>NC_083839.1:6953907-7089376 GCF_015708825.2 Lethenteron reissneri
CAGGTGATGTCACCATCCCCACCCCCCTAACCACACCAGTGTGATGTCACCGAGACCCCACCGCCCCCTAACCACAAACCAGGTGCTGACACCGGCCCACCGGCCTAACCACAACCAGGTGATGTCACTCATCCCCCACCCCCCTAACCACACCAGGTGATGTCACCACACCAGGTGATGTCACCACCCCCACCCCCCTAACCACACCAGGTGATGTCACACCCCCACCCCTAACCACACAGGTAATGTCACCGTCCCCACCCCCTAACCATCCAGGTGATGTCACCCCCCCCACCCCCCTAACCACACCAGGAGATGTCACCGTCCCCACCCCCCTAACCACACCAGGTGATGTCACCCCCCCACCCCCCTAACCACACCAGGTGATGTCACCGCCCCCACCCTCCTAACCACACCAAGTGATGTCACCGTCCCCACCCCCCTAACCACACCAGGTAATGTCACCACCCCCACCCTCCTAACCACACCAGGTGATGTCACCACCCCCACCCCCCTAACCACACCAGGTGATGTCACCGCCCCCACCCCCCTAACCACACCAGGTGATGTCACCGCCCCCCTAACCACACCAGGTGATGTCACCGCCCCCACCCCCCTAACCACACCAGGTGATGTCACCACCCCCCTAACCACACCAGGTGATGTCACCGTCCCCACCCCCCTAACCACACCAGGTGATGTCACCACCCCCACCCCCCTAACCACACCAGGTGATGTCACCGCCCCCACCCCCCTAACCACACCAGGTGATGTCACCACCCCCACCCCCCCTAAACACACCAGGTGATGTCACCACCCCCACCCCCTAACCACACCAGGTGATGTCACCGCCCCCACCCCCCTAACCACACCAGGTGATGTCACCACCCCCACCCCCCTAACCACACCAGGTGATGTCACCACACCAGGTGATGTCACCACCCCCACCCCCCTAACCACACCAGGTGATGTCACCACCCCCACCCCCCTAACCACACCAGGTAATGTCACCGTCCCCACCCCCCTAACCACTCCAGGTGATGTCACCCCCCCACCCCCCTAACCACACCAGGAGATGTCACCGTCCCCACCCCCCTAACCACACCAGGTGATGTCACCGTCCCCACCCCTAACCACACCAGGTAATGACACCATCCCCACCCCTAACCACCCCAGGTGATGTCACCGTCCTCACCCCCCTAACCACACCAGGTAATAACACCACCCCCACCCCCGTAACCACACCAGGTGATGTCACCGCCCCCACCCCCCTAACCACACCAGGTGATGTCACCACACCAGGTGATGTCACCACCCCCACCCCCCTAACCACACCAGGTGATGTCACCACCCCCACCCCCCTAACCACACCAGGTAATGTCACCGTCCCCACCCCCCTAACCACTCCAGGTGATGTCACCCCCCCCACCCCCCTAACCACACCAGGAGATGTCACCGTCCCCACCCCCCTAACCACACCAGGTGATGTCACCGTCCCCACCCCTAACCACACCAGGTAATGACACCATCCCCACCCCTAACCACCCCAGGTGATGTCACCGTCCTCACCCCCCTAACCACACCAGGTAATGACACCACCCCCACCCCCGTAACCACACCAGGTGATGTCACCGCCCCCACCCCCCTAACCACACCAGGTGATGTCACCCCCCCCACCCCCCTAACCACACCAGGTGATGTCACCCCCCCCACCCCCCTAACCACACCAGGTGATGTCACCACCCCCACCCCTAACCACACCAGGTGATGTCACCGTCCCCACCCCCCTAACCACACCAGGTGATGTCACCGTCTCCACCCCTAACCACACCAGGTGATGTCACCGTCCCCACCCCCCTAACTACACCAGGTGATGTCACCGTCCCCACCCCCCTAACCACACCAGGTGATGTCACCACCCCCACCCCCCTAACCACACCAGGTGATGTCACCGTCCCCACCCCCCTAACCACACCAGGTGATGTCACCGTCTCCACCCCTAACCACACCAGGTGATGTCACCATCCCCACCCCCCTAACCACACCAGGTGATGTCACCGTCCCCACCCCCCTAACCACACCAGGTAATGTCACCGCCCCCACCCCCCTAACCACACCAGGTAATGTCACCATCCCCACCCCCCTAACCACACCAGGTGATGTCACCGTCCCCACCCCCCTAACCACACCAGGTGATGTCACCACCCCCACCCCCCTAACCACACCAGGTGATGTCACCGCCCCCACCCCCCTAACCACACCAGGTGATGTCACCATCCCCACCCCCCTAACCACACCAGGTGATGTCACCGTCCCCACCCCCCTAACCACTCCAGGTGATGTCACCGTCCCCACCCCCCTAACCACTCCAGGTGATGTCACCCCCTAACTACACCAGGTAATGTCACCGTCCCCACCCCCCTAACCACACCAAGTGATGTCACCGTCCCCACCCCCCTAACCACACCAGGTGATGTCACCACCCCCACCCCCCTAACCACTCCAGGTGATGTCACCACCCCCACCCCCCTAACCACACCAGGTGATGTCACCACCCCCCCCCCCCTAACCACACCAGGTGATGTCACCGTCCCCACCCCCCTAACCACTCCAGGTGATGTCACCCCCTAACCACACCAGGTAATGTCACCGTCCCCACCCCCCTAACCACTCCAGGTGATGTCACCCCCTAACCACACCAGGTAATGACACCGTCCCCACCCCCCTAACCACACCAGGTGATGACACTTTCCCTGCCCCTAACCACACGAGCTAAATAGACGCCATCCGTACACCCTTACGGACACCAGCCTTACAACGAGCATAACCCCACAAACCCCTAAGCCCTCTCCCTCCCTTACAGTAAGCAAACGAGCCAACCAAATACTGTCTTTGCGGCAACCCGTAACCACACAAGCCAACCGGACCCCTGGCATTACCCATTATCCTCATCTGTAATAAACTATCCACTGTTGGATTATGGCTTCCCTCCTAAGCAGTCTTAGATATCCCCCCCAAGCAAAACCCTACCTCTCACTCAGCACCACCTCTGGGCGTTTTTACTCACTCCGCAGTTTGACCTTCCTGCTGTTTCACCTTTGGTGTTCGGCACAGGACAGCACAGCACGGCACAGCACAGCCAGCCAGCACAGTCAAGCCTCATCACCACCACCACCATCACCACCACCACCATCACCACCACCACAGCAACCACCGCCACCGCTTTGCAGTAACCATGCCCGGGCCACCACCACGCAGGTTAAAGACGCGGACCAGAGACGCAGAGAGTTAGGACTGGGAGTCGCCGCAATAGAGACGAGGCTGAGGGATTGGTGTCGGCGTTGGTGGTTAGGGCAATGCTAGAGCTAGGGTCGCTGTCAGGCTGAGGATCACGGTTCAAGTTCGTGCCAGTGTTATGGTTAGTGCAAGAGGAAGGCGAAGGCTAGAATTATTTAAACGCCTTTTGGGGGGGGGGGCGGCACACGGAAAACAACTTAACGTTACCCCAAAACATACCATAACTCAGGCTCTCCTCCGCTAAACCTAGACACGCAGCGAGCGGAAACCATCACCCCCCCCCCCTCCACCCCACCTCCGGTGCCCGATTAGCACGGCTAGGCCGCTCGCAAGGACGGGGCATAAACAAATCGCTCGGTGCCGTACGCAGCGGGGCGCCTCGTGGCGGCCCTGGGCCGGAACTACGGAACTACTCCTGGGACGAAGAACCACGCTGCCTGGTGTGGGTGGCTGGTGGGGGGGTGGGGGGAGCGGGGGTGCGGGCGAAGGCGAACACGGGGCTCACGCAGTCCGCCCACGGCCAGCCGTGCGTGAATTCGACTACGCGGGAGGAGAGGCGGGCGTGGGAGGGAGAGGCAGCGGAGGGAGAGGGGGCAGGCGAGCGGGAGTGGGTGTGGAGGGGGTGTGGAGGGTGAGCGCTCTCAGATTTACCACTGTGAATCTTCTCGTGTCTTTGGAGCAGGTACTTTTGAACAAAACTCATGCTACACGTACTACACTGGTACGGCCGTTCACCTGTCGGAAAGGGCAGGGGACAAAGACCAGCGGTAGAGCAACGGTTACTGCAAAGACACCGCCCCGCCGGCATCGTGGCTAGCGGGGCGCGTGTACGCACACACGCACAGGCGCACATACACACAGGCACACACAAAGATCCCCCCTATAGCTTCAACAGACTGTCGGGGCAAGTGCCGTTAGCGAGCACCTATGAAGGCCGATACGGCGCACGAGGGGGTGGGTGGCCAACACCATGCCCGGCCGTCAGTCTCCTGAGTGGCAAAATTTACACACCAAACCAGGTACTCATTTGAAGCTGAGTTGACCTAGGGGAGGCCCAAGGCCGGTTCGGATAATCGTCACTGGTGTTGGCCGTGAGCAGGAATCGAACTCGGGTCGCCGGATTCGTAGCGCAGCGCGCTAACCGCTACACCACCGCTCCCCACTACACATCAATACCCGCCATTCGCCACAAAGTGACGGTGACGTCATCACGGTGCCCGTGCCAGGCCAGGTGCACTCTGAGGCCACGTCAAGTGTTGAAGGCTCGCTGACAGGAGGTCACGGGACAGACCCAGTTGCCATGGGTTGGCTGACTGAGATGACTAGTAGATGCACCAGCAGTACCCTACTGTGCCACCACACGCGCACACGCGCACATGCGCGTACACAAGACGCGCACACACACACACGCATGGACACACGCATGGACACACGCATAGATACAAGCACAGCCACGTGCGAACAGGTACATGATCATACAAGGACAAAGTTGCCACGTTAAAGCCTTTTAGCAGACTGTTGGGACAGCTTCTGTTGCGAGCACCTATGAAGTCTGGCACCTGGGTGGTAAGGCCAGGACCGCGTCTAGCTGACATCATCTCGCCAATGCTGATGTTCACACACCGCACCAGGTACTACTCATTTAAGGCCGAGTCAACCTAGGGGAGGCCCAGGACCGCTTCAGATATTTGCCATTGGTGTTGGCTGCGAGCGGGTTTCCAGGTTAGTAGCATGGTGCACTAAACACTAAACTACTGCTTCAAATTTTGATTTAAAGCTTTCGTGACTGCAGGGATTCATATTCTTGGTTCTTTCGGTACAATTCAAGTAGAAGGGAAATAATAAAATAATACAAATATAATACAATAAAAATTCTCACAATGCTTCAACTGCAACACAAGCAATCATCATCAGGTGTGAAATCCACAGCTTTTTTCAAATTTTCTTGCTGTGGATTTCACACCTGATGATGATTGCTTGTGTTGCAGTTGAAACGTCGTGAGAATTTGTATTGTTTTATATTCGTATTATTTTATTATTTCCCTTCTACGTGACTTTACCGAAAGAACCAAGAATACTGCTTCAAAGGCAAAATAACAATATTGACTTCACAAAAGTTTGGTGCAAATGCTGTTGGCAAGAACCTATGAAGGCTGCTATGAATGAGGGGGTGTGTGGCCAGCACCTTTGTCTTCCTAGTGGCGATGTTAATACATTGCACCAGGCAATCATTTGAGGCCAAATCGACCTAGGGGAGGCCCAGGACCGGTTCAGATAAATCGTCACTTGTGTTGGCCGTGAGCAGAAATCGAACTCTGGTCGCTGGGTTCGTAGCGCACGGCGCTCACCGCTGCGCCACCGCTCCCCCCGCGTACACACAGGCACGGGTACACACGCGCTCACAAGCAAACACGCACGTGTACACACACAAACACACACACGAACGTGTAAACATACAAGCGCGCAGGCATGGGCGATCGGGAACGGCCAATGGTGATGGGGGCAGGCTGCAGATGATTGACGGCAGAGTCTTTGACGACGCATCGCTCGGTAGTGGAAGAGCGGAGGTGCCAGACGGACCCAGGCCGATCGTCGCTGTACGCGGATGAACGGGCACGCAGGGCAAATTGTCATTGTAAAAATGTGGGCTCGCCGCTTTTGGGTGGTCCCGTCGTCAGCAGGCCACGCGCGGTCGCCCGTCGGCCAAAATCAAACGGCGGGACGAACCGGATGGGATCCAACGTGAACTTCGCGGACCGCGCGGGATGGCTTCGCAGACCTCGTCGCGCGACTCGCCGCTCGCGCGTTAACTTTTTTAGCGAACGGCCGGGACTTTCGGAACGCCGGTAGAGATTGTTACCGCCGGTGAAAGAGCGTCGTCTACGCAGGCGGAAGCCTCGCTCGAGTCTCGGGGATAAACAGCTTGGTTCTAGATTTGAAGCTTTCGTGACTGCAAGGATTCATACCCTTAGGTTTTTTCGGTAAAGTCACGTAGGTAAAAATTTTTAATCAATGAAAGTAAAATAAAAATAAAATCACGACGTTTCGGAGGCCACACAAGCCACGATAGCTATCGTGCTGTGACGGTTCCACCTGAAGACGGAGGCTTGTGTTGCTTGTGTTGCCTCCGAAACGTCGTAATTTTAATTTTATTTTACTTTTATTAATTTTAATTTTTTACCTACGTGACTTTGCCGAAAAAACCTAAGAATATATAAACCGCTTGCTTCGTCGGCAGGGTCGATCGGGACACGTCACCCATCGTGACTCGCGACCTCACGGGCGTTTGGGAGGACGAGGGGAGCGCGTGAAGACATCGCCAAGCAAGGACAACGCTCACACCGTGGCAACGGTGACCGTCGTTATCGCAGGTGGGGCTCTGTCGAGGCTACGCAGACTACATGCTCGAGGCGGATACGAGCAGAGCCCCATGCTGCATCTCCACGTATAAACATAACGTTCATTTTTGCCAATTGGCTTTCCGGATAAATAACGTCCAGCGGCATCTGTACGAGGAAGCAAACTCGGGGCTGGGTCTCATCAGCATAATCGGGATTTCCAATATTCGTCCGGAGCCAAGAGGCCGATTGAACCCACGGCTGGCGACACCGCACGGAGTTGCGCCCGGATTCTCATCTACCCACAATGCTCCACGCGGCAGCGCTCAGCGAGTTTGCCCGCGGGGTTTCGGAGCGCGGGTGGCCACCGGCAGCGTCGGCAATGGGTGAGGAGGAGGAGGGTGAGGAGGAGGCCGGGGTGAGGATGGGATGATGACAGGGACGATAATGACGGGGACGAGGAGGACGAGGTGAGGAGGGAGACAAGGAGCGGAACAAACTGAAGCGGGGAGGGGGGGGGGGAAATGAGGCAGATGGGGGATGGGGGGGAGCAGCATCTCAGGTGGGAGTGACATCACAGGAGGAGGAGCAGGGGGAGCAGGAGGAGGAGCAGGAGGCGCGTGCGCCGCTCTCGACGGCCGCCAATCGCCAAACGGCAGCGTTAGAGGAGTAGTGCGCCATTCATTCCCCTCTAGAGCCCGGTGAACTTGGGCGGCTGTTGTTGTGGTCACAGCTTGGGTTCACAACCCGGGCCAGGGGTGACAAGGAAGATCGTCGTCATCACCGTCATAATCGCTGTTGTTATCATAACGATGATGTGGAGGGGAGAGAGGAGCGGGTGATGTGGAGGAGAGAGAGGAGTGGGTGATGTGGAGGAGAGAGAGGAGTGGGTGATGTGGAGGAGAGAGAGGAGTGGGTGATGTGGGGGAGAGAGAGGAGTGGGTGATGTGGAGGGGAGAGAGGGGTGATGTGGAGGAGAGGAGTGGGTGATGTGGAGGGAGAGAGGAGCGGGTGATGTGGAGGAGAGAGAGGAGCGGGTGATGTGGGGGAGAGAGAGAAGCGGGTGATGTGGAGGGGAGAGAGGAGTGGGTGATGTGGAGGGGAGAGAGGAGTGGGTGATGTGGAGGAGAGAGAGGAGTGGGTGATGTGGGGGAGAGAGAGGAGTGGGTGATGTGGAGGGGAGAGAGGAGTAGGTGATGTGGAGGGGAGAGAGGAGTGGGTGATGTGGAGGGGAGAGAGGAGTGGGTGATGTGGAGGAGAGAGAGGAGTGGGTGATGTGGAGGAGAGGAGCGGGTGATGTGGAGGAGAGAGAGGAGTGGGTGATGTGGAGGGGAGAGAGGAGTGGGTGATGTGGAGGAGAGAGAGGAGTGGGTGATGTGGAGGAGAGAGAGGAGTGGGTGATGTGGAGGAGAGAGAGGAGTGGGTGATGTGGAGGGGAGAGAGGAGTGGGTGATGTGGAGGGGAGAGAGGAGTGGGTGATGTGGAGTAGAGGGAGGAGTGGGTGACATGGACGGGGGAGAGAGGAGTGGGTGATGTGGAGGAGAGAGAGGAGTGGGTGATGTGGAGGGGAGAGAGGAGCGGGTGATGTGGAGGAGAGAGAGGAGTGGGTGATGTGGAGGAGAGAGAGGAGTGGGTGATGTGGGGGAGAGAGAGGAGTGGGTGATGTGGGGGAGAGAGAGGAGTGGGTGATGTGGAGGGGAGAGAGGAGTGGGTGATGTGGAGGGGAGAGAGGAGTGGGTGATGTGGAGGAGAGAGAGGAGTGGGTGATGTGGAGGAGAGAGAGGAGTGGGTGATGTGGAGGGGAGAGAGGAGTGGGTGATGTGCAGGAGAGAGAGTGGGTGATGTGGATGAGAGAGAGGAGTGGGTGATGTGGAGGAGGGAGAGGAGTGGGTGATGTGGAGGAGAGAGAGGAGTGGGTGATGTGGAGGAGAGAGAGGAGTGGGTGATGTGGAGGGAGAGAGGAGTGGGTGATGTGGAGGAGAGAGAGGAGTGGGTGATGTGGAGGAGAGAGAGGAGTGGGTGATGTGGAGGAGAGAGAGGAGTGGGTGATGTGGAGGGGAGAGAGGAGTGGGTGATGTGGAGTAGAGGGAGGAGTGGGTGACATGGACGGGGGAGAGAGGAGTGGGTGATGTGGAGGAGAGAGAGGAGTGGGTGATGTGGAGGGGAGAGAGGAGTGGGTGATGTGGAGGGGAGAGAGGAGTGGGTGATGTGGAGGAGAGAGAGGAGTGGGTGATGTAGAGGAGAGAGAGGAGTGGGTGATGTGGAGGAGAGAGAGGAGTGGGTGATGTGGAGGAGAGAGAGGAGTGGGTGATGTGGAGGAGAGAGAGGAGTGGGTGATGTGGAGGAGAGAGAGGAGTGGGTGATGTGGAGGGGAGAGGGGAGTGGGTGATGTGGACGGGGGAGAGAGGAGTGGGTGATGTGGAGGAGAGAGAGGAGTGGGTGATGTGGAGGAGAGAGAGGAGTGAGTGATGTGGAGGGGAGAGAGGAGTGGGTGATGTGGAGGGGAGAGAGGAGTGGGTGATGTGGAGGAGAGAGAGGAGTGGGTGATGTGGAGGGGAGAGAGGAGTGGGTGATGTGGACGGGGGAGAGAGGAGTGGGTGATGTGGAGGAGAGAGAGGAGTGGGTGATGTGGAGGAGAGAGAGGAGTGGGTGATGTGGAGGAGAGAGAGGAGTGGGTGATGTGGAGGAGAGGAGTGGGTGATGTAGAGGAGAGAGAGGAGTGGGTGATGTGGAGGGGAGAGAGGAGTGGGTGATGTGGAGGAGAGAGAGGAGTGGGTGATGTGGAGGGGAGAGAGGAGTGGGTGATGTGCAGGAGAGAGATGAGTGGGTGATGTAGAGGAGAGAGAGGAGTGGGTGATGTGGAGGAGAGAGAGGAGTGGGTGATGTGGAGGAGAGAGAGGAGTGGGTGATGTGGAGGAGAGAGACGAGTGGGTGATGTGGATGAGAGAGAGGAGTGGGTGATGTGGAGGAGGGAGAGGAGTGGGTGATGTGGAGGAGAGAGAGGAGTGGGTGATGTGGAGGAGAGAGAGGAGTGGGTGATGTGGAGGAGAGAGAGGAGTGGGTGATGTGGAGGAGAGAGAGGAGTGGGTGATGTGCAGGAGAGAGATGAGCGGGTGATGTGGACGGGGGAGAGGAGCGGGCAATGTGGAGGGGAGAGAGGAGTGGGTGATGTGGAGGAGAGAGATGAGCGGGCGATGTGGTGCGAGCGTGAAATCGGCGGGCGACGATACCGAGCGGCCGTCGTCAGTCGAAAAAGCAAAAATTCCCAACGCGGCTTCGGCGAAAGCTCCCGCGCGCAGGGGACCCTCCTGAAAAGGCGTCTTGAGGACTCGGCGAGGCTGTCCAGGGAAACACGCACAAACTCATCGCCGTCCGTCAGAGGCTTTCCCGCCACAACCGAGTCGCCGTTCCCGCAATCGCAACCACGCAGGCGGCCAGCGGGAGAACGCAACCCCGAACAAAGCACCCCGGCGCTGTCGTCTGCCCATTCAAGGTAACGCACAGGAGGATTAATCTGGCTGTCCCGCCTGATGATGCCGGTTGGAATTGCTGGCGAAACGCCAATTGTAAACGCTGAGGATTTGCACTCCAACACACCGGTGTGCTGATCGAATAATGAATTGGCATGTTTTGTTTACGTGACAAACCCTACTAATTGGCTGTGTCGGGTGGTGGCGGGTTTAACGAACACATTTATAGTCAGAAAACTAACCCCAAAACCTCTATTATGGATTATTAGAGTATTATCATTATTGTGATTATGCAGTAGGTGGTGGGGGTGGGCGATGTTGTTGCCGTGTAATTTTTTAAATAATTCGGACCACCTTGGCGATCGCCCTTTGCGACGAATCTGAACCCTTAAGAACGGCGATTGGGGCCTCGTTGGCGCCACGCCGCCTCAAGGGCCGCCCGGCTCTGCTCCTTTGTTTGAGGTTGCGTCTCCCGAGGTCGATTTCGACCGAGCCCGGCCATCGGCCCGCGTCGCGTCAGTTCCGTGCCACGCGTCGTGTGGATTGGGGGAGGGGGGGGGGGGGGCGCAAGTGGGGGGGGTGGGGTGGTGGGGGCGGTGGAGGGACGGATGAGGGGGTGGTGGGGGGTGGCGGGGGAGGGTCGGGGAGGGGCGGGGGGGGGCGAGGGGTGGAGGGGCGGGGGGGGGGATTGTGCGTGCAAACGTAAAAAGGATAAAAAAAGAGGCTCGTACTGTGCTCACCGGTGTGCGACTGCAAGTGCCTCTGCAGGTGGTAGTTGGTGCGGAAGGCCGCGCTGCAGCGGTCGCACGCGTACGGGCGCGGGTGCGTGAGCACTGCCGTGCCGTCCGCCTCCAGGCCCAGCGTCTGCGTGGGAAGCGACGACGGGGGGAGACGGGCGGGAGGGAGTTCACGGCCTAGGGTTAGGCTTGGCTTGTGGTGTTATGGTGAGGCCTAGGGTTAGGCTTGGCGAGTGTGGCTATGGTGATGCCTAGGGTGAGGCTTGGTTAGTGGGGTTATGGTGAGGCCTAGGGTTAGGCTTGGTTAGTGGGGTGATGGTGAGGCCTAGGGTTAGGCTTGGTTAGTGGGGTGATGGTGAGGCCTAGGGTTAGGCTTGGTTAGTGGGGTGATGGTGAGGCCTAGGGCTAGGCTTGGTTAGTGTGGTTATGGTGAGGCCTAGGGTTAGGCTTGGTTAGTGGGGTGATGGTGAGGCCTAGGGTTAGGTTTGGCTAGTGGGGTTATGGTGAGGCCTAGGGTTCGGCTAGGTCAGTGGAGTTATGGTGAGGCCTAGGGTTAGGCTTGGCTAGTGTGGCTATAGTGAGGCCTAGGGTGAGGTTTGGCGAGTGAGGTTATGGTGAGGCTTGGCGAGTGTGGTTAAGCCTAGGCTCCGGTTGGTTAGGGTGGGCTCCGGCCGTCAGCATGGACAATCGGAGGACAGGCTCCCGCCGGCCACGTCACCGTGGGTGCAGCTCACCTTGGTAGCGGCGCTGGGCTTGCGCTTCGCCTTCTTCTTCTTCGGCACCGACTGCTGCTGCTGCTCAAAGTTCTGCTGCTGCTGCTGCTGCCGAAGCTCTCCGTCTCCACAGCCTGGGACAGCCTCGGCCTCCTGCTTTATTGCAAGCTGCGGGTCCGAAGAGACGACAACGGGAATATCACATCAACGGCAATCGTCACCATCGTAATCATCCGCCGCGATCAATCCACTGCTGGATGAAGACCGCCCCGCCCGCCATCCGCAAGATGTCGCCACATCCCTGACGTTCCTGCGATGCGACAGGAGCCAATTTCATCGCTCGATCTCCCTCCCTGGTGGACGTGCTCTCGTACGCTTGGCTGCCACTCCGTTGTTATTCTTGACCATCGGCCACAATCGCTCCGGCCACAACGCGTCCTACCAAAGCCCACTCCATACGGGCCTGTCAAGGCCATCGATGGAAATGAGCAAGCTACCCCCCTTCCTTGTTAAACAATGGAGAAATATTAAAACATTTCAAGAGCACGCGTGACATGACCATTTCCAATGCTTTGACGGATACATCCAGTCGGAAGGATTGAACCAAGGTATCATACTCCGAGCCAGCACAAGCCACCCAGTTGCTTATTCGCCATCTGCAATCTTTAACAGGAATGATGACGGCGGGTCAGATACTAGAATTACAAAAGCCTCCCAGGGCTGATCGGACATCGAAGAGACTGAGCTCTCTGGCAGTGACCTTGCTCGGGAATAGAATGACCCGGTAGTAACGAGGGGTGGGGGGAGGGGTGGGGAGGTAGGGAGCGTTCTGTTCCGCCTCTCCCAACCCCCCCCTCCCCAGGGGAGGGCACAATAGGGAACTTAACCTAAACCGCGTCACAACACCCGCCCATCATCGACCAGCCACACCAAGTTCAAGTGTGGTTAGGGCTAGGGTCGGTGTTAGTGTTCGGCAGAGGTCGCAATCGGGTACCCGATACCCGTACCCTACCCGATACCCGGCTACCCGTACCCGTTTGCGACCCTGGTGCGGCCGGGTAGGGGTACGGGTAGGCCGTGAGTCACTGGTGAGTCACCGTTTGTCACTCATTTCGGGTAGGGTACGGGTAGGGTACGGGTACCCGTACCCAGCCGGGTACGGGTACGGGTACCCATTTGCGACCCTGGTGCGACCTGGTACGGGTAAGGAATCAAAATCCGTTTGCGACCTCTGCTGTTCGGGTTAGTTGTTAAGGGTCAGGTGTTAGGGGTCAGGGTCAGCGCGAGGGAGAGCGGGAGCTCCGGTGTTGTGGGGCGAGGGTTGAGGGTTGGCGCCAGGGCCCCGCACGGCCGCACCTTCATGTCGAGGAAGGGGAAGGCGTCTCCGTAGGCCTCGCGCAGGTCCCGGCTCGTGGCGTACGTCAGGCCGTGCATCCCGCCGGCACCCGGGTGGTGCAGCACCGCGCCGTCGCCGTGGTGGTGGTGGTGCACGTGGTGGTGATGCGGCAGATGCGGCGAGGCTTGCTGCTGTTGCTGCTGCTGCTGATGCTGTTGCTGCTGCTGATGGTGCTGCTGCTGCTGGTGATGGTGTTGCTGCTGCTGCTGTTGCTGCTGCTGCAGGTGATGCTGGTGGTGCTGCTGGTGGTGGTGAAGGTGAGCGGGGTTGAGGTGGGAGCCAAGTTGCGCCACCGGGTGGTGCGAGTGGCCGCCCTGGTGCTGCTGCTGCTGGTGGTGCCGGGCCGAGTCCTCCCGGGACTTGTCGCCCCCCTTGCTGTCGTCGCCCAGCAAGGAGCTGGTGGTCGACGTAGGGGCTGAAGGTAGTGGGGGGGGGGGGGGGACCGGCACAAACGGTGAAACAAAGACGGGAAATTTGTTTTATCCCGCGTACCACACGGAAGACGCTACACGACTCGCAAACGTGCGCTTCACCCTCGGCAGCATTTTAGATTTAGTTTTTGAAAGTTGAATTTGGAATTCTCCCAGCGAGCGGTGGATAACTGTGTCTGACAGCGGAAGTTGACTTCACAAAACTACTTCCGGAGTCACGTGTTAATAATATGCCGTTGCATGACAATCATTCCTCATGTTTTACGTCTTCTTGACGCCAAGAGTGGATTTTTGTGCTCGAATGAGCATTAAGGCATTTGGTGCTCATCACCCGTTCACCTCCCCGAGCCAGTGCTGGAAATTCCACGTTCCTATGACGGGGCGAGTCCACCCATAGTACAACCTCTGTTGACTTCCCACACAAAGCGGTATAGCCACATCATCGAACTTGGAGGAAGGGATAATGGGGCCGGATCAACCTCCCCAAACCACAATTTTCACTTCCAACTTTCCGATGTCGAGCAGCTCACGGAGCCACCACCTGGCCCAATTAGCCCGGAGAAAACCCACGCCGGTGGGGGGTGTGTGTGTGGGGGGGGGGCGGCAGCACCGGTACCGGCGGTGAAGCACATGGCAACGTCGCGGGAGGTGGCGGCGGCGGCGGCAGCGGCGGCCGCAGCCAGCATCTCGTCGGCGACGCGGCTCACGCCGGTGCGGAACACCGGCGCCTCGCCCTCGCCCAGGAGCACGTCCTTGCGCAGCTGCAGCGGCAGGGGCTGGGCAGGCGGGCGCGCACACGCAGAGAGCACACGCAGAGTACACGTCAATTACAGAGCACGCGCGCAGAGTACACACAAAGTGAGAGTAGAGAGTACACACAGAGTACAGAGCGCATGTAGAGTAGACATAGTACACTGACACGCACTACATGGACAGATAATGCACGCACGCAGAGTACACACAAAGTGAGAGTAGAGAGGTGCACACACATTAGAGTACACACAGAATACACAGCGCATGTAGAGTAGACATAGTACACTGACACGCACTACATGGACAGATAATGCACGCACGCAGAGTACACACACCCAGAGTGCACACACCTATATAGAATACACAGCACAAGCACGTAGCGTACATACCTAGTCACACAGGGAACATCAAGTCCAACACAGACAAAGATCCCCCAGTTAGCCTCCAGCCGGGTATTGGGGCAAATTACACGCACAGCAACAACAACAGCCACCACCCTGCGCCACAAGGTGGCTGTGATGTCACCACAGCGCCCCCCGTGCCAGGCACACGCATAGACGATAATTACACGTACGTTCATCGACAAGATTACATCATACCAGCGGTTCTTAACCTGGGGTGTGCACGCACCCCCTGGGGGTGCGAAATGCCCTTTCTGGGGGGTGCGAACATGGCTAGATTTCTTTTTGAGAAGGTAAATCATCAAAAGCCTCGCAAGTAAAACTACTTTTTTCTTCGATTTAAAGCTTTCGTGACTGCAGGGATTCATTTTCGTGGTCCTTTCGGTAAAGTCACATGAATTTACCGAAAGAACCAAGAATACAACTACTTTGTTTCATCAAACCTGAGTATTCATTAACATTATACATTTTTTTACGATTGAGAACCAAAGGGGTGCAAAGACTGCAGTAAAAGGTTAAGAACCACTGCATGACACATTCAGAGTGTACACACACACACAACATAAACCGCCATATGCAGAGTCCATGTACATAGAAGACATGCGCGCACACACACACACATATGCATGGCACTTTGAGGCGATCGTGTGAGGTGCAGAAGGCTCGCTAGCAGAGCCAGGTGTTGTGGGTTGACTGACTGAGATGACTGGCATATGCACCCAACATCTGTGCTCCCACCTGTGCCAACTTAAACACCCCCCCCCCCCAGGTAGTCCACACAGGCTTTTTGGCACACTAAACTAAACTTTTTTTTACCAGGTAAGGCCCACTGAGCTATGTAGCTCTTTTTCAGAATAGACCTGGTCGTCACAAATGATAGCTCAACAAAGGTGGCTTATCGCGTGCAAATTTATCGCAGCCAAATAGCCAAAACGCGTGACGTCGATTCTAAATTTGGAGGGGAAAACCGGCGGACCCGGAGAAAATATTCGCGTCAGCGGTCGGGATCGAACCCACGACCTGCCAGCGATGTCGTCTTTACACACTCCACACCGGGTATCATCCAAGGCCGAGGAAGAGGCTCAGACCGGTTGTGCTGCTTTGGGCCGTGGCTGGGATTCAAACCCGGGTCTCTTGGTTCTTCAGGCAGCGCGCTAATCGCTGCGTCACCACTCCTCACGTGGCAATCAAAGGACATGCAGTGTTGGGACTAACCGGCACGCTGGGACTAACCAACCTCCCAGCATCCGCTCACTCGCCCGCCCGCCCAACCCCTCACTCAGTCACTCACAAACCCGCCGCCTCACTCACCCACCGACTCACCAAGTGTGAGGTGAGACACGTGCCGTAGCTGCTGCTGCCGTGCCGTACCTCGAGCAGCGATGGCAGGAACACGGCCTGCGCTGCCGCCGCCGCGCCCGTGCCGGCCATGCTCATGAGCGCTGCCGCCGTGTGCTGCTGCTGCTGCTGCTGTGCGTGCTGGTGAGCGTGCTGCAGGTGCTGGTGGTGCTGCTGCTGCTGTTGCTGCTGCTGTTGCTGCTGCTGCAGGTGGTGCAGCGCCACGTCGGCGGCCGTCACCACCGCCAGCACCTGGCTCGGGTCGCCGCCGCCCGCCGCCGCCTTGAGCAGCGAGCGCTTCAGCTTCTCGTCCAGGTCGCTCTGCTGCATCGTCGCTCGCTCTGGAGCGACGGCCGAGCCGACCGCGGGGGTCGCCGAGTCAACCGCGCGGGTCGCGGAACCGACGACGGTCGCGGCAAGGCCGTATCGCTACGGGAATCGCCGAGCTGTCGAGTCACCCCGGGAGCTGCGCTCTATCACTGCGAGGCAGGTCGTGCCACGCTCGTGTCCTCGGTCCCGTCCGCCGCAACCGGGCGAGGAAGGTCCACTGCGGCGCTCCTGCTGCCACGGATTTCCGCCGGTCGCTTGCTCCTACAGCCGCCGAGGATGTCTGTCGTTGCCGCGGAATCCCGCGGGTGCTGCGAGCGCCGCCGTTGAGTCGCCAGCGTCACGCCGGCTCCGATGTGTACGTGGCCCCCCCTACCCCCTTGAGCTCCCCCCCCCCCTTCAACGGCCCCCCTCAACAGGCCTTTCTTTCTGTGGAAGGTAAGGAAGGAGGTTAATTAGCTTGAGTGATGATACGAGAAAAATCAGTGGTTGGACTTTACTTCCGTGGTCCCACGTTTATGCAATCCTGTGACAAATAGCTTCATAAGCTCATCGGATTCCTCAAGTCTACAATAAAGATCACGATAACCATCCAGAGGCCGCCCGATTCCATTACATCTCCCGGCATGCCCGTGGAACCCAATGGAGCAAGTTTCTTGAATCCACATCACACCACCCCACCGACTCGGTCCACCCAGCAGCAATCTAAATGGGTCCACGGTTAATTTGACGGGCAAGGTTGCGTGCGGTGGGGAAAAGTGCGGGCCCTCGTCCAACAACACGTCGGCACAGCGTGGAAGAGTAGGCCAAATACCCTCTCTAGAGCTCCCTCTACTTGGGGGGTCTCCTACGCCAAGTAGTGGCAGGAGCAGGACACTTGCAGTGGGCTGCCCCCTTTTAGCCCAGCCGGACCTAAAAACATCGGGAGAGAAACGCTCGTGAGGCACTGAACTCGAGCGTTCAAAACTTGGGCGCAGGTCCCAACACCCGGATTTTTTTTTTTAAGCAGCCGACAACCCACGGACGGGCGTGAAAGCCAGCTGTTGCATCTCTAGCGGCCTTCCCCAGGTGAAAGATTTTTTTTTAAATAAGCAAATAATAAACCGCACGTTGTACGTCGCACGTCGCGTTCACATGTCTTTTGGTTTAAAGAAAGGTAACAGCGCAGCCCTGCAGTTCCATGCTCAAGCCACTGCTGGCAGAAGGACCTCCACTAGGAAAGAGAGAGAAAGAGAGAGAGGGCTCTGCCAGAGGTATTGTGGTCTAAATCTTCCAAGCTAGTCAGGCGCTTTGGAAGAGGTGGGGGGGCGGCGTACCCACACTTCACCCCAACCGCACGTGACCCTACCGATCGGCAGGCCGGTCACAAAGGTTAAAGGTCACGCGGGAAGGAGTCTCTGTGTGCGCGGCAAAGCAGCAGACCCGCTCCCAAAACCCCAATTTGTGGATCCCTGAAAACACGCGATTGGCGGGCGGCAGGGGCAGCAGCGGCAGGGAACGGAAGTGTTATCGAGCGCTCGTTCGCAACCGCCGCATTCCGAGCCACGTCACCACATTCCGAGCATAGATTCCATTTTTCTGTAAATGTGCGACTTAAATATATCCCCCTCCCAACCACCCCCCAGGTCACCAACCAACGGGCAAAACAGGTTTCCTGCAAGTCGTCCGAGAGACACGCGGGAACAAAGCGCGTCGGAGACAAAGGCACGCGCACACACGCGGCGCGAGACCGACGGCGAGAGTGAACGCTTGTCGCATGTTAGTCATCGCGATGTTTGTCATCATCAGGGGTGGAGTTTAGCCAACGCTATTAAGCGAGAACTCAATACTCCGGGTGCTGTTTTTTTTCGTTTCTGTGGCACAAGCCACTCGTGACCGGGCTGAGACCACTGACTCATCGGCGGCGGCTCAGACGCAAGATTCCACTCCGGCATTTCAATGGTGCTGGCTGTGCGTCTCCGATAAGTCCATTGTAAACCTCCTGGGACACTCGGGAGAGACACACTATACATCGATCCCCCCTCCCACCGCCCCCCTTATTAACGCCCCAGCGTTACCGACCAATGAGTCGAGCTCCTGTAAATGGAACGATCGCTCCGATTATGATCATTATAATCTGTAACTTTAAGCCGTGACGAGGGGGGGGGGGAGACGGCGGGGGCAGGGGGGGGTTGAGCGGGTTGGGTAGCAGGCCACGGGTGCTGCCTTCCTGGCCTAATGTGATTACCATGCAGGCTCGCAGCGCAGCCGGAGATTAAGCATCTTCCACGCAGATTCCTCGCTGCGAACAAAAGCCCGAGCAGAAAGAAAACCCGTCCTCCCGCACCCCCCCCCCCCCCCCCGAGCTCCCACAGCCTCCACATCATTGCGACTTAAAGGAACTGGCTGTGACTCGACTCCAATGGCGCCCTCAAGGCCTGGGCCCGACTGCCTCGCGCGGCGCTCATAAATGGCCGTTTCAGAGACACTGCGCCAGTACCGCCGAGACGCTGAGTTCGACATCTGGACCTGCGGTGTCCTCACGCTCACGGGGGTTCAGACAGCGGCACTGCTGATACCGGGAGTAGGGGGGGGGGGTTTCGGTCCAGGATCTCAGGAGCCCAGGGTTCTTGAGCACAGTGAGCCCGATGTCCGCACAAAAAACAACCGGCCGGAAATTTCCCACGTTTTTTTTTTGTTTAACCCGTCCGGGCCCTGCCGCGTGCCTCTCGCTCGGCACAACGTCCGACATTTCGCTCCACGTGCCAGGGAGCGTCGCAAGGCGCCAGAACGCAAAACGGCTTGTGGGGGGAGCTCTCCCAGCCCGAGCTTTGCGACGGGCACGGACTAATGACGCGTGGACGAAAAGCCACGAGCACGAGAGTGGGGAGGTAAATCAACCCGCTTGCTGCTGTACTGCCAAAAAAGCCTGGCCACAAGCCGGGAGTGACGCCTACGGGTCGGGAGTTTCACGACCGTGTGTGGATGTGTGTGCGATCCACCAACCCTCGCTGCTGCTGCTGCTGCCTCCAAAGCGCCGAGTCACAGGCAGCCACGTGTAGGGCAGCGCGGCTGCCAGCACGCCAATGTTTACCGGAGGCGTACGTGTGTGCGCACATGTGCGCGTGTGCACACTTCATGTGTGTGTGCTTGGTCCATGTCGCGTGTGTGCGCGTGCACACGTGTGTGCACGTCACGTGCACGCGTGTGTTCGATTCCCGTTTCACGGCCAACACCAGTGACGATTATCTGAACCAGCCCCTGGGCCTCACCTAGGTCGACTCGGCCTCAAATGAGTACCTGGTGCGGGTGTGTAAACATCAGCATTGGGGGACACAAAGGCGACCGGTCTCCATTAGGCGCTCGCTAAAAGCACTTGCCCCAAATAGTCCGCTTAAAGGCTACACGGGGGATCTTTATCTCTTGTGCGTGCGTGAAGCAGCGGGGACGTATACACGAGACGAGTCGCTGGAGATGACCGAGAGAAGTAATCCTATGACATCATCTTCCGGGCAACGCGGCGACGCTGTGCTTCCCCGCAGCAGTTCCGAACGGAAATTCCTTCCATCCCTTGACAACGGGGCAGCGTCACAACAACGGTTCCTGTGCGGCCGTGAGAAAAATAAAAATATATTTGACATTCTAATTAAAATACTAAAAATGCAATATGGAAAACTCAAAAGATTAGAAAAAATAAAAACCCGTCCCCGCCCCTCCGCCTCCGCCGCGGGCCCCGTGCCGATGCCTGGACCCCCACGGGGGGTCCACAATGGCCACGTCGCCATCTTAAGAGAACCGCGGTTTAACGCGTCCGTCTGCGTGTGCGCGCGTTTGTGTGCGCGCGTTTGTGAGTGCGCGTTTTGGCGGTGGTTAATGCGCTGTGCACTAAGACACCAGGCGACGAGAGTTGGATTCCTGCTCACGGCCAACATGGGCGACGCTTAACCGAACAGGGCCTGGGCCTCCCTTAGGTCGACTCGGCAATAAATTAAGAGCCTGGTACAGCGCGCGTAACAAAAAAAAAAACCACGCAGCCGGGCGTGGTGCAGGCCACACCAACCCCCTCGCGTACCGTGGCGGCCTTCAAAGGTGCTCACCGAAGGCGCTCGCCCCAACAGTCTATCAGAGGCGACGCGGGTGATTCTTTGTGCGAGTCTCACACGCTCTCTATTAGGGCGTCTGCACGAGCCTCTCTACGCACATCCATCACTCTCCCCGCGTCCCTTCACTCCCGTCCCTCTGCGTGCCCGTCTCGCTAACGGTACTGGGCCCTCCGCGCCCCCCCCACCACAAACAGTCTGTTAAAGGCTGTAGGGGCGGGAGGGGTGGATATGGGGTGGGAGGGGTAGAATCTTTGTCTTGGCGTGCGTGTGCGTGCGTGTGCGTGCGTGCGTGTGCGTGCACGTTTTAGGATTCCCAGCGTCCTGCCGGGCTGGGGGCCGCTGCGCGCTGCCCCGGGGCCATTATTATGGAGAGCAGGGCGGCCAC
This sequence comes from Lethenteron reissneri, assembly GCF_015708825.2. Lineage (NCBI taxonomy): Eukaryota > Metazoa > Chordata > Hyperoartia > Petromyzontiformes > Petromyzontidae > Lethenteron > Lethenteron reissneri. The sequence continues at coordinate 6,974,576 of NC_083839.1, forward strand.
CGCCCAACCCCCACCATCACCGCCGCCGCCGCCAAACACCAACACGAGGAGCGCCGCCGCCGCCACCGCCACTGCAGCCGCCGCCAATCGCGAGGCACGGCGGCAGCAGCAGCAGCAGCAGGAGGCTCGGGCTAACGAACACCATATGTGCCGCCCCCTCCCCCACACACTGCTGCTGCTGCTCCTGCTACTACCACCACCACCAATAACAACACGCGCACACAAACATGCAAGCGTGCGAACGTACGAACATACGGAACAGACTGTTGCGGCGTGCTGTCAGCAAGCAGCGGGCACCTATGAAGGCCGGCACGGCAAAACCGTGCCCGGCCGCCTTTGTCTCCCCGGTGCTGATGTTCATACAGTGCACCAGGTACTCCGAGTCAAGCTAGGGGAAGCCCAGGACCAGTTCAAAGATATATCCGCCACTGTTATTGCCTGCAAGCCGGAATTAAATGCGGGTCGCCGGGTTCATAGGGCAGCTCGCTAACCATCGGCGGGGCGACGTTGACACTCTGAAATCGCCGGGGTGACGTAATTGTAAGAACTTTGGCAGAAGAAATGACGACGATGATGAGAGAGAATTCCACAGTGAAGCAGAGCGAGGGAAAAAAGCCGAGATGACCTGCAGTGTGGCGAGTGGGTGGGTGAGTGAGTGAGCGAGTGGGTGGGTGGGTGAGTGAATGGGTGGGTAGGTGAGTGAGCGAGTGGGTGGATGAGTGAATGGGTGGGTAGGTGAGTGAGCGGGTGGGTGGATGAGTGAGTGAATTAATGGGTGAATACTTGAGTGGTAGAGAGTGCAAATGTGTGGGTGTGCGAGGTGTGTTGTTGTGACCTGCAGCGAGGTGGTGGAGATGAATCAGCCAGGTAGCGACCGAGTCCTCGATACGGGTGGGAGGAATCGACGAGCGGCAGAGTTCACGGCTGGTGGTCCTAGCAGCGGTCGTAGCATCATTATTACAACAAAGTTGGGAAAAGAAGAGAGTCCAAGAACTGACTTCCACCGCGCTGGGCCAGGCGTAAAACTACGCAACAGCTGAGCGGTTTGGCATAGGAGATGGAAGCGACGATGAGGTGCGGAGGCATCGTCAGCGTTGCGACAGCTGCCTCAACAAACCGAGGCCCCACTGCCCAGCCATGTGCCGTGCCGGATTCCATTTTGTGAGCGTGGAGAGGAGATGGGAGATGCTGGCCAGAGCGTGATTTGCATCTGAATGGAGGCGGTGGAGATCGGTGGGCGTGATGGGGGAAAGCCATGGGTGGCACCGCGCGGCCCTCCTCCTAATAACGCGGCTAGGAAAGTAAAAATAATAATTATTATTAGAAACGTTCCTTTGTGACTCTCCGGGTTTAATTTTGGCGGGCGTGCCCACGCCGCGCGTTGCTAGGCACGACGTCCGACGTTTCGGCCCGCGTGCTGGGCGCTTGTTAGGGGCAATCCCGAACACCGCCCCCCCCACCCCCCCAACCGACCGCCCAGCCACCCCAAACGCGCGGGGGATTTAAATCGGTGCCGCGGGGAGCGAAACGTCGGAAATGCGGCGGTGGCGGCGGATGGCGAACGGCCGGGAAACCGCGTCAGCGGAGATCTACAAAGGGCCCTTTGTGCACACCCCCCCGCCCCCGGGGAAAGTCTCGACAGAGGCTCGAGGCTCGTTGTCAAGAGGGTGCTGCTCCCGGGGGCAGCGGTGTCAAAACGTCAACGCAGAAGTGCCGGAGAGAGAAAGCCCATTCCTCGCGGAGTACGCGTTCACCAGCACTCACTCGCTCGCAAAGATTCTCCAAGTGGCTCTTCCTAATAACGACATGGCGATTGTGTAGTAATAACGATGATCATGATTATAATTTATGGACTTTTTTCAATCCACTGCCGGAGGAGGGCCTCCCTCCCACGCCGTTGCGTCCATACTTCCCCATGCCAGTCATCGCAGGTCGGTGAATGCGGTGCCAAGGATCAGCTTCAATATCGCTCGCCACTGACGTTATCCGTGTCGGTAACGACGATTAGTTTGTCGTGCAAACTACCGCACCGCTACACCACAAAGACCCCCCCCCCCCGTATAGCCTCCACAGGCTGTAGGGTCAAGTGCTGTTAAGCGAGCGTCTTTTAAGGCTGGCACGGCACACGAGGGGAGGTTGGAGCAGTCAGCACCACGCCCGGCCGTCTTTGTCTCCCCAGTGCTGATGTTTGCACACCACATTCGGTATACTTATTCAAGGCGTGCTAACCGCTTAACTACCGATCCCCACAAAAACACACGCACATGCAAACACACAAGCGTAAACACACAAGCGTAAGCACGTGCTAAACACAGAGGCGCTCTCAGATATGGACACAAAAACAAGACAAAGATCCCCTGTACAGCCTTAACAGACCTTTGCGGAAAGTGCTGCGAGCGAGCACGTGAAGACTGACACGGCACACGAGGGGGGCGGGTGGCCAGCACCACGCCTTTGTCTCCCCAGTGGCGATGTTTTTACACACCACACCAGGTACTCATTTGAGGCCGAGTCGACCTAGGCGAGGCCCAGGACCAGTCCAGATAATCGTCACTGGGTGTTTAGCCATAAGCGGTAAATCAAACTCGGGTCACCAGGTTCTTAGCGTGGCGCGCTAGCCACGACACTGCCGCTCCCCACACATTTTTGGATACACGCTCAGATGACGAGGACAAAGATCCCCCCCCCCCCCCCCCCCCGCGTAGCTCACAACACTCTTGGGGCACGTCCTATTTGGCAAGCGCCTACGAAGGGCCGGTGAGGCACACGAGCTAGTGCCGGCGGGCCAGTACCACGCGGGTCGACTGTGTCTACACAGCGCTGACGCTTGCACACTGCACCAGGTACTCACTTCGGCCTGAGTCGATCTACTGGAGGCCAAGGACCCATTTCAATGTCACTATTTAGGCACCGACGTCGGCCGTGGCAGGTAACTGAACCCAGGTCATCGGGGGTTCGTAGCGCCGCGCGCTAACAACTGCGCCACTGCTCCCCGCGCAGGCATGAACACACACGCGCACGTTGACACACGGACAAGCTAACACGTACGCTCGCGCGCACACATGCTGTTGATAAAAATGCGTGCTCACAAAAACTTAATGGGTGAATGGGAAGAGGAGGAGGAGGTTAGTGGTGGAGGAGGAGGAGGGAGGAGTAGTAAGAGGGGCAAGAGCGAGGAGGGAGGAGAGGAGGAGGAACCACTCCATTGTATATCCCAATTGAGTAATTTGCAGGTCATCTTTATAGCTTTAGGAACTTTTGGCCAATACCCGTTACAATCGGTGTGCGTTTCTGAACCAGTCCTGGGCCTCCCCTAGCTCGACTCAGCCTCAATTAAGTACCCGGTGAAGTGTGCAAACATCGCTACTAGGGAGACAAAGGCGGCCGGGCGTGGTGCTGGCCACCCACCCCCTTGTGTGCTGCGGCGGCGTTCATAGGTGCTGCTCGCTAACAGGGCTCGCCCATACAGTCTACAGTCTCCACACAGAGAGGTGCCCGTGTCGGGAATCCAACCCAGGAACTTGTTGCTGCGAGGCGCAAGCGACCTCCATGGGCACAAGCAGCCGGCAGTCTTATGGACGGAGAGCGAGAGAGAGCCAACGAGAAGAAGGAGAGAGCCAACGAGAAGAAGGAGAGAGCCAACGAGAAGAAGGAGAGAGAACGAGAGAGAGCGCGAGAGAGTGAGAGAAAGCAAGAAAGAACGCGAGAGAACGCGAGATGCGTGAGAGAGCGTGAGAGAGTGAGAGCGAGGGAGAGAGAGCGAGAGAGAGAGAACGAGAGTGCGAGAGAGTGGGAGAGAGAGGGAGAGAGCGGGAGAGAGAGCGCGATATGCGTGAGAGAACGAGAGAACGGGAGAGAACGGGAGAGCGGGACAGAGCGAGGGAGAGAGCGAGGGAGAGAGCGAGGGAGAGAGCGGGAGAGAGCGCGAGATGCGTGAGAGAGCGAGAGAGAGCGAGAGAGAGCGGGAGAGAGAGCGAGAGAGAGAACCTCGATGGGATTCGTGTTCTCGGAGGGAGAGGGGCGGCCCAGCGAGGCCTTGCGAGCGAGAGAAATGTTAATCCTGCGAGTGGCTTAAAACTGCGGCGACCCCAAAAAAAGGGGCTTTGTTGCGGCGATTGTGGAAGTTGGTAACCCCCATGTCATTCGAGCAAATATATTTTTTTTATTCCTCAATGGTCGAACGCCGACAGACTAATGCGTTTTTTGTCCGGCAGCAATTTGAGCTCTGTGATGAAGGGCCCGTTGCCCGAAACGTCGCACGCTATCGCACTTTTCCTTTAGAAGGCTGCACACGGTATCATTGCCCGAACACGTCGAGTTGTCGTTGTTTGTACTCGTGCACCACTGCCAATGCAGCAGCAGATTAGGCTTGTCAGAGGACTTTGTGATAGTTTTTCTGGTTTCATGAGGGAGAGAGACACAGCAATTGACTACGTAGGCTCATTTGCACGTGTTGGGTAACTCGCGTGACACGGAGACACATGCAATGTCCGAGTCACACGCGCAGCTACAAAGACTCGTGCACACACAGTCGCACACAGACACGATCAGATGCAGACAAACATGTGCACACAAGATCAGAGTGAGACACACACACGCGCATGCCTTTAATAGACTGTTGGGGCAAGTGGTGTTCGTTACTGCCTATGAAGGCTGGCATGGCGTATGCGGGGGTGAGCGGCCAGGAACATGTCTGACCCCCTTTGTCTCCCCAGTGCCGATGTGTACACACTGCACCGGGGACTCAATATTGGCCGAATGAACCTGGGGGTGGGGGGGGGGAGAAGCTCTGGGCCGGTTCAAACATCTGCCACCGTTATCGGTCGTGAACGGGAATGGAACTCGGGTTTGTCGCACGGCGCGCTAACCACTGCGCCGCCGCTCCCCATACACTGTACCGCACGCGCACAAAACGACTTGTGCACGACACACGCGGTTAAAACCCCCGAGGAGTTATTTTTAGTTTGGCAACTGTGTCATCGCACAAGACACGAGCGCCCGCGCCAACAAAGGCGGGCGGCAGCGTGGACTCGGCAGCCTCCAGAAGCCCTGACCAGGTCATTAGCAATCAAATCACGGCCTGGTCCAGGGCGAACCGTTACAGGAGGGGCGGGGGGGGCGAGTGGGCGGTGGTAGCAAGCACCCGCTCGCACACAAAAAAACCAGATGGCGAAAATGTTGATAAACAAACCGCTGCGGACGCACGCGGCAACGGTTCCCGGTCAAGCGCAGGCGACACAAAGAGGGAGATTCTCCCTCAGATCCAGCACTCATTCTCACTTCAGTCAATCGCTCGCTCGCTGGCGGTCAGCCCCCTCCGCACCACCCTTCTATTGCCGCCACGGCCGCCGTTGCTGTTCCCGTCAACTTCAACCAGTTGATTCCTCCGCCCGTTTTGAGGACTCCGTCTATCTACCAGACACGGACTGCCCCCGCCCCCCCCCCCCCCCGTCTAATCCACTGCCACCAACCACCACCACACACGGTGTTCAACCACCACCACATTGCTCGTAACAGCCCTCACTCACAAAGATCCCCCATTTGGCCTTAGCAGACTGTAGGGGCAAGTGCTGTTAGCGAGCACCTATGAAGGCCGACACGGCATACGAGGGGGTGGGTGGCCAACACCACGCCCGGCCGCCTTTGTCTCCCCAGTGACGATGTTTACACATCGCACCAGGTACTCATTTGAGGCTGAGTCGACCTAGGGGAGGCCCGGGACCGGTTAAGATAATCGTCACTGGTGTTGGCCGTGAGCGGGAATCGAACCCGGGTCGCCAGGTTCATAGCGCAGCGCGCTAACCGCTACACCACCGCTCCCCTTACTCACTCATCCACTCACTCACTCACACACTCACTCACTGACCCACTCACTCAGTGACCCACTCACTCGTCCACTAAAGTAGTCCTTGGGCCAGACCAGAAAACTTCAATGGTGCCATTTAATTTGTTACACCAACAAAAGTAAAATAATACACGATAACCTTACCAAATGAGCAGCTGTTTCAGGTTTCTCGCAGGAAACCTGTTTTTGCACCTATCACAATCACGCCTATTTGCCCGGACATTACAAATAAAACATTACATTATTTACAAAATGGATGTTTGTCCCCAAGGCATGTATTTCATACATATTCTTGCATTTATTCCCGCTTGTTCCTCAATTTCAGTGACTTAGTGAAGTCTGGAAAAAATTGGCGCTGTCTGTTTCACTTCTGTTTCCAGCGGCTTGTTTGCCCATGATCATTTACTGGCACGTGAGGCAAGTACTGGTGGTTCTGTATTATTTCTGTTCAGTAAAGATATCTAAAGTGGTAACTTTACCCTCAGATTATTAGTTAAGGCCAGGTACTACAGGGAAAAAAAATATTTTTGTTCAGTTGGTCAATTTAGATTTTTTTTTTATATTTTGCTTCTATAAATTGTAAACTTTCAAAACATGCACACAATTGACTTAAAGCTTTCGTGACTGCAGGAATTCATATTCTTTGGGTCTTTCGGTAAAGCCACGTAGATAGAAAAAAATAACAAAAATCAAAATGACGACGTGTCGATCGCAACACAAGCAATCGTATTTTTTTTTCACCCGAGGACGATTGCTTGTGTTGAAATCGAATCGTCGTGATTTAGATTTTTGTTATTTTTCTCTATCTACGTGGCTTTACCGAAAGACCCAAATAATATGTAGACAATTATTGCCCGTAACTTTGCTCTTGGTAATAATTGATGATTAAAATCGCAAAAACTAACTATTTATATTTTATACAAAGTTCGTTTTCAAGATTTTACACAAACTTCACCAAGTAAACAAAGCCTTAAATGAGCGTTTTTTTGCATCTTTCATCGCAATTTGTCTCCGCGTTTAAGAAATAACCGAGTCGAATTGCATATCATTGAAACGCTTATTCTCTGGAGCAGATTCCTAGTTTAGTCACAAATGGCTATTTACTTTGCCGTCATGGCAATACGAGGGAGAACACAAGCAAAACTCTCAAATCTCATTGCTACGAGCATCACAATGCCAGAACTGGCATTGCGATGTTCTCAAAATGACATTTTGCATGCCGAGTTTGACAACTCATGTTTCTTAATAGGTAAAGCCACATATCTTCTTGGTTCTTTCGGTAAAGTCACGTAGAAGGAAAATAATAAAATAAAACATAAAATAATTCTCACGACGTTTCGGCCACAACGCAAGCAGCCATCTTCAGGTGGAGAACAGGTCTGTCGAGAAGTCAGACTCTGCCTTCTCGACAGACCTGTTCTCCACCTGAAGTTTGTGTGAGAATTATTTAATGTTTTATTTTTATTATTTTATTATTTTCCTTCTACGTGACTTTACCGAAAGAACCAAGAAGATGAATCCCTGCAGTCACGAAAGCTTTAAATCGAAAAATAAAGCCACATAATTCTACATACTGCTTCCTACTTGGAACAGCTAGAAATGTTCAGAGGGATTTTTTTTACATCTTTTGTCATATTCATTTTACGTGGTATTATATCTAAAAAGTGTATTTAACATAATTAACTGAAAGAACAATATTTGCCTCTGTAGATTACCAACCAATTAGTTATTGATAACATTAAACCAAACCAAAAAGTTCTGATTTCATCTACTAAGTCAATATTGTGTTTTACGTAATATGCAAATTGGTGCATATTTAATGAGATGACACACAATATGCATCAATGAATGGGGAGGAAAGTCACAATACAAAAAAATCTTATATTGTTGTGTATATTCATCTGGTAATTGTTTCATTCTGATAAAAGGACAGGAATTTTTTTTTGCCTATTCACCTGTAGTACCTCCCCTGAATTTAGTTAAGATTAGTTAAGATGAATTTTACCCTTTATCAATGTTAGTTTTGCTTTTGGGTTGTAAACTCTCCGTTGCCCTCAATGTGTAACCAAAGTACCGTAAAACCTTGGATTGCGAGTAATTTGGTCTGCGAGTGTTCTGCAAGACGATAATTTTTTTAAAATAAATATTTATTTGATAAACGAGCGAGGTCTTGCAATACGAGCAGTACGTGTATACGCTTTGTCTGCAGAGCGTCACGTGATCACAACTGATATACGAGTGCTTTGATATACGAGTGCTTTGGATTACAAACACGTTTCCGGAACGAATTATGCTCGCAATCCAAGGTTTTACTGTACTGACAGATTAATTCAAGTTTTGCATCAAAGTAATGATGATTTCTGATTGTACTGCATGGTGAACAAGCAAGGAAAAACCCACTACCAAAGCGACCATGGTTGGAGTGCATCATCCACTGCTCTGATTACACACATAAGCTGGTGTCACAACAAAGTGTTGGAGAACTCTGCTCAGGGCAGCTCAGATACGAAATCATGCACCAGTTTCGGAACTGGCAGAAGACATTCCTGAGGAACAGATTCCAGAAATCTACTACCACAGAAAGTGTCACATCATTTTCTCTATGAAGAAAGTTCCTGATGGCATCCTTGCAAAAGAAAAGCAAAGTGCCAGTCAGTGGCTCTGCTGAAGAGAAATAATCTAAGAGGACGGCTCGACATGCCCCAAGTGCGTCTACTACTTATGACGCAGAGTGCATATTTTGTCAGAAAAGCGACAAATATGCCAAGGGAAAGAACACGAGAGAAGTGCTGGTACAGTGTCGAGAACTGCAAGCTGATGCAAAGATCAGGAGTGCAGCCACGAATAAAACGGACAGCAGAATTCTTACTCAGAATTCTTGCCATTGTGAGTAGAGACCTTGGAGCAGCTGAAGGGCACTACCACAGGTCATGCTATAGACTGTACCCCAAAGAGGAGGTTTCCAAAGAAGAGGTTGCCTAGCAGTGAAGATAATAATGCTGCAGCCCAGTACGAAGCTGCTGTGAATCAGTCATACAATGAGCTGTTCCTCTTCATCAGGATGGAGCGTTTTGGCAATCCTCAAGTGATGACAATGACTGATCTCACTTCTAGACTGGTTTTATCAATGAACTCCCTCAGCATTGTCCGAGTCAAGGATTCAACCAAAAAGCACAGAAGGCGAAAGCCGGAGAGTGCGTTTGCTGGAGCCTTGCACATCTTCCCTGACGGGAAAAGAAAACTCCTCCTCTATCCAGATAACCTGCCCATGAGGGAACTTACCAAATAAAATCAGTCTCTCAAAAGTGGCGGTGCTCAAGATGTCATTAGCCAAAGCAGCCATCAAATTGAGAGAGGACATCAAAAGCACAGGATGTAGTTCTGAAGGCAGATAGAAACCTGTTCAGCCACATGATCCTGAAAGCAGGAAGGTGAATATGAAGGATGTGCTTGCCCACCCACTTGGCCCACTGCCATGGGCACTGGCAAATGCTGATGGGTCCCTACGAAAAACAAACAAGGCTGCACTTGCCAGAGAGCTTGAAAAGAATGCGTCTCCTGCAGAAGACATCCCAACCCCATCTAGTTCCATCATTGATGGGATGAGCCTGGTCCAAACAATGAATGGCAACAACAAAACCTTTGCACAGGTGGCAGTCAGCCTTGACCCAGGTCCTCCACGAGGGGGCACAGAGTGAGAGGATTGATGTTGTTTTTGATGTCTACCGACAGACTTCGTTCAAAAGATGCTGAACGACTGAACCGGGGTGCAGACACCACTCCAGTACAAAAACCTCGCAGGGGGACACCACGTCCAGCAGTGGAGAAGATTCCTGTGCAGTCCCTCCAACAAGACCAGTCTCATCAAGTTCCTGGTGGAAGAGTGGAAACTCCCACGATACAGAGAGATTCTGCATGGTAAGGTGTTGCACATGAAATGTGAGGAAACTTGCTACAAGTTGACAGAAGATGAGTGTGAGGAAGTAGCAGAGCTGCACTACACGCATGAAGAAGCTGACTCACGTCTGCTCCTGCATGCATTGCATGCAGCAAATGTGGGTTCAAAGGCAGTTATCATCACAGCTGAGAAGACTGATGTCATGGTGCTTGTCTTGGCTTCCAGAAGGACATCACCTGTCCCATCTACCAGAAGTGTGGGACACAGAACCGCGCGCGGTTTGTCGATATCACCAAACTAGCAAGGTCACTTGGAGACAGCATCATCTGTGACAGCCTAATTGGCTGACACGCCTTCTTCACAGGCTGCGACACTGTCAGTGCATTCGCCGGTCGAGGGAAGCTGATCGCCCTGAAGATGGTGAGAAAGGACACTTCCTGCCAAGAGACTTTTAGTCGACTGGGGCAGTCATGGAATGTGAGTGATGAGCTGTTCCAGACAATTGAGCAGTTCACCTGCCTCATGTACGTTGCTAACAGCAGCACTGGCGAGGTGAACCAACTGCGCTACCAGCCCTTCTGCACCAAAAGGGGAGAAGTCGAGTCCAGCCAGCTGCCACCATGTAGAGACTGCCTCTTCATGCATGTTCAACGAGCCAACTATCAGGCAGCAATCTGGAGGTGCTGTCTGCAGGCTAACCCTGTGGTGCCAAGCTCTACTTGAGTATGGATGGACAGACGATGATGGCAAGCCGGCCATTTACTGGGTGCGCTACCCCACCTGCACCAGATGTGGTCTTGGAACTGCTCGCATGCAAGTGTCAAGCTGCACGTGCCTGTCAAACGGGCTGACATGCACAGACTGTGCAAGTTAGAGACCTGCAGTCACCAAAAACTGCAGGGTGATCCAGAACCTGACTTTGAACTTGGGGAGTCAGATGACGAGTAGTCTGATGAGTGACACAGGGTGGTGATTCTGATGGTATTACTGTGGTGGTAGTAGTGTACATTGATGCAGTGTGGTGATTCTGGACTTGGTTACCCTTGTTAACACCATCTAAGTACACCCAGAGCTTGATAACAATAATGTAACCTCCTTCACATATACCCATCACTAACAATATATATGGGATTACATGTTTCATTGACTAAGTATATGCGAATGTCAATGTTTATACTATTCAAGTAGTTCCTTACCTCACTGTGGTATTCCTTATCATCCGGTGTTTTCATTGTGTATTTAAACCAATAAATACCAGTTTGTGACCTAACTGGTTTTGGTCTAGGTAGTTTTTCAGTAATAATGCCCATCTCAATGTTCCGTACGCCTGTCATAGGGTATGGGTATAAAAGTCATGGTAACTACAACTAAGTTGCCACTCCGCAAAGGTTATCATATCAGAATATGTCCCACACACGTGAAGGATTACAAAAATCATTAGTAGACGTTCCCACCTCAGTTGGTATCGTTTCTTTTCTATAATGTGCATCAACAGTGACTTGCGCACAAACACGTCAACGTCGACGCCCACGAGCACCTCGTGCCCTCTTTTAGCCGCCCCTCCTGATATGTTCCATTCATTGGCTACCACATTCTGATAAGCTCCTCCCCCCTCTCCTCCCCCTTAACTTGTATTTAAGAGCTTGCATCTTGAATCCCTGCCTCACTTGATGCAGCAAATCTGGCTGTGACGGTCCCACCTGATGACGGAGACTTGTGTTGCCTCCTTCTCTACAGACCTGTTCTCCACCTGAAGACGGCTGCTTGCGTTGTGGCCGAAACGTCGTGAGAATAATTTTATTATGTTTTATTTTTATTCTTTTATTATTTTCCTTCTATGTGACTTTACCGAAAGAACCAAGAAGAAGAAGGTGATTTTATTATTTTATTTTTAAATCCTTTATATTAAGTTCGCTTGCTTGCTTGCTTGCTTACGACGGTCGTTTTTTAACACACTTCCCGTGATCCAATCGAGCTGACATTTTCCACGCAGACTCGTTGTGCGTGACAATTAATTTTCGTGAAAAATTTTTTGCAAAATTTGACACTGTTTAGGGAAATTTTTTTAAATATTTAATTACCAATTGCTTAATGCTGGCAGACAATCATCTGACCCATAGGTGGCAGCCATCTCAAGCCAGAGGACGAGAGGACTCTAGCCGCCACGCATATAAAGGATTTATAGTGAAAAACTTTGTTTTCACGGGTTAATTTTTTATTAATTTCATTTTTTACCTACGTGACTTTACCGAAAGAACTAAGAGTATGAATCCTTGCAGTCACGAAAGCTTCAAATCTAGAACCAATAAGTGACTTGTTTTGGTCTGGGCCCATGGACTAAAGCAAAAAGTCGCTCGCTCAAGTAACGTTGTTTAGCAGCGCTGCTGTAATCTAGACAACGCCTTCCGAGTTGAATGTTCGTTGTTGTTCCCATGCTTGAGGCGCCATCGCCAACAGCCGCCGTGAGTCCCGCGTCCCCGCATCACCACGTCCCCGCGTCCCGTGTGACCGAGTGACCAAGTGCCGAGGATCCCATGAGGATTTTCTGAACACACGAACGACGGCCGCCAGCGTCACCACTGGAAAGTGCCATGTGTGCGGGATCGCTACGGACCATCCGGGTCGCGCCGTGAGCGACGATGGCCCTGGCTACCAACCCGCACTATCTTCCACTATCTCCGCGGGCACACGAGAGTAAACATGCCAAGCCGCGTTACGCAAGACCAGTGGGTCCGGCACACCGCACGCAGATACGCACCGCACACACGTTGGCGACCCACACAAACACTGACACACTGCGCGTGTCTGTTAAACTCCATCGGCTCGGTTGAAACGGCAATCCAACGTGCGACTATGCAAGGTGCAGCCCCTGCAAGTGCCCGCTCACGCCAGCTGCTGGCGGAAGGGCCCTCCACCGGAGGGCACTCTAAAGAGGGTGTTTGGTCTCCTCTTCTACGCTGGCCCGACGTGTTGGAAGATGGAGGTGACAGACCCCCAATTTACCCTGCAGGTCGGGACCCCCCGCGACCCCCCCCTACGACCTGCGGGGACCCCCCACCCAACGACCCACCGGGCCCCCACTCACGTTGTACCTCGTGTGGTGTCGGTGTCGCTGCTCACGTGCGTCCTCGCGATGACGTCACAGGCGCTCGTTCGCCCTCCCTGCGAGAGAGACACACACAGTCAGCCACAAAGACAAAGATCACCCCCCCCCCCATAGCCTTCGCAGACTGATGGGGGCAAGGGCTGTTGGCGAGTAGCACCTGTGATTTTTACACATTGCAACCATGTGCTCATTTGAGGCCGAGTCGACCTTGGGGAGGCCCAGACCTCTTTTCCGATAATCGTCACTGATGTTGGCCATGAGAGGGAATCAAACTCGGGTCACCTGGTTCATAGCGCTGCACTACCGCCCCCCACACGCACTCAGCCACACTCACACGCATCATGGGACCCCCCTTGCCAGTATCAAAATGAGAATAGGTTTGACCCTTTCCGGCAATAAAGCAGTTGTGTTAAGATGTTTAAACACCAAACTGAAACCTTTTGCAAGGAATCCTGTCTGCATTAACCACATGTACTTGTGGTGGACATGCAAACAAACCAAAACCATGCTCTGATAGTATCAGAGCATGATGGTGTTTTAACATCTTAACACAACTGTTTTATTATTGCCAAAAAGGGTAAAACCTATTCTTATACACTCACACGCAGTCAGCCACACTCACACAGTCAGCCAATCAAACAACGGCACCACAAACTCTCACAGCAGCCGCGACATCACAAACCAGGAGCACGCACATTACACGTGTCTTCCCCATGTTCGGATTTATTTGGAGTTGGCAGCGAGTGCCGGCGGCGATGGTGCCGGCGTGGCCGGTGATGTTGCCACCACCAACACTGGCACCATCACCGCCTGCACGCAGAGCGGAACGTCGGACATCGTGCCAAACAATACGCGGTACGCGACCCGTTCACGCAGCGGAGAGCTATGCATGGCACAACCGATTGGGGGTGCTGCAAATCAGACGGAAATTACATTCACCTTTCTTGATATAAAATATTTTTTTAAACTTTTTTTAAAAACACGCTTTAATGAAATGTACTGTCCGAGCTGCCCCTCCCCCTGCCCCCTTCCCCCATCGCCCCTCCTTCCACATCCACCGCCCCTCGGCGTGGCTCCCCGAGGCTTGCCGTGACGTGAGTTGAGCGTGGACAATTAGAGCCGTAAACGTGGAAAATTAGAGCCGTAAAAAGATTTTTTTAAATATATATTTTTAATGTTTAATGATAGAATATAGTATTGTCATCGGTATGACATACCTATACCAAGTTTGCAGTCGATACGACATTGGGAAGACGGTAAAAAGTGAGTTACAAGATTTGAGGATACAACAACAGACAGGGAGTTAAATAAAAGCGTGTAAAATGTTAAAAAAAAATATATTTTATATTTTTGTATGATAGAATATAGTCTTGTCATCAGTATGACACAGCTATTTCAAGTTTGCATTCGATAGCACATTGGGAAGTGGGTAAAATGAGAGTTATAAGATTTTTTTTTGGAGGCTACAACAGACGGAGTGAGTTAAATAAAAGCTTGTAAAAACTTAACCCGTAAAAACTAAGTTTTTCACTATAAATCCTTTATATGCGTGGCGGCTAGAGTCCTCTCGTCCTCTGGCTTGAGATGGCTGCCACCTATGGGTCAGATGATTGTCTGCCAGTATTAAACAATTGGTAATTAAATATTTAATTTGTTTTCCCTAAACAGTGTCAAATTTTGGAAAAAAAAATTCACGAACATTAATTGTCTCGCACAACGAGTCTGTGTGCAAAATGTCAGCTCGATTGGATCACGGGAAGTGGGTTAAAAAACGACCGAAAGATTTGCACGGTCGTAAGCAAGCAAGCACGCAAGCAAGCAAGCGAACTTAATATAAAGGATTTAACAAGTAAACCCGTAAAAACAAAGTTTTCACTATAAATCCTTTATATGCGTGGCGGCTAGAGTCCTCTCGTCCTCTGGCTTGAGATGGCTGCAATCTATGGGTCAGATGATTGTCTGCCAGTATTAAGCAATTGGTAATTAAATATTTAATTTGTTTTCCCTAAACAGTGTCAAATTTTGGAAAAAAAATTCACGAACATTAATTGTCTCGCACAACGAGTCTGTGTGCAAAATGTCAGCTCGATCGGATCACGGGAAGTGCGTTAAAAAACGAGCGAAAGATTTGCACGGTCCTAAGCAAGCAAGCAAGCACGCAAGCAAGCGAAGTTAATATAAAGGATTTAAAAAGGGAGACACTCTCACTCGGAACATCGTGGGGCCCTCGGACCGAAGGACTCGGCTCATCCACGCCGGCATGGGGGTGGTGATGGTGGTGCCAGTTCAGTTCCGTGCATGTGTCAAGACCATTGCCTCGTTTAATAAATAAGCCAGATTTTCTCAAACTCTGGGCAAATTATGCGCTTCAAATCGACGCTGCCGTTCGTGTCGTTAGGACGATTATGAAATGTCGACTGTGAGGTCGCCTAGTATGTGGAACTGCCCACCATGGTATCTGCAGCAGTAACACACAAAGATCTCCCCCCCTAAAGGCTCAACAGACTGTTGGTGCAAGTGCTGTTCACGAGCACCTAAGAAGACCGGCACGGCACACAAGGGGGTGGCCAGCGCCACACACCCGACCACCTGTTTCCCCAAGTGCTCATATCTACACACCGGACTCCCGGTGCTAATTTAAGGCCGAGTCGACCTAGCAGAGGCCCAGGGACGGTTCAAATATTCGCTGCTGTTGTGAGCGGGAATCGAACTCGGGTCGCTGGATTCGTAGAGCAGTTGCCACCGCTTCGCACAGTAAGACACATGCACACGGAGATCCCCAATTGATAAGCAAGCGGTAAAGGGGCAGCTCTGCAACTGCTTTGCTCGTGCCACCGCTGGCCCAAGGGCCTCCGCTATAGATGGGGCATTTGGTCTACTCTTCAGCGCTGACATTGTTGGAAGAGGTGGGAGTTACCCACACTTGATACCACCACACACGACCTGCCACAGACTGCGGTGAACCCATGTATACTGACCAGGGAGGACAGAGGTGGGAGGTTTGTAGAAATTTGCCACCCCCCCCACCCTCGTTTCGACCGACGATCTCTGGATCGCAGGTCCAGCGCGCCCGGTAAACGACGACGACCACACCAGCACCGTGGCGGCTTTAACCGATCGGTGTGCCGAGATTTATTTATTATGACCGCGCGCGTTCGACCCAGGAAAGCCTCGCCGAGTCTCAACATTCTTTGTCAGGACGGTCCCGCGAAAGATGTCGCGGTCGGAGGCGATTCATTTCCCCCGTAGATTCACGACCGGCTAACTTGGGCTGCCGTTTTCCAAACGTAGCAAATTTGGAGCTTGACGTCGGCACACACTGGCCCCGCTCGTGCCAACGGCAAAACCACCAAAGACGGTCGCCGGCATGCGCTGCTTCTGTGGCCGTCTGGAACGCTCCTCTCCTTCCGATATCAGGAAGCCGGTGTGAGCTGTGCACTTTGTAAATCATCATCTAGATTGACAAAATCATTTCCTGAGAACTGGTTTTTGTGTGTTCGTTTGATGTCTTTTCCCCGCACCTACGATTAGTGCAGTTGGCTACGCACGGTGCGAAAGAAGTTCAACATACAACTCAACAAATTCGTCAAAAACACTTGTGTGTGTGGCCTTTAAAAGTAGTGTATCGTAGGTGACATTTCAGGCAATAGCCCTTCTTCACAGCACAGAGGCCAGAGGGGTCAAGTGGCTCAGAGGTTTGGAGTGGCTCTGCGGCGAAGAAGGTTCAGTGCACGAAACGTCAACTATTGTTTGTTTGAAGGCCTACACGCACGCACATACACGCGGCATTGACACGGGTCATAGTTTTTTTATAATTTGAGCTTGTCCACCACTGCCAACACAGAATCAAGAGTCTTTATTTATCTTTACTTGGCTGCATCGGCCGGACGATTTGTCAAAAGAAACCTGCTGCAAATGATGGCACGGGACCATTGAACGGAGACAAGGGGGGGGGGAGTGCCAATCCACAAATCAGTCGCCTAGGATATACAGACACTTGCACACGGGGGGGGTGGGCTGTGCCCCCCACAACTGAGGACACGCTCCTGCTGCAGCTGCATTCATTATAAAAACACGGGGGGGGGGGCACCTCGCCATCAAACATATTTTCGGTATGGAAGCCGCCCAATCAGCCCCCCACCCCATCAGCCCCCCCCCCCACCCCATTAGCCCCCCTCCCACCCATTCAAGACAATTGGTACCCAGGCCACCCCCCAAAACCAGCATCCCCACTCCCACCCCCCCTCCCTCCCCGAAGTTACCAAGCCCACCAAACAGAGCGCTTGCTGTACCCGATATTATTCGTTGTAGCTTTTGTCAGTTTGGTGACGAACCCAGGATGGCACCCAATGCCCCCCACCCTCTCTCTCGTCGTGGTCTCTGTGGAGTTCTCTCTCCTGGCTCCGCCAAAAAAAAAACCCTACGCGGACAGACATCACGCGCATAGGTCAGGCACGTCAGTCCACTGCTGGATGAACGCCTCCTCAAAAAGCTGGGTCTGTCGCGAGGCACATTCGATCAAACTTCACGGTGGTTACTGCAGGTTGGGACACCGATTTATATCCAAAGTAGAAACCCCCCATCTTCTCTTAACGACGATAATTATTGATTCCACTCAACTGGTCATTAAGCGACTCGGTTGTAAAGCGAGTATAGGAAACACGTTCAAGGCTTAATTCGTTCCGATACCATCGAAAGTTGCCCCCTTTATCAACCCAAAATACTTACTTTATATTTACACAATTGATATTATTCAATGCATTCATTAATATTTGCTGTATCTACAACAGCCCGTCGTTAACAGGGGAATGGTTGGAAAGCGAACACACTATGCAGGTACTACAATATACACTACACTATACACTACACTATACACTACACTACAATATACACTACACTATACACTACAATATACACGACTATACACTACACATTGGGCTCTATGGGGGCCCATCGTGAAGCGATTAGTCGTTAACAGGAGTGACCGTGAAGAGGGGTTCTGCTGTATATATTTTTTACATAGACACGTTACATTTTTGCACGGGATTATGATACCGTTGAGAACCCACTGAAATTAAACGACCCCAGTTAATAATTAATACCCAGCACAGCCGACTCTGGCTCAGCACAAGAGATCAATTCCTGGTCGGTGATCGACTCGGCCAATCATCACGACCATCCTTCTTGCAGGTTCCTAAAACGGGAAGAGTTACTTCGACCCAAGTCAACAACGCTTGCGTTTACAGACAAACGCATGGCTTCCTGCCATAGCAACGTGGACTTTCCACCAACGATTCGAGGCTGCCAAGAAGCAGATGGGTAGGGGGATGTGGGTGGTTGGGGGGGGGGGATTATTACATTTGTCAATGCTACTTTTTTATGCTTGGCAGCAGGTTTAATGGACCACACCCTGCTGCAGATATATCTAGAGGAGTTGAAACCGGTCCAAGGTTTGCGTTCCGTTCATTGTGCAACATCACAAACTACTTTTGTCCTGGCCCAAAGGTCCCGAACGACAATTGGTCCGCCACAAACAGCACTCTCGAAGGCGTAAATGGTAAGAGTCACCGTACTGAGCATTATGACGGATTTTTTTCGCCGTCTTGAAAACAAAAGTCCGGTAAGTGTGCGTGGGTTAGTGTGCACGCATGCGTCCGCGCGTGTGTACAAGTATGGCGCGGTGCTGGCCACCCACCCCCTTCCGTGTGCCGTGCCAGCCTTCATAGGTGCTCGCTAACCAGCACTTGCTCCTAGTGTCCATTAAAGCTCCACGGGTGACCTTTGTCTTTGTGAGTATGTGTATGCTAGTGTGCGTGTTAGTACGTCTCTGCGTCCGGCGCGTGTAAGCAAGCGCCTTGTGCGCAAAAGGCCGAACGTAACTTTATCGACACCGGGCACGACAACGGCGGGCGGCGCTCTGCGGGGGCATCCTCCAATCCGGCGAGTCCGGTGATCCGTTTCCGAGTGGCACCGGTAGGGAGCCAGCAGCAGCACCGGCGGCGGCGGGCTCCGGCGTCATCGCATGCGCGCGCTTTAATCCGCCGGTGAGCCGGAGGCCTATTTCCGTTTCGTCGTTTCATTTACGCAGAGCAGAGGTCGCAAACGGGTTTTGATTCCTTACCCGTATCCGGCCGTACCCGCACCGGGCCGGGTACGGTACGGGTATCGGGTACCTGATTGCGACCTCTGGGATGAAGCTATGTTGCAGGCGCGGGTGGGTTGATTCTAGGAACTTGAATTGTGAGAAGAGACAAGACGTTGGGAAATGAGTGACAAACGGTGACTCACCAGTGACTCACGGCCTACCCGTACCCGGCCGCACCAAGGTCGCAAACGGGTACCCGTACCCGGGTATCGGGTAGGGTACGGGTATCGGGTACCCGGTTGCGACCTCTGACGCGGAGCCCGCCCGCAATTTACCGAGACGACGCTTCGACAAACTGCAATGGACGGCGGTCGGACACGCGGGGGGGCTCCTCGTCAACGCCAACAACATCGCGATGGCGGGAGGGGGGGGCCGGCACAACTCCACAGCGGCCGTCAACGATTGTTGAACGGAGGGCAGCCTCCACCCCCGCTGCTCTAGCTTCACAATCCCCTTGGCACTTCACATTAATAATCGTCACCGTTTAGCCATGATCAATCCACTGCTGGATGAAATCCCCCCCCCCTCCCCTCCCCGACCGCTCGTCACCTCCTCTAGCACCGTCATGCAAAGCAACACGGGGCACTTGGGGACTGATTTTAGCACTCGCTCGGGACTCGCTCCACGCTGTGACTGTGGAATTATTATAATGAAGAGGCCTTTTTTTCAATCCACTGCTAGAGGAGGACGCCTCCCCGTGCCCGGGCCAGTCATCGTGGGTCCGGTGAATGCGGTGCCGAGGATCAACTTGGACATCGCTCGCCACCGACGTTATCCGTGTCGGTAACACAGATTAGTCCAGTGTGCCAACTACAGCACCACTACACCACAAAGACAAAGACCCCCGGTATAGCCTTCACAGTGTTGGGGCAAGTGCTGTTAGCGAGCGCCTATGAAGGCGAGGGGGCGGGGTGGCCAACACCACGCCCAGCCGCCTTTGTCTCCCCAGTGACGATGTTTACTACACACCGCACCAGGTACTCATTTGAGGCTGAGTCGACCTAGGGGAGGCCCATGACCGGTTCAGATAATCGTCACTGGTGTTGGCACGTGAGCGGGAATCGAACTCGGGTCGCCAGGTTCGTAGCACGCTAACCACTACGCTACTGCTCCCCCACTACACTACACATTCGTACATAAATACACATTGAAAAGGCACATACGCACTTGAATTACACACGCACTACAAAAACAAACACATACCAAACTTAACGTTCACACATATACACAAACGCAAATTACTTAAACATACACACACCCAAAGGCAAAAAAAAGCAAAACTAAGATATCACGTGTTGTTGTTGTTGTCAGTTGTTGTTGTTGTGTGCCGTGTACGTGTTGTTCCCTTGACGCACACACAATAACACGGGCAACAATAACAACAACACAACAGCCGCCATTCACAGCCCAGTGAGGCCGACGTCACCCCTGCAGTGCTTGTGCCAGGCTGGGTGCACACACCACAAAAACATACGTCATGCACATGCAGTACTCGTATATAAATCACACACACACACTTCTATATTGTACACACACAACAGACACAATGAACACTCACACCACATGATTCGCATTATACTGTACACACCTTTACCACACACATCACATGTGAATGCACACACCACAAAAAAACATACGTTATACACATGCAGTACTCGTTTCTAAATCACACACACACACTTCTATATTGTACACACACCACACACGCACATGTTTCAATATACACATGCACACACATGCACTTATACTGTATACACACACAACGTACCACACACACACAAACACACACACATGCAATAAAGACAAATCTCCCACCCACCCGAATAGCCTAGACAAACAGTTTGGGCAAGTGTTGTTAGCGAGCACCTACTGATACAGCAGGTCAGCATGGCGAACGAGCTCGCCAGGGCGACCAGCATCACACATTATAAACACGGACACACACACACACGTACACTGCGCAACACAAAGGGACACACATACACCACACACACAAAACAAACACACAATCAAAATCATCAACATGCAAATTGGCCAAACGCCATCCCAAGGGAGAGGCAGGATGCTTTAAGAGATCGAGTCTTGAGACTCGATGAGATGTTTTCCCGAACAAATAAATGACATCATTATATATAAACCACACACACACACGTGCACACACACACGTGCACACACACACACACTCGCCACACAATAGGCCTGGCGTTCATCACAGCGGCCCTTTGTTGCACGAGACCCTCTGCTCCTGGTGCAGTTATTAAACTACAGACTGTGACTACACAAAGACAAAGATCCCCCCCCACCACCACCACCGTGTAGCCTCAACAGACTGTCGGGGCAAGTGCTGTTAGCGAGCAGCACCTACGAAGGCCGGCACGGCACACGGTTGAGGTGTGGGGGTGGGCCAGCAACCACGCCCGACCGCCTTTGTCTCCCCCAGTGACGATGTTTACACACCGCACCCAGGCACTCATTCTGAGGCCGAGTCGACCTAGGGGAGGCCCAGGACCGGTTCGAACATTCCCCAACGTTAGTGTTCGTGAGCATAAATCTTACTCGGGTGGCTGGGTTCGAGTGTTAAAAGCAACACTACCGCTTCCCACTCACAGAATCTCTGGTGTGTGCGTTATTCGGACACACACACTGCAATTATGTATACAGTATACGCGTGTGGTTTTCTACAACACAATCATTACACAAACACGTGTACGAGTGTGGTTGTGTACAACACAATCATTACACAAACACGTGTACCAGTGTGGTTGTGTACAACACAATCATTACACAAACACGTGTACCAGTGTGGTTGTGTACAACACAATCATTACACAAACACGTGTACGAGTGTGGTTGTGTACAACACAATCATTACACAAACACGTGTACGAGTGTGGTTGTGTACAACACAATCATTGCACAAACACGTGTACAAGTGTGGCTGTGTATAAGAATGTATATGCACCACGTTAGTACACACAGTTATGGCCTTTGTGCGTGTGTGCGTACACTGTGTGGATATAGGAACAGCGTGTACATAAGTACTTTACGGTTCTGGCAGTGGCCCGAATAAAATCTGCACAGCACACACACGACAGTCTCTGTCTACAGCACAGCAAACACATTACACAAACTCACTAAAACATTACACTACACACACACTCACTAAAACATTACACTACACACACAAACTCACTAACGCATTACACTACACACACACTCACTAAAACATCACACTACACACAAACACTTACTAAAACATTACACACACACTCACTAAAACATTACACTACACACACAAACTCACTAAAACATTACACTACACACACAAACTCACTAAAACATTACACTACACACACACTCACTAAAACATTACACTACAAACACACTCACTAAAACATTACACTACACACACACACTCACTAAAACATTACACTACACACACACACTCACTAAAACATTACACTACACACACACACTCACTAAAACATTACACTACACACACACACTCACTAAAACATTACACTACACACACACTCACTAAAACATTACACTACACACACACTCACTACAACATTACACTACACACTTATACACTACAACATTACACTAGACACACTCACTAAAACATTACACTACACACACACTCACTACAACATTACACTACACACTTATACACTACAACATTACACTAGACACACTCACTAAAACATTACACTACACACACACACTCACTAAAACATTACACTACACACACTCACTCAAACATTACACTACACACACACACTAAAACATCATACTACACACTCACTAAAACATTACACTACACACACACACTCACTAAACATTACACTACACTACACACACTAAAACATTACACTACACACACACACTCAATAAAACATTACACTACACACTTACTCACTAAAACATTACACTACACACACACTTACTAAAATATTACACTACACACACACTACAACATTACACTACACACACTCACTAAAACATTACACTACACACACACACTCACTAAAACATTACACTACACACACACTCACTAAAACATTACACTACACACACAAACTCACTAACACATTACACTACACACACACACTCACTAAAACATTACACTACACACACACTCACTAAAACATTACACTACACACACACACTCACTAAAACATTACACTACACACACACACTCACTAAAACATTACACTACACACACACACTCACTAAAACATTACACTACACACACACTCACTAAAACATTACACTACACACACACACTCACTAAAACATTACACTACACACACACACTCACTAAAACATTACACTACACACACACTCACTAAAACATTACACTACACACACACACTCACTAAAACATTACACTACACACACTCACTACAACATTACACTACACTCACTCACTAAAACACTACACACTCACTACAACATTACACTACACACACACACTCACTAAAACATCACACTACACACTCACTACAACATTACACTACACACTCACTAAACATTACACTACACACACACACTCACTCAAACATTACACTACACACACACATTCACTAAAACATCACACTACACACTCACTAAAATATTACACTACACACACACACTCACTACAACATTACACTACACACACACACACTCACTAAATATTACACTACACACACACACTCACTAAACATTACACTACACATACACACGCTCACTAAACATTACACTACACACACACTCACTCACTAAACATTACACTACACACACACTCACTAAAACATTACACTACACACACACTCACTAAAACATTACACTACACACTCACTAAAACACTACACACACACTCACTAAACATTACACTACACACACTCACTAAAACATTACACTACACACACTCACTAAAACATTACACACACACTCACTAAAACATTACACTACACACTCACTAAAACATTACACTACACACAAACACTCACTAAAACATCACACTACCACACTCACTAAAACATTACACTACACACTCACTAAAACATTACACTACACACACACACTCACTAAAACATTACACTACACACACACACTCACTAAAACATTACACTACACACACACTCACTAAAACATTATACTACACACACTCACTAAAACATTACACACACACTCACTAAAACATTACACACACACTCACTAAAACATTACACACACACTCACTAAAACATTACACACACACTCACTAAAACATTACACACACACTCACTAAAACATTACACACACACTCACTAAAACATTACACTACACTACACACACTAAAACCTTAAGCTACACGCACACACTAAAACACTACACTACACACACACTCACTAAAACATTACACTACACACACTCACTCACTAAAACATTACACTACACACACTCACTCAAACATTACACTACACACACACACTAAAACATCACACTACACACTCACTAAAACATTACACTACACGCACACACTCACTACAACATTACACTACATGCACACACTCACTACAACATTACACTACACACACACACTCACTACAACATTACACTACACACACACTCACTACATTACACTACACACACACTCACTACAACATTACACTACACACACACTCACTAAAACATTACACTACACTCACACACTCACTACAGCATTACACTACACACACTCTCTAAAACACTACACGCACACACTCACTACAACATTACACTACACTCACTCACTAACACATTACACTACACACACACTCACTAAAATATTACACTACACACACACTCGCTAAAACATTACACTACACACACACTACAACATTACACTACACACACTCACTAAAACATTACACTACACACACACACTAAAACACTACACTACACACACACTCACTAAAACACTACACTACACATACACACTCACTACAACATTACACTACACTTACACACTCACTACAACATTACACTACACACACTCACTAAAACACTACACACACACTCACTAAAACATTACACTACACACACACACTCACTAACTCACTAAAACACTACACACTCACTAAAACATTACACTACACACACACTAAAACATTACACTACACACACTCACTAAAACATAGCACTACACACACACTCACTAAACATTACACTACACACACACTCACTAAAACATTACACTACACACACACTCACTAAAACATTACACTACACACACACTCACTAAAACATTACACTACACACACACTCACTAAAACATTACACTACACACACTCACCAAAACATTACACTACACACACACTCACTACAACATTACACTACACACAACAACCACTCACGAGAAGAATACACTGCATACACCACACACTAAAACATCACAACACACACACACTGCTACACATTACAGCATTAACCCACACACTACTCCACACTAAGATACAACGAACACCATACACCAGACAGCACATCACAACCACGCACAAAAAAACATTCCACACATCACACAACGTACAATATAAATATTACACACTTCGAAAAAATTGGCAGGCATAGTACAATATAACTACACACAACCACACTCACTAAAACATTACGGCATAACACACGGCGCACACACACTAGACACACTAAAACTAAAAGTACGTAACACAATAAAACATCAGGACACTAAAACATTTCAACACGCATACCACAACATAACCCAAACGCAAACCTACAACCACCCGCACACACACACCAAGCACCACATCCAACACAGCACACACACACAAAGAAATGATTGCCCGCCACAATCACACGTGTCCTCTCCTCCCTCCTCCTCCTGAAGTCCCACACCGGTCTCCCGCCGTGACCCACATCACTCACTCTCTCTCTCGCGCTCTCGCCTTCATAGTGGGCGGGGGGGGGGGGCAAATACATATCGAGTACATCCAACGTTCCCGCGACGAGTCCGTGTACATCCCACATCAAATCCCATTCCGACCGCCCCACCACTACAAGCTCCCCGTCTCCGTGTTGTGGGTGGGCGCCACTTGGGAACGACCGTGAGAAGACGCACGCACGCGGATGACTGGATGAACAAAACCCCGGTGTCCACGTTACTGTGACGAGGCCGCATACATCCTCCCGACCGCTCCCCGTGTCTCACTTGGGACACGGGAACTCGAGATCCGTGGAGTTGGCGGGGGGTGCGAAACGGGCCGGTGTTTGGCACTCCGTGACAAAGACGGCCGGGTCTCCCGTTAACTCTGCCGATGATGGAGATAGCGATTATGATGGCGATTGAGGATTGTGATAATGATCGTGGTGGTGAAGATTGTGATGACGGTGGTGGTGGGTGGCCATGGTGGTAATGAAGATCGTGATTGTGATCATGGTGGCGATGATAACGATGATAGTGGTGGGCGTACGGGCATGTGAAGTTTGCGCGCATAATGGAGGCGTTGATGGCAATGATGGTTGTGAGGGTAATGATGAGAAAGATATGTGGTGGTTTTGAGGGTGATGATCGTGATTGACGATGAAGCCAGTGATGTTGATAATTATTGCGAGGATAGTAATGATGATTGTGACGACGATGATGGCGGTGCTTCACGATTTTGACGAGTATGGTGATGATTCATGTTGGAGATATGATTGTGTTCATGATGATGACGGCAGCAATAATGACGCTGATCGTGATGGAGATCATTATCTATGAGTGCGTTGATGTGTCTCTGATTACTTTCGTGATGACGTCGGTACTGTAATGATGTGGGATCGCCTTACTTCTGCGAATGATGCTGACTACAACGACAATGCTGCCGTTGCTGCCGATTATCATGCTTCTAAATCTGCTCAATGCTCCCAATGATGATGACGACGACGCTGGCGATGGTGTGGGTTAAGCTGCTGCCGATGATTAGGGTGATGCCGATTGTACTGCCGATGCTAATGCTAATGCCATCGCAGTTTCCGCTACTGTTGCTACTGTCGCTGCTACCGGATTCACGACAAATGCCACGAATTCTCCGTGCAAGAACCTCGCCCTCCCCAAAAAAAAAAATAATTTCCCTCGGGACCTTCCAACCCCACCCCCCCCTACACCGCCTCGCTCCGCCGGGCAAGGGCGAGCCTTGAGCCGCGGGAAATCCAGCCTAGGCGGGGGGGCTCGAGCGGATTACCCGGGACACTAGGCCTCGACTCCCCAACAAACAACCGACGGTGTTGACCGAAACACAGCAACGCCAACGACGGCAAATCAACTCCGCCCTCGGATAAAACAACTCGCAACCCACAACATCTCCCCCCGCCGCCAGCCGAGTGGAAGTGAGATGAAGTTGGGAGAAGGGAAGAGGAGGAGGAGGCGGGCGGGCGGCCGCCGCGGGCTCCGCGTGGCCCAGTGCGGACGGCGCTGAGGGGGGGTCCTCGAAACGCCGCGGCCACGGACAACCCAGGAATCCTCAGGGGCCTGGCAAGAGATAGGGGGGTAGCCGAAGGAGGAGTTTGGGGGGGGCCCTTTCAAGCGATAGCCCCGGGGACCCCCCTTACCGGGCCGAGGGGACTGCCCGAAGCGCAGTCCAACACCACCGCTGCCGACACCGCCGCCACAGTCGCTCATGGCCGCGTCGCCTCCTACTCCTCCTCCCCCCACCCCCAACTACCCCCACCCACTCCCGCCCGCTGAAGTGGAGACGTCACCGGAACTTCGATTCTGTGGATCGAGGGTTTTGTTATTTTGAAGGCGATTCCACGAACGTCTCTGTCCACCCCACCGCCACTGTCCCCGAACACAAAAAAGTGTCGAGGTTCGATTCCCCGTGAATCGTTTTTGTTTTAAAAGATAAAAATAGAATCGAAGGGCGCGGTATGTTCGATTTTTTGTTTCAATTTTGGGGAATCGATTCGTTGTGGATTGCACTATGTAACACAATTTTTGTTCCTGGGAACTAAGTGTTCTGTTTTTATTGTTTATGCCTCAAAAGTATAGAAAATGGCTATTATTCCCCGCAAAACTTAGCTTTTGTGACCAGGACTTTGCGTGAAAGAATGACACAAATGCACACGTTTTCTCATTGAAAATAGGAACATTTCAAAATATCAATATCCTGGTCACAAAAGCAAAGTTTGTGGGAGAATAATAGAAATTTTCTGTACTTTGGAGACATAAGCAATTAGGAAATAACACTTACTACCCAGGAACAAAAAAAAATTGTTACACAGTGTTATCAAAGTGACCAAGTAACCAGAATCAGAATATTTATTTATACTCCAAGGAATCCGATTAGCTATTAAGCTCTTTCTTTTAGCCAGATGTCCAGAAGGGTCACGGGGTCAGAACGTTACCACAACAATTAAAAAAACAACACGATATGAGTGCAAAATATAGAAAATGGTAAACAAAACACTTAACATAAACAAATAACACTGAACTATATTCTTTGCAACTTACCAGGTAAAATGCCACTGAGTTTACTTATTTTTCAGAAGCGACCTGGCCACAAATGACAGCCAATTAATTCTAGATTTGAAGCTTTCGTGACTGCAAGGATTCATACTCTTGTTTTTTTTTCGGTAAAGTCACGTGAGTAAAAAATAAAATAAAATAAATGAAAACAACTAAATTAAATGACGACGTTTCGGGCGCAACACAAGCGTCCGTCATCAGGGGGAAAAGCATGGTCCGCTGCTGAGGCAGACTGTTTTAAAGGGTGTGAAATGTGTGTAGCCCAAGGGTCATTGTTCTGTCCTTACAGGACGAAGGGTCAAGCCGTGCAAGGGGGGCAGCCGGGGGTCGGATTAAGTCGTGGGGGGCCTTTAGGGGCTGCAGCGTTCCCACCTACCGAAAAAAACAAAGAGTATGACAGCCAATTAACCTTATTCACAAATGTCTGCCCGTCACCTCTACAGAAAACAACGCAAGCTGTTGTTTTAGAACAGGGGTGGGGAACCTTTTTTCTGCCAAGGGCCATTTCGATATTTATGACATCATTTGCGGGCCATACAAAATTATCAACTTAAAAATTAGCCCGTTATATTTGGTCAAACATTTAAATAACTCGCCCCTAATGTGATGGCTGGAACGGCTTCTCTTTGGCGAGGCGTGTGATGTTAGCTGGTATTGATGATGTTGCTGCTACTCGCAACTGCTTTTCCAGGTTTGCTCCGAGATTTATTGAATTTCGAGTCCCGCCTGCAGTTGCCTTGGCAGGGCCACACCAAATGATTTCGCGGGCCTTGTACGGCCCACGGGCCGGACGTTCCCCACCCCTGGTTTACCACATCCCATCAGCCACACGGCCTTCCTTCTGGGAATGTACAATGTCCGCAGCATTGGTTCAATACGAGAAGACCTCTAAACGTGTTTTGACATTCCGTGTCCCATTGTCAAGCTCGAGTCAGGCTCGCATGAACCAATGCTGGTAAAACTGCTGGATGTTAAAGACAAAAACTGGTTTTGACATTCAGTGTTTCATCAGTAGAGTCAGACTAGCTTGAAACAATGCTGGTAAAACTGCCAGATGTTATAGGCAAGAGCGTGTTTTGATATTCACTGTCTCATCAGCAGTCAGACTCGCATGAACCAATGCTGGTAAAACTGCCAGATGTTATAGGCAAAGAGTAGTTTTGACATTCAGTGTCTCATCAGAAAAATCAGGTTCGCCTGAGCCAATGCTGGTAAAACTGCCAGATGTTATAGGCAAGAAGTGGTTTTGACATTCAGTGTATCATCAGTATAGTCAGACTAGCTTGGAACAATGCTGGTAAATCTGCCAGATGTTATAGGCAAGAGCTGGTTTCGACATTCAGTGTCTCATCAGCAGAGCCAGACTCGCTTGAGCCAATGCTGGTAAAACTGCGAGATGTTATAGGCAAAAACTGGTTTCGACATTCAGTGTATCATCAGCAGAGTCAGACTCGTGTAGCGTGTGTCATTTCGGAGGCACACACACTGTTCAGCGGAGGCAATTCTTTATTAATAAACAACCAACTGATCACCGGGTTCTATTATCAAGTGTGGCTATTCTGCCCTATACCGGTCACTGTGTGTGTGAGTTAGCTAGCGAACGGGTCTGTAGATCACACGCTACAGAACCCACGATTTCCAGCTAAGGGGCCGTCCATAAATGACGTCACGCACCTGGGAGGGGGGGGGGGTCAGACATTTGTGACGATGTGTGACGAGGGGGGGGGGGTGAGAAATGTGACGTCACATCAAAATGCGCAACTTTAAAATAATATAGACAACACGTTCTACTTCATTAAATAGACTTCATAATAAATGTTTTCTCCTACAACATCAGAGTGCAGCGCCGAATTAAATACGCACACCAATAACAATAGTTTAAAGCGATTTGAAGCATGTTTTATTATGGGGGGGTTTGGCAGAGCTTTGTGACGTCATATTTGAGGGGGGGGGTCTGACTTTTTTAGACGGCGCGTGACGAGGGGGGGGGGGGGTCAAAAAATTGTCCAAAATCGCGTGACGTCATTTATGGACGGCCCCTACCCCCTCGGCGCCCCCCCCTTTATCCCCTCGCCCCGCCCTCTACCACGCCCCCTGCTGCGTCCCGACCTGAGCTCTCCGCTCCCGGTCACGTGTCCTTCCAACCCACCAATGGAGGCTCTCCCAGTGCTCAGCGTCCATTCCCCCACTGTGACTGGCGCAACAGCGGGGAGACCACGTGATCGTGTCTCTACAATCTTGATTTGAAGCTTTCGTGACTGCAGGAATCTATACTCTTTGGTTCTTTCGGTGACGTCACGTAGGTAGAAATTAAATAATTCACGCGATGAACCAATGATGGTCAAACTGCCAGATGTTATAGGCAAGGAGTGGTTTTGACATTCAGTGTATCATCACTAGAGTCAGGCTTGCTTGAAGGTTCGCTCGCTTTTTCCGGTCAACCGCTGTTGATTTCCCCACAAAGCAGTGGCGGCTCCTGCAAAATCTCTCAGGGGGGGCAAATGTCTGGATGATTGATAATGATAAGGTCCACCCATGCAATGGATAAATTAACAGCTTAAGCATGTAAAGGCAACTTCACTTCTTTAATATTAATGAAAAATAAAGTGACTCTTACAATACATCTTGTTTGTTTCTATACTCACTATTAACACAATCCACTCAAGTTAATTTTATTAAGGATTCCACTAGGTGGCGACAAATTATATTGTTGGATGAAACGTGCTTACGTATGATGACGTAAGCACGTTAGGGCGAGCCCTCCCGGAAGCCATAGAGAATGCATTGGAGCGCCCGCCGTTCGAAAAAAAACATCTTTGAATGTAAGTCTATGGGGCCACTCGGGGCGATTCTCAGCCGGAGTGAAATCGCCCAAAAAAAGGCGGTACTCCACAGAACGTGACATGACGCTGATTGGACTATATCCAGAGGCACAGTGACGGCTAGCGTGACTCTGTGGTTGAATGACATTGGTGGTGCGTCGCCCAATCGCCCTAATGAAGAAACCGCCCCTGCTATACTCTTTGGTTCTTTCGGTAAAGTCACGTAGGTAGAAATAAAATAATTCACGCGATGAACCAATGCTGGTAAAACTGCCGGATGTTATAGGCAAGGAGTGGTTTTGACATTCAGTGTATCATCAGTAGAGTCAGGCTCGCTTGAAGGTTCGCTCGCTTTTTCCGGTCAACCGCTGCTGATTTCCCCACAAAGTGGTACTCATTTTATCGACCCTCGTAGGGATGATGAGCAATGGTCCTTCGTAGCAGAAAAAGTTTCAAATTCTGCTATGAACAAGGGCCATTATCCGAAACGTTGCTCATTATATGCTTATATTGAGGTCAGTGTTACTGGCACATTGTTGTTATGAGCTGTTGTTGTGTGTGCTTGTGCACCACTCACTGCAATACGTTCAACCAGAAAACAGGTCGAGGTGACGATTATATATTCAACAATTCCTACCCATTTTGTCTCTCTATTACACATGCTATGAAGAAGGGCTTTTGCCCGAAACGTCGCCTATTGCATTGACAAATGCGTTGAACTACGTTAATAAAGGGACACCACGATGGCGAGATGTTATCGTCCTCGCATGGTATCTAGGAGGTCCAAGGTTCGACCCCGACCCTGACGCCTGCTGCTGTATATTTGAGGTTTGTGGTCTCTCTCTCTCATCATCATCACGGTGGCTAGGAGATGTTAACTACATCGCCTGGTATACAGCAGGTCGTGGGTTCGCTCCCGACCCTGACGCCTGCTGCTGTATATTTGGAGTTTGCGTGTCTCTCTCTCTCTCATCATCATCATCACCACGGTGGCTAGATGTTAAGTACCTCGCATGGTGTGCAGGAGGTCGTGGGTTAGATCCCGACCCTGACGCCTGCCGCTGTATATTTGGAGTTTGCGGTGTCTCTCTCTCATCATCATCACGGTGGCTAGGAGATGTTAACTACCTCGCCTGGTCTACAGGAGGTCGTGGGTTCAAACCCGACCCTGACGCCTGCTGCTGTATATTTGGAGTTTGCGTGTCTCGCTCTCTCATCATCATCACGGTGGCTAGGAGATGTTAACTACCTCGCCTGGTGAACAGGAGGTCCAAGGTTCGATCCCGATCCCGACCCTGACGCCTGCTGCTGTATATTTGGAGTTTGCGTGTCTCTCTCTCTCTCGTCATCATCACGGTGGCTAGGAGATGTTAACTACCTCGCCTGGTCTACAGGAGGTCCAAGGTTCGATCCCGACCCTGACGCCTGCTGCTGTATACTTGGAGTTTGCGTGTCTCTCTCTCATCATCATCATCACGGTGGCTAGGAGATGTTAACTACCTCGCGTGATCTACAGGAGGTCGTGGGTTCGATCCCGACCCTGACGCCTGCTGCTGTATATTTGTAGTTTGCGTGTCTCTCTCTCTCATCATCATCACGGTGGCTAGGATATGTTAACTACCTCGCCTGGTCTACAGGAGGTCGTGGGTTCGATCCCGACCCTGACGCCTGCTGCTGTATATTTGGAGTTTGCGTGTCTCGC
Organism: Lethenteron reissneri; assembly: GCF_015708825.2. Taxonomy (NCBI): domain Eukaryota; kingdom Metazoa; phylum Chordata; class Hyperoartia; order Petromyzontiformes; family Petromyzontidae; genus Lethenteron; species Lethenteron reissneri. The sequence continues at coordinate 7,007,566 of NC_083839.1, forward strand.
TCTCTCATCATCATCACGGTGGCTAGGAGATGTTAACTACCTCGCCTGGTGTACAGGAGGTCCAAGGTTCGATCCCGACCCTGACGCCTGCTGCTGTATATTTGGAGTTTGCAGTGTCTCTCTCTCATCATCATCACGGTGGCTAGGAGATGTTAACTACCTCGCCTGGCGTACAGGCGGTCGTGGGTTAAAACCCGACCCTGACGCCTGCTGCTGTATATTTAGACGTGACTTAACCGAAAGAACCAAAGAATAATTCCTGCAGTCACGAAAGCTCCATAATTAAGATTGTATATTTGGAGTTTGCGTGTCTCTCTGTCATCATCATCATCACGGTGGCTAGGAGATGTTAACTACCTCGCCTGGTGTACATGAGGTGGTGGGTTCGATCCCGACCCTGACGCCTGCTGCTGTGTATTTGGAGTTTGCGGTGTTTCTCTCTCCCCGTGCATTTCCTCTCCGTGCCCTCCGGTTCTTCCCTCCACATTTAGCAACGCGCAGTTGAGATTTTAGATGATTTTGGCGCTATTTTTGTCCAAATTATGTGGCCACTTTGTTGAGCTATCATTGTGATCGCCAGGTTGCTTCTGCAGAATAAGTTGATGCCTCAGTGGGGCTTTGCCTGGTAGGATTGGGGATGATTTCGTACTCTTAGGTTTTTTCGGTGAAGTCACGAGTATGAATCCTTGCAGTCACGAATGTGTCAAATCTAGAACGGATGATTTCGTGTTGTATTTGTTTGTGTTTGGGTGATTTGTTTACCTTTTTCGTACTTTGCACGACCATCGTGTGTTTGTACTGCTCGTTGTTGTGACGTTCTTACCACGTGCTTCGACTGGACGTCTGTGAAAAAGAGCTTCATAGCTCATCAGATTTCTCCAGCCGTAAGTGAATATTCTGAGTCTGAATATCCAGAGGGCGCGCAGTACTGCAGCGATCCACGTGGCGGGGGTAGAAACACGCGCACACACCCACACACGTGCACCAACTGGGGGAATTCCACATTCCTGAGACGGGGACTGGCACATGCGTACAACTACCGCGGCTGACTTGGCAAAGGTTTCAAATATATATGTGTGTGTGCAAAGTTCTCCTACCACGAGATGAAAACCACACAAAGATCCCCCAATATGGACACAACTGACTGTCAACACGTCACACGAAGGGTCCCGTGTGGCTAGCACCCGACCGCCTTTGTCTCCCCAGTGCTGATGTCTATTGCATACTGCGCTAGGTACTCGTTGGAGGCTGAATCGACCTAGGGGAGGGTCCAGCACAGGTTCATATAATCACCAGATGAGCTGGAATCGAACTCGGGTCGACAGGGGCCGTAGCCCAGCGCACAAACCACTGCGCCACCGCTCCACCTACTTTACTCACGCACGCAAAGACAAAGATCCCCCATATAGCCTGTAACAGACTGTTGGGGCAAGTTCTGTTAGCGAGTGGCACCTGTGAAGGCCGTCACGGCACACGAGGGGGGTGGGTGGCCAGCACCACGCCCGGCCGCCTTTGTCTCCCCAGTGGCGATGTTTACGCACCACACCAGGTGACTAATTTGAGGCTGATGCGACCTAGGGGCGGCCCATAACCGGCTCAGATAATCGTCACTGGTGTTTGGCCGTGAACGGGAATCGAACTTGGGTATCCGGGTTCGTAGTGCAGCGCGCTAACCACTATGCCACCGCTCCCCACTCGTACCCACACACACGCGTACGCTCACTCGGGCAGCGGGTAACATCCGCTGACAGATGTGTGATAGATGTTTTGTCCCACGCTTTGTAGAGTGAATTTAAACGGGAGCGGAGCACCTGAAATGGCGCGAGTATGGGCAGCGCATTCGCCGTTTTGATGTCGGATCAATGCCCTACGTTATTACAGACCAATTCAGACCTTACTGAAGTTACTGGTCACCCCGTGCTCTTATAAATCTCAACGTTCATCCTGCAGAGACCTATCATCTGTGTTTTCATTTAGTGCGCTGATCTTAAAGGTGCATTGAAAAATGTTGATACTCCGACTGATGCTCCTACTGTTGTGGAGTGACTCATGCAGCCAGCTATGGCTGCAGAGTTTGGTAGTACATGTTGTTAACGTCGTTTATTGTGAAAATTCGGTCACAGTTCCTATGATTACTGTTTCATAGATTTTATGGCTTTATTTTGGTGATTTTCGATCAGTTTTTTGGTTTGGCCATGTTTGTTTGTTGTCGTACAGAGTTAGACTGATGGCCATAATATAAGTTGTCTTGTGGTTGTTGTTGTTTGACTTGCATCCCACTGGGATGTTTGCACATTTTTGTGTACGGTGCTTTTTCTGCAATATTTTGCTGTCTTTTCTTGGATTTTCTGTTTGCACTCAGTCACACAGTCACTTTAAGATGTTTTTTTGTTCATGTTTTTGTTTTTTGTTTGTTGCGGTTGCACCCGATTCAAGATCCGAATGGCTCACAGGGCTATACACCTAATACATGAAAATAAATTAACTTTGAACTTGAAATCAAAAGGGAGAAACACAAACAAATTGGTCGTATTGTAACGGCTGCACGCCTGAAAACTAAAGTTATCTGTACAAGAACACGGGTAAGGGGCCGTCCGTAAATGACGTCACACGATTTTGGACGATTTTTGACCCCCACCCCCCTCGTCACACGGCGTCACAAAAGTCAGACCCCCCCCCCCCCCATCAAATATGACGTCACAAAGCTCTGCCCCCCCCCCCCCAATTTTTTTTTACATGCTCCAAATCGCTTTAAACTATTGTCATTGTAGTGCGTATTTAATGTGCCGCTGCACTCTGATGTCGTAGGAGAAAACATTGATTAAAAAGTCTATTTAATTAAGTAGAACGTGTTGTCTATATTTATTTAAAGTTGCGCATTTTGATGTGACGTCACATTTCTCAAACCTCCCCCCCCCCCTCGTCACACATCGTTACAAATATCTGACCCCCCCTCCAGGTGCGTGACGTCATTTATGGACGGCCCCACAACCGTATGGGTTGACAGCTATGCCGATGTGATGCTGCTGCTCCTGCTGCGTGGGCGGTGGTGGAGAAACAACAACAACAACAAACTCCGCGTGTGGCCTCGAAAGTATAACTAATGCAAGCAATTTGCTTGCACCAAAACGATGCAGCAGTTTGCAGAGATGACGTCATAGTTCAATCTCAAGACCCCTCAACTAATCCGAGGCGGTAGTAGACGCTGTATGGATTGTAGACATGACGTCATAGTTTAATCTCAAGACCCCTCAACTAATCCGAGGCGGTAGTAGATGCTGTATGGATTGTAGAGATGACGTCATAGTTCGATGTGAAGGCCCCTCAACTAATCCGAGGCGGCAGTAGATGCTGTATGGATTGTAGAGATGACGTCATAGTTCAATGTTAAGACCCCTCAACTAATACAAGGCGGTAGTAGATGCTGTATGGATTGTAGACATGACGTCATAGTTCAATGTTAAGGCCTTTCAACTAATCCGAGGCGGTAGTAGACGCTGTATGGATTGTAGACATGACGTCATAGTTCAATGTCAAGGTCCTTCAACCAATCCGAGGCGGTAGTAGACGCTGTATGGATTGTAGACATGACGTCATAGTTCAATGTTAAGGCCTTTCAACCAATCCGAGGCGGTAGTAGACGCTGTATGGATTGTAGACATGACGTCATAGTTCAATGTCAAGGTCCTTCAACCAATCCGAGGCGGTAGTAGATGCTGTATGGATTGTAGACATGACGTCATAAATGAATGTTAAGGCCCCTCAGCCAATCCAAGGCGGCAGTAGATGCTGTATGGATTGTAGACATGACGTCATAGTTCAATGTTAAGGCCCCTCAACTAATCCAAGGGGGTAGTAGATCCTGTATGGATTGTAGACATGACGTCATAGTTGAATGTTAAGGCCCCTCAACTAATCCAAGGCGGTAGTAGATGCTGTATGGATTGTAGACATGACGTCATAGTTGAATGTTAAGGCCCCTCAACCAATCCGAGGCGGTAGTAGACGCTGTATGGATTGTAGACATGACGTCATAGTTCAATGTTAAGGCCCCTCAACCAATCCGAGGCGGTAGTAGATGCTGTATGGATTGTAGACATGACGTCATAGTTGAATGTTAAGGCCCCTCAACCAATCCGAGGCGGTAGTAGATGCTGTATGGATTGTAGAGATGACGTCATAGTTCGATGTGAAGGCCCCTCAACTAATCCGAGGCGGCAGTAGATGCTGTATGGATTGTAGAGATGACGTCATAGTTCAATGTTAAGACCCCTCAACTAATACAAGGCGGTAGTAGATGCTGTATGGATTGTAGACATGACGTCATAGTTCAATGTTAAGGCCTTTCAACTAATCCGAGGCGGTAGTAGACGCTGTATGGATTGTAGACATGACATCATAGTTCAATGTTAAGGCCTTTCAACCAATCCGAGGCGGTAGTAGACGCTGTATGGATTGTAGACATGACGTCATAGTTCAATGTCAAGGTCCTTCAACCAATCCGAGGCGGTAGTAGATGCTGTATGGATTGTAGACATGACGTCATAAATGAATGTTAAGGCCCCTCAGCCAATCCAAGGCGGCAGTAGATGCTGTATGGATTGTAGACATGACGTCATAGTTCAATGTTAAGGCCCCTCAACTAATCCAAGGGGGTAGTAGATCCTGTATGGATTGTAGACATGACGTCATAGTTGAATGTTAAGGCCCCTCAACTAATCCAAGGCGGTAGTAGATGCTGTATGGATTGTAGACATGACGTCATAGTTGAATGTTAAGGCCCCTCAACCAATCCGAGGCGGTAGTAGACGCTGTATGGATTGTAGACATGACGTCATAGTTCAATGTTAAGGCCCCTCAACCAATCCGAGGCGGTAGTAGATGCTGTATGGATTGTAGACATGACGTCATAGTTGAATGTTAAGGCCCCTCAACCAATCCGAGGCGGTAGTAGATGCTGTATGGATTGTAGACATGACGTCATAGTTCAATGTTAAGGCCCCTCAACTAATCCAAGGCGGTAGTAGATGCTGTATGGATTGTAGACATGACGTCATAGTTGAATGTTAAGGCCCCTCAACCAATCCGAGGCGGTAGTAGACGCTGTATAGATTGTAGACATGACGTCATAGTTCAATTTCAAGGCCCTTCAACCAATCCGAGGCGGCAGTAGACGCTGTATGGATTGTAGACATGACGTCATAGTTCAATGTCAAGACCCTCAACCAATCCGAGGCGGTAGTAGATGCTGTATGGATTGTAGACATGACGTCATAGTTCAATGTCAAGACCCTCAACCAATCCGAGGCGGCAGTAGATGCTGTACGGATTGTAGACATGACGTCATAGTTCAATGTCAAGACCCTCAACCAATCCGAGGCGGTAGTAGATGCTGTATGGATTGTAGACATGACGTCATAGTTCAATGTCAAGGTCCTTCAACCAATCCGAGGCGGTAGTAGATGCTGTATGGATTGTAGACATGACGTCATAGTTCAATGTCAAGGCCCTTCGACCAATACAAGGCGGTAGTAGATGCTGTATGGATTGTAGACATGACGTCATAGATGAATGTCAAGGTCCTTCAACCAATCCAAGGCGGTAGTAGACGCTGTATGGATTGTAGACATGACGTCATAGTTCAATGTCAAGACCCTCAACCAATCCGAGGCGGTAGTAGATGCTGTATGGATTGTAGACATGACGTCATAGTTCAATGTCAAGGTCCTTCAACCAATCCGAGGCGGTAGTAGATGCTGTATGGATTGTAGACATGACGTCATAGTTGAATGTCAAGGCCCTTCGACCAATACAAGGCGGTAGTAGATGCTGTATGGATTGTAGACATGACGTCATAGATGAATGTCAAGGTCCTTCAACCAATCCAAGGCGGTAGTAGACGCTGTATGGATTGTAGACATGACGTCATAGATGAATGTCAAGGCCCCTCAACCAATCCAAGATGCTGTATGGATTGTAGACATGACGTCATAGATGAATGTCAAGACCCCTCAACCAATCCGAGGCGGTAGTAGATGCTGTGTGGATTGCAGCGATACCGCCAGGGTGTGCGTGGGTGGCACACACTCATCGGTGATCTGTTCAACGGTTTAGGCTTCACCACAGTGGCAACAGTTTGCTGATTCTTTGATTTTTCCATTTTACGGAACGTGTCCGCCGCACATCTCCCGTACTGCTGATGAGACACTGAAAGTGAAATCCGGTCCAAAGTTTTGCTTTGTGCCGGGCTACAATCGCACTGCACTAACGCATTCCCAGAATGCAGTGCGACTGATGGGATGTGTAAAGTGGAGTAGAGGCCGACCGAAACTGAATTTTTGGTTTCGACCGAAACCGAAAGTAAAAAATAGACTTTCGGACGAAACCGAAAGTATGCCGAAAGAGGCCATTTGCCAACTTTCGGCGCCGAAATCGAAACCGAATTTCGGTCGGCCTCTAAAGCAGAAGTCGCAATCGGGTACCCGATACTCGTACCCTACCTGATACCCGGCTACCCGTACCCGGCCGGGTACGGGTACCCGTTTGTGACCCTGGTGCGGCCGGGTACGGGTACGGGTAGGCCGTGAGTCACTGGTGAGTAACCGTTTGTCACTCATTTCCCAACGTCTTGACTCACAATTCAAGTTCCTAGAATCAACCCACCCGCGCCCGCAACATGGCTTCATCCCAAAGGTTGCAATCGGGTACCCGATACCCGTACCCTACCTGTACCCAGCCGGGTATCGGGTAGGGTACGGGTAACCCGTATCCGTACCCGGCCGGGTACTGGTACCCGTTTGCGACCCTGGTGCGGCCGGGTACGGGTAAGGAATCAAAACCCATTTGTGACCTCTGCTCTAAAGTGGAGGGACCAATGTAGAAAAGATGACAATTGTCTGAGTATGCATCTCTCGATTCAAATCAGCTCAAGCCTCCCGTAAACCACGTGACTTCCGTGTGGGCCCCCTCCCCCACACTCTGACCCCTCTCCCCTCTCCCCGTCACCGCCCACTGTGAAAACAGACGCCGCTCCGTGCAGCAGCAGCAGCGGCGGCGGCGTCAATGCCCCTGATGCAGCCTCCCCATCCTCCCTCCCCTCGTCTCTCACGCACCGTTGGCTCCAGTTGCTCCCTTTCCTGTCTCATCCTTTGCCTCCGATTCCCTTCTCGCTCTCTGCCCCCCTTCCCTCTCCCGTCTCCCTTCCCTGTTCCCCATTCACTGCAAAACCTTCAGCTCTTTTTCTTCGATTTAAAGTATTCGTGACTGGAGGGATTAATCTACTTGGTTCTTTCGGTAAAGTCACGTAGAAGGAAAGTAATAAAATAATAAAAATAAAACATAATAAAATAATTCTCACGACGTTTCGGCCACAACGCAAGCAGCCGTCCTCAGGTGAAGACCAGGTCTGTCGGGGAGACAGCGTCTGAATGAAACACCACCACGCTTGGAGCGTATATTTAAGCTGGGTTGGAAGGGGGGAAGGGCGCCTTGACAAAATAATTTGCATAAATATGCTAAATTCCTCTTGATATGCAAATTATTTTGTCAAGGCGCCCTTCCCCCCTTCCAACACAGCTTAAATATACGCTCCAAGCGTGGTGGTGTTTCATTCAGACGCTGTCTCCCCGACAGACCTGGTCTTCACATGAGGACGGCTGCTTGCGTTGTGGCCGAAACGTCGTGAGAATTATTTTATTATGTTTTATTTTTATTATTTTATTACTTCCCTTCTACGTGACTTTACCGAAAGATCCAAGAAGATGAATCCGTCGGCTCTTCTTTCTCCCCCCCCCACCACCCCCAACCTCCTCGTGCTGTAGCGTGGGGGTGCAGCATTGGCTGGTGACGATTATTGTTGGACACTGAGATTGTTTGCGGGGAGGGGGGGGGGTGTGCGGAGGGGGAGTGGAACCCGTGGGAGGTTTGAGATTCGCGACTTCTCACCACGGCACGGTGACGATGTTGGCGAGTCGGTGATTGGAAGGTGTCGCTGGCATCCTCTAGGGCCCTCTCGGTCATTAGCGAGCATCGTGACGAGGGTGGCTCCCCTCTGCGGAACGACACCGCGCGCGCGCGTGGCGCGTTGCGTGGAGGAGGCGGTGTTTATATTTTTGGATCGTAGTTTTTGTTTTGGTTATTTTTGTTATATGTACCTAGCAATAATACGAATTCCCGCAGTCACGTAAGCTCTAAGTCAAGATTTCAGGCGGTGTTTGTTTGACGTGGGGAGCGGTGGCGCAGCGGTTTAGCGGCCACCAGGGGCTCTGTTGCCCGCTACGGGTCTCGCGTCCCAGCGGCGAGCGGGCGACCACTCGGGCTGAGCTGACGAAGCTAAAGTTGGGATTCCGTTACGGGTATGGAGCAGCGATCCCAACCTTTTTAGCATTAGGAACCGGTTTCGTGGAAGACAATTTTTTCACGGACCTGGGGAGTGGGGGGTTCATCATTGGGTCTTTTCCCTTTTCAAAGAAGCTCTCCAGCGACGTTTGTTTTTTTACTCATTTTGGCTACTAGAGGTTAGCAGCTCGTGGGCTCACCAACACTGTGACTGAGACACGTGAGCGGTGCGGAGAGAGGTGCGGATGGAAGTGGTCAATAACACTGGTCAACAAAAAAAAAAATTCTGGCCTGGATTTTTGTAGCTGTTTTCAGGGTGCTGATTCCAAATCTGATCTCAGATTTGCTCTATCACATCTCATTTTTATGCTATCGGCATACCCAATTTTCATTGATTTTACCCGAAATTAACTCCGTCACTTATGATTGCAAGTTGTTGCGAGTCAGTGACTGCTTTAGTGTTAAAATATGGTGCTGTATTTTTATAGTGTGTTTATAATATCATTTTATGTAGATATCCACATTTATTGAATATTTTTCTTCTGCATTTTTATTGAAAATGCAATATTTGATATCTCAAAAACCTGATGAGATAGACAAAAACTGATGCCAGATTTGGAATCAGCACCCCAAAATTACCTTACAACCGTTGGAATATCTTATGCCAGAAAAAGTGTGTTGACCAGTGTAATAAAATAATGGGGGCTGTTATGTTATCCGACTCTCTGTTGTATTACATAACATTTCTAAGTATACTAGATTTGTGTTTCTATTTCATTTATACCTGATGATGATTGCTCATGTGTTGCAATCGAAACGTCGTATGCTAGTATTTAATTTATTATTTTATCTTTATACGTGACTTTACTGAAAGAACCAAAGAGTAATGGGGGCGGGCCACGCGCGGACTCACCGCTCTCACCTCATGCTGCTGTGCGGCCCGGTTCCTAACAGGCCACGGACCGGTTACCGGTTCGCGGCCCGGGGGTTGAGGACCCCTGGTGAAGAGGATGCGTTCGTGACATCCTCGCACGCGAACGCCAGGTGACAACGGGTCAAGGGTCACGGGAGCGCTGCCGTACACGACACGCACATCCGATTATCGAGTGGTGGGTACTCTGATCGGATTGGCCCCAGAAGGATTAACAAAGATGTGAAAAGGTGGGAGGGGGGGGGCGATATGAGGGAGAGGAGTTGGAGGGTTCGTGGTTGGTTTTCGATGATGAGTGGAAGTAAGGTCTGAGGTTGCCTTGAAGATAAAGATGCTGCTTAACCATCGCAGGTCTCCTCTTCACATGTGATGATGCTGGTGATGACGAGGTTGATGGTTATAATGATGAGGTTGATGATGATCATGAGGTTGATGATGATGAAGTTGAGGATGATGATGGTGATGATGATGATTTCAATCGTAGATTACGATCACGTGCATGAGAAAATGCTCGCAGGTTAAAGATATGGGTCCAGCAGTGGACAGAACATGCGTAGGCACAGACAGGAATGCATACATACAGATATACACAATAGTTGCCATTCGCCACGAAGTCATGGTGACGTCACCACGCCGCTCGTGCCAGGCTAGGTGCACTTTGAGGCCACGTGAAGTGTCGAATGCTCGCCGGCAGGAGGTCACGGCACATACCCAGGTGCCATGGGTTGAGTGACTGAGGTGACTGGCAGATGCACCACCTGTGCCCCCTACTGAGCCAACTTGCGTTTTAGCCACCCGACGCTCCGCTTGTTGTTGTGAGCGTCGCTCCTCTTCCATCCGCTGTTGCTGGAGGGCGACTGCCTCCAACTCCCCATCAGCAGTAGCGTCCTTCACGAGCCTCCTCATCCACGGAGGCCGATCTTGACACCGCTGGTACCGCTCATCGGCAAAGTCCACTCAGTTCCACATCCTCCCGTACCGCATCAGCTCCATCTCCTCTCCAGCCCGTGCCGCGCCCGTTCAGCCGCCTCGAGTCACCCAAACTGAAGCTGCTCAGGCAAGGCGGGAGGCGGAGTGTGTAACGAGTCTCTGAGTATCAGTGCCGGATTAAGCGAGTGCGGGATCTGTAGCGTATGTTATGAAGGGACCATAAAACACATTCCTGCGGAGGGAGCTGGTAGGAACGTTGGGTTGCTCGGTCAATGGCCAGGGTCAACGGCGGCATGGTGTATTCCGCAAATATGCCGACTGTGAGGGCGGGCACAAGCCGGCGTGAGTAGGTTAAACGTTGAGTTTTATAAGGGCACCACGGGGTGACCAGGCCCTCCCCACCCAGCCCCACCCTCCCCACCCAACCCCACCCAGCCCCTCTCCACCCTCCCCTCTCCACCCTCCCCCTCCCCACCCAGCCCCTCCCCACCCTCCCCTCTCCACCCAGCCCCACCCCTCCCATTTTTGCACGCACGACGGACGGACGGACACAATAATCCCTTGTGGGCTGGTGTAACCAGGAGGTTCCTACCAGTATAAAAAACACGTGAATATTAAAACATAAATGTTTAACTTGCACAGTAAAGTAATTGTATTTTTTCATTTGCTACACAGCCAGATAATGCGACAAATCGCTAACCGTAAACACCCAGTCGTTTGTAAAAGTTGAAGGCGGTATAGTACTATAGTAATGGAGCAAGTGCAGAATCACCGATCCGGAATTGATAGCTGGAAAGCATTTAGCGCGGGGCCCTTGATAGTGCGGGGCCCGTAGCTACTACTACGTAAGCTGGCACACACATGTAGTAGTAGCTACTACATATGTAGTAGTAGCTACTACTATATATGTAGCTACTACTACATATGTGTGCCAGCGTGAGTAGTATGTAGTAGCTACTACATAAGTAGCTACTACATCTACTACTACATATGTAGTAGCTACTTGTGCTACTACGATAATCCAGCACTGTCTCTTCCTTGCCATTATTTCCTCTCGATTACAAACTTAAGAATCGCGTAGTCCGCTCTTAGTTACAAATGTACCTGCGGATGGTTACTCGTGTTACTCGTGCTATTTGCGTTATTTGTGTATTTTGTGTTCGTTCGTTAGTTTTTTATTTTACACGTGAAGCTGAAGCGAATTGTGGGTGGCCCACGCGGACGAATCAGCCTCCGCCGAGTGGCCCGGGCTGCCTCGTTTCGGTATCGATCGTCGTAATCAAGAGATACATTCGGGGGGCATGGGGGGGGGCATGGGGGGGGGGCATGGGGGGGGGGCATGGGGGGAGGCATGAGAGGCAGAGAGGGGTCTACTACCAAACCTCCCATAATCTCAGCTGGCTACGTGCGCTTGATATAATGGAGGGCGGAGATGGTGGGGGGTAGGGTGAGATGGTGGGGGGTAGGGTGAGATGGTGGGGGGTAGGGTGAGGTGGTGGGGGGTAGGGTGAGATGGTGGGGGGTAGGGTGATATGGTGAGGGGTAGGGTGAGATGGTAGGGGTTAGGGTGAAATGGTGGGGGGTAGGGTGAGGTGGTGGGGGGTAGGGTGAGATGGTGGGGGGTAGGGTGAAATGGTGGAGGGTAGGGTGAGATGGTGGGGGGTAAGGTGAGGTGGTGGGAGGTAGGGTGAGATGGTGGGGGTAAGGTGAGATGGTGGGGGGTAGGGTGAGGTGGTGGGGGGTAGGGTGAGATGGTGGGGGGTAGGGTGAGGTGGTGGGGGGTAGGGTGAGATGGTGGGGGGTAGGGTAAGATGGTGGGGGGTAGGGTGAGGTGGTGGGGGGTAGGGTGAGGTGGTGGGGGGTAGGGTGAGATGGTGGGAGGTAGGGTGAGGTGGTGGGGGGTAGGGTGAGATGGTGGGGGGTAGGGTGAGATGGTGGGGGGTAGGGTGAGATGGTGGGGGGTAGGGTGAGATGGTGGGGGGAAGGGTGAGATGGTGGGGGGTAGGGTGAGATGGTGGGGGGTAGGGTGAGATGGTGGGGGTAGGGTGAGATGGTGGGGGGTAGGGTGAGATGGTGGGGGGTAGGGTGAGATGGTGGGGGGTAGGGTGAGATGGTGGGGGTAGGGTGAGATGGTGGGGGGGAGGGTGAGGTAGTGGGGGGGAGGGTGAGATGGTGGGGGGTAGGGTGAGATGGTGGGGGGTAGGGTGAGATGGTGGGGTAGGGTGAGGTGGTGGGGGTAGGGTGAGGTAGTGGGGGGTAGGGTGAGATGGTGGGGGGTAGGGTGAGATGGTGGGGGGTTGGGTGAGGTGGTGGGGGGTAGGGTAAGATGGTGGGGGGTAGGGTGAGATGGTGGGGGGTAGGGTGAGATGGTGGGGGGTAGGGTGAGATGGTGGGGGTAGGGTGAGATGGTGGGGGGTAGGGTGAGGTAGTGGGGGGTAGGGTGAGGTGGTGGGGGGGAGTGATGGGGAGATTCGTGTCCCGGGCTGCCTCCCCCCCACCGGGGCGCGGGTTGACTCCACGTGACGTCACAGTGCCTCTCAGCCGAACGACAGCCGGGATGGGGACGGATACGAGTGGTGAGTAAGCGAATGAAGGGGTAAAACGAATGAGTGAACGAATGAAATGATTGGGGGGGAGGGTCGGGGAGGAGTGACGATTCCACATCATATTTCCGTTGCCAGATTCCACTTTCTGCACTCACTCCACCGGATCCCGATATAATGCCGAATCAATACCGAGATCGCTCTCGGCGTCTTCAAGATCCTCCACGCACTCTCCTGCCTCTCCCCTCTCATCTCACTCCACTCCCCTCCACGCATTCTCCTGCCTCTCCCCTCTCATCTCACTACACTCCCCTCCACGCACTCTCCTGCCTCTCCCCTCTCATCTCACTACACTCCCCTCCACGCACTCTCCTGCCTCTCCCCTCTCATCTCACTCTACTCCCCTCCACGCACTCTCCTGCCTCTCCCCTCTCATCTCACTCTACTCCCCTCCGCACACTCTCCTGCCTCTCCCCTCTCATCTCACTCTACTCCCCTCCACGCACTCTCCTGCCTCTCCCCTCTCATCTCACTCCTCTACCATCCACGCACTCTCCTGCCTCTCCCCTCTCATCTCACTCTACTCCCCTCCACTCACTGTCCTGCCTCTCCCCTCTCATCTCACTCCACTCCCCTCCACGCACTCTCCTGCCTCTCCCCTCTCATCTCACTCCACTCCCCTCCACGCACTCTCCTACCTCTCCTCTCTCATCTCACTCCACTCCCCTCCACGCACTCTCCTACCTCTCCCCTCTCATCTCACTCTACTCCCCTCCACGCACTCTCCTACCTCTCCCCTCTCATCTCACTCCACTCCCCTCAACGCACTTTCCTACCTCTCCCCTCTCATCTCACTCCTCTACCCTCCACGCACTCTCCTACCTCTCCCCTCTCATCTCACTCTACTCCCCTCCACGCACTCTCCTACCTCTCCCCTCTCATCTCACTCCTCTCCCCTCCACGCACTCTCCTGCCTCTCCCCTCTCATCTCACTCTACTCCCCTCCAGCACTCATCCTGCCTCTCCCCTCTCATCTCACTCTACTCCCCTCCACGCACTCTTCTACCTCTCCCCTCTCATCTCACTCCACTCCCCTCCACGCACTCTCCTGCCTCTCCCCTCTCATCTCACTCCACTCCCCTCCACGCACTCTTCTACCTCTCCCCTCTCATCTCACTCCTCTACCCTCCACGCACTCTCCTACCTCTCCCCTCTCATCTCACTCCACTCCCCTCCACGCACTCTCCTGCCTCTCCCCTCTCATCTCACTCCACTCCCCTCCACGCACTCTTCTACCTCTCCCCTCTCATCTCACTCCTCTACCCTCCACGCACTCTCCTACCTCTCCCCTCTCATCTCACTCCTCTCCCCTCCACGCACTCTCCTGCCTCTCCCCTCTCATCTCACTCTACTCCCCTCCACGCACTCTCCTGCCTCTCCCCTCTCATCTCACTCCTCTACCCTCCACGCACTCTCCTACCTCTCCCCTCTCATCTCACTCCTCTACCCTCCACGCACTCTCCTACCTCTCCCCTCTCATCTCACTCTACTCCCCTCCACGCACTCTTCTACCTCTCCCCTCTCATCTCACTCCTCTCCCCTCCACGCACTCTCCTGCCTCTCCCCTCTCATCTCACTCTACTCCCTTCCACGAGTGGAGGAGACGAGCAAGATCCGGAGCCAGGATTTGAACGGTGGACCACATGGGCAGGAGCCTTAGCCCTTAGGAGCAGCAGAGAAGAAGGAGAGAGAGATGGAGAGCGAGAGGGTCGAGGAGGCGATGTGACGTGGAGGGCTATAACCACATGCCGATACGATGATGAATTTCGGATTGAACATTTGAACCTGGGTCCCGAATAAACGGAATAAAAAAAAATTCGTATTTAATTTATTCTTTTTGGAAACTCCGTCTCACCGCGCACATCAACGCCACGACCCACAAGAAATCAATCCTGTCGTTCTTCACCAAGCACCCGTCGTTGCCAAAATTGCCGTAGTCACAAACAAAACTTTGAAACTTTGATTAGCGCATCATTGCCGCACCGTTCGCCCTCAACAGACATAAAATGACGTCGTAACGTGCAGTTTACGCGAGAGCCGGGGGCTTATGGGACCCCGGGGTCCCGCCAAGAGGTTCGATTGTCGGAAAGGACAAATTTGGAAGTATTTTTGTTCACACTTTCGGATCGGCTCCATCACACGCGATCCCGCGACCAGTGCCGGATCAAGCTAAGTGCGGGGCCTGTAGCAGATTATTTTATAAAGGGGCCCTAAATAAAACAAAAGAAACACGTAAATATTAAAACACGTAAGGTTTATTTTTTACTTGCTTAGTAAAGTCATTGTTTTTTTAATTTGTTATACAGCCGGATAATACGACAAATCGCTAACCTTAAACACCCGGTCGTTCATAAAAGTTGAAGGCGGTATCGTACTATAGTAATAAAGCGAGTGCAGAATCACCAAACCGGAATTGATAGCTTGAAAGCATTTAGCGCGGGGCCCTTGAAAGTGCGGGGCCCGTAGCTACTACTACATATGTAGTAGTAGCTATATAAGTAGTAACTAGTGTGTAGTAGCTAATACTACATATGTAGTAGCTACTATATAAGTAGTAGCTAGTGTGTCGTAGCTACTACTACATATGTTGTAGCTACTATATAAGTAGTAGCTAGTGTGTCGTAGCTACTACTACATAAGTAGCTACTACATATGTTGTAGCTACTTTTGCTACTGACGATAATCCAGCACTGCCCGCGAAGCGAGCCCAGGGTCAAGCGACGTCGCGTGACGTCACTTTTGTTTCGGCAGCGAAAAACAACAACAATCTTCTTGGTTCTTTCGGTAAAGTCACGTAGAATGAAAATAATAAAATAATAATAAATAAAACATAATAAAATAATTCTCACGACGTTTCGGCCACAACGCAAGCAACCGTCCTCAGGTGAAGAACAGGTCTGTCGAGAAGACAGAGTCTGAATGACACACCCCAGGCTTGGAGCGTCTATTTAAGCTGGGTTGGAGGGGGAAATAGACGCTCCAAGCCTGGGGTGTGTCATTCAGACTCTGTCTTCTCAACAGACCTGTTCTTCACCTGAGGACGGTTGCTTGCATTGTGGCCGAAACGTCGTGAGAATTATTTTATTATGTTTTATTTTTATTATTTTATAATTTCCATTCTACGTGACTTTACCGAAAGAACCAAGAAGATGAATCCCTGCAGTCACGAAAGCTTTAAATCGAAACATCAACAACATTTTCGTACGAAGCGGCCCGAGAGTGAATGTCACCTCGCGCGGTCGTGACGCTCTTGGAACAAATTCGTCGCGGCCGCATTTTCGGAGGTCAAGTTTCGAATAATCGCAAGGAGCACGCGCCGAGCGTGAAACGCTGAGGACCTCCGCGTGATTCCACCGTCCGTTTTTGAAGTGCACTCTGTGAATGAGCCGCTCGCGGTCAGAGTAAATGATGCCGATTGGGTACACTTTGAAATCTCGCATCCCCCAGGTGGTGGTGTAGGGGAGGGGGCTAGTCAAGAGGTGTGAATTTCATCAACCCACCACCCCCCCTCTCCTCCCACCCTCCCCCCCCGCCCACGGCCCCCTCCACGCGTCAATTTGTAAATCAGCTGTTTTGTGAGAATTGATTCTTCAATTTGTCGTGTTGTTGGTGCTGATGGCAGCTGCGGCGCTCACTCTGATGGAGTTACTCACACCGTGACCTCCCCACCGACAATCTCTCCCTGCCCCCCCCCCCCCCCACACAAAACCCCCAACTCCCCACAGTAACACGGGGAGGGAGTGGGGGCGGTGGAGGAGGAGGACACGAGGAGGGAGAGTGGGAGAGAGGTGGGGGGGGCTTAAGTCACACAAACTCTTCACTTAACTCTTTCGGTGCACGCGTGGCAGTGGTGGTGGTGCTGCTGCCCTACTGGTTGGAGGGGGGGGCTAAGCAGAATATTTTTGGGGGGCCACCCCCCCCCCTTCCTTCCCCCCTCTATCAGCAATTGGGATGTCGTGGGATGCAGAGGTGGGGGGGGGGGTGAACTCAGTGGCTGAGCACAGAGGGCCCAAATGGGGCCCCAACGACGTCAAGCGGCCAGCAACGGACAGCACCATCGGAGTTGTGAGAGGCGAGAGGGGTAGCAGGGCGATGACGGGCGAGGGATTCCCCAACGGGGATGCAGAGAGCGAAGCGAAGTGGTGAGTTGGTGAGGAGCCCGAGAGAATGGGTGAGCGGGGTGAATGGGTGAGCGAGTGGATGGGTGGGTAGTTGGGTAGGTGAGTGAGTGAGTGAGCGGGTGAGTGGAGTGAATGGGTGAGTGGATTGGTGGTTGGGTGGGTGGGTCGGTGAGCGAGCGGATGGGTGAGTGAGTGAGAGGGTGAGTGGGTGAGTGGATAGGTGGGTGAGTGAGTGAGTGAGTGGGTGAGTGAGTGAGCGGGTTGGTGGGTGGGTGAGCGGGTGAGGGAGTGGGTGAGTGGGTGAGTGAGCGAGCAGATTGGTGGATGGGTGAGTGGGTGAATGGGTGAGGGAGCAGTTACGTAAGTGGCTGAGTGAGTGGGTAGGTGGGTGAGTGAGTGGGTGAGCGTGCGAATTGGTGGAGTGAATCGGTGAGTGCTGAATCATCAATCACCCCGACTGCTGCTGCTGCTGCTTCACCCTGGATCCCACTCGGCTTTATCACATTCTGTGTCTGACCTCTGACCTCATGTCTCTTGCCTGTCTCCACTCGTTTCTCTCTGTGCACCGTCTCTCTCTCTACCTCTACCCCGATCTACTTCGGTCTATCCATTTGCTAAACCCTTCAATTACACCCCGCAAATGCCTCAATTGGAATTATACACGCGCACGTAGCAGCAGCAGCGGCAATGATCGTCCCCTGACTGGCACCAGGCTGATGGCCCAGCTCACGCTTGCGAACGAGACTCGCCCTATTCTTAGGTTTTTTCGGTAAAGTCACGTAGGTAAAAATTTTAAATTAAAATTAATAAAAGTAAGTACCTTTATTTTACTTCTATTAATTTTAATTTAATTTTTTTACCTACGTGACTTTACCGAAAACACCTAAAAATATGAATCCTTGCAGTCACGAAAGCTTCAAATCGAGACTCGCCCTGGCCTCCAGAGTTCTCTCCCGAGTCGAAGGAAACCGACGTCAGACACCTGACAGTAGCGGGATTTCACGACCAATATTATCCATAATAGAGGTTGTTGTGGGTTAGATCGCGTCAATATATAAATGCGTCGTTAAACCCGCCACCACCCGACACAGCCAATTAGTCAAGGTTTGTCACGTAAACAGAAGGTGGCCAATTCGTTACTCGTTCAGCACTAACCGGTGTGTTGGAGAGTAAACCCGCAACATTTACATTTTAAAATTTTGTTGTTGTAAATGCTATGGGGTTACCCTCCAATTTACATTTACTAGTATCAATGCTGTGGGTTTACCCTCCAATTCACATTTACAATTGTAAGTGCTGTGGGTTTACCCTCCAATTTACCGGTGGTGCTGTACTCGTAACGAATTGGCACGTTCCGTTTACGTGACAAACCGTTCACTAATTGGCTGTGTCGGGTGGTGGCGGGTTTAACGACGCAGTTACGCCGATGATCTGGTAATAGCTGCTCATTCAGAGGAGAAGTTGGAGGCGCTGCTGCTGAACCTGGAGCGTGCCACTAAGAGGTGGAGCCTTACCATCACCCCCATCAAAACTAAGCACCTGCCTGGGTATTTTGTACCATCCCCACAACTCCCAATCGGTGATGGGGCAGTTGTGGAGAGAGTGGAGAGTTTCCCGTACCTTGGCAGTGTGCTCATGACCGGCTCCAGTTTATCAGCAGAGGTCTCACTCACAATCAGTCGAGCGGCATTATCTATTCATCGGTTGCGTAACGCTGTGTGGAAGCTAACTGGTCTGTCACTCCACATGAAGCTTCAGGTCTTCCCGGCCACAGTCATTCCCTCCCTTCTCTACGATTGCGAAACGTTGACCCCCCTAATGGAGCATCTTCGCCGGTTGGAAACATTTAGGCTGGCCTGCCTACGATCCATCCTGGGTTTAACCAGGCTGGAGTGTGTGATGAGCTCACAAATCCTTGAAAGATCTGGACAAAGTCCCATCGGTGAGCTCCTCCGGCAGGCAAGGCTGCGTTGGCTGAGTCATGTAGCCCGCATGCCCAGCCACCGCATGCCTAAACAGCTTTTGTTCGGCGCGGATCGAGGGAGCTAAACGGGCGCGGCACGGAATAGAGACGAGATGGAGTGATATGGTACAGGAGGATGTGGAGCTGAGTGGACTTGCCGATGACTGGTACCAGCGGTGTCAAGATCGGCCTCTATGGAGGAGGCTCGTGAAGAGTGCTCCTGGGAAGTTGGAGGCAGTCGCCCTTCAAAAACAACGGAGGGCGGAGGAGCGACGCTCACAACAACGAGCGGAGCACCGGGTGGATAAAGCACAGCAAGTTGGCACAGTAGGGGGCATAGGTGGTGCATCAGCCAGTCGTCTCAGTCAGTCAACCCGTGGCAACTGGGTCTCCCCCGTGACCTCCTGCCAGCGGGCGTTCGACACTTCACGTGGCCTCAAGGTGCACATAGCCTGGCACAAGCGTCGTGGTGACGTCACCGCCACTTCGTGGCGAATGGGTTTGATTCCCGCTCACGGCCAACACTGGCGACGATTATCTGGACCGGTCCTGGGCCTCCGCTAGGTCGACTCAGCCTCAAATGAGTACCTGGTGCGGTGTGTAAACATCGCCACTAGAGAAACAAAGGCGGCCGGGCGTGCTGCTGGCCACCCACCCCCTCGTGTGCCGTGCCGGCCTTCACAGGTGCTACTCGCTAACAGCACTTGCCCCTACAGCCTGTTAAGGCTACACGGGGGATCTTTGCCTTGTAGCTGTTAATGCGCCGCGCTACGACTCGACTTTGATTCCCGCTCACGGCCAACAACGATCCAGTCCTGGGCCCTCCTCCCCATGGGTCGACTCAGCCTCAAATGAGTTCCCGGTGTGTGAACATCAGCGCTGGGGAGACAAATGCGGCCGGGCGTGTGGATTCTGACCGGACCACCCCCCCTCCTCTCGCGTGCCGTGTTAACATTCACAGTTGCTGCTCGCTTAAATCACATTTGCCCCGAGAATTCGTTCAAGGCTATATGGGGTGGTGTTTGTGTGTGTGTGGGGTGGGGGTCTTTGTCTGTGTACGTGTCATTCGTAGCGAAGTGACATTCAAATGCAGGTCGTGTCCTCGCGGGAGATTCACTCATCGCCTCCTCCTCCTCGCATTGCTGACAGCCCCTCCCCTCACTCCTCCCCACACACGTTCTGTGTTGCCCCTAGGGCCGGACTAAGATTTTGTAGACCCCCCTGGGAGCTGGCGGAGCCGGAGATGGGGGCACGTACCCCTCCCCCCAACCATCCGACCGAAATCCCAAATTTCGATAGGATCATTGGGGTTTATCAGTAATAAATCGGCATTTTGCGACCCCCACTGCCACATGTAGCATATTATTACGTGGCCAGGGAATCGATGAGATGATAGGACAATAGTCTGAGTCCATAATAGGCAATAAGTAACGGCAAAGCAGTTATAAGTGACTCACAGAATTGTGCGCAGTTGTGTATAAAGCACACGACTTCCCTGAAGGCATCAACAGCTTCAGCGAGCGCGATGCCGATCACACGACGCGGTTCGAATTCGACCCTCGATCGGTGGCTGCGCCATCGCCGCACACGCGTCGAATAAAAAGCAAGGGGCAAGTCCTTACTTACTAACAAGTCCTTACTTAGTAATAGGTTTTTACCCTTTCATCTGGTACAAAAACTGACACCTTTTTACAAGGGTTCATGTTTGCAATAGCCACAACACAAGCAGTCAAAATGCAAGCAAAAAGAAACAACTCTGATGATGATAATGATATGCACTGTCCTTGAAGTTGATTGGTCCACACCCGAGACAGCTTTTCTTAGAGCCTTGTCTCCATTGGTGTTGGACCAGATGACGCCAAAAGGCATACAACTCAAAAAACAGCGCACTATCAGAGTATTGAGAGCTCGGGGTAAGCATTTACACTATGAGACCTCCTTTACCAGTGGCAAAATATAGTAGTAGGTTTTTACCCTTTAAACTGGTACAAAAACTGGCACCTTTATACAAGGGATCATGTTTGCAATAACCACAACACAAGCAGTCAAAATGCAAACAAAAAGAAACAACTCTGATAACGATAATGATATGCACTTTCCTTGAAGTTGATTGGTTCACACCTGAGACAGCTTTTCTTAGAGCCTAGTCTCCATTGGTGTTGGACCAAATGATGCCAAAAGGCGCACAACTCAAAAAACTGCGCACTAACAGGTCCTTACTAACAACTCCTTACTTACTAACAACTCCTTACTTACTAACAACTCCTTACTTACTAACAACTCCTCTATCATTTCTCATTACTGGGGGGGGTTGCCCCCCCCCAAATATGAAAATCCTGGCTCCGACATTGATGCCCGCGGGGCTACATGAGCTACTGTGAGCCCCCCCACCCTCCCAGTAATATTTTCAAAATGAAAACAAAGTTAAATAACAAATAACAATTCAGCATTCCCAAACGAAATCACGTTTCACTTAATCTCTGAAGGCCCTCCAGCTGACGGAGCCCCCCCTGAACTGCAGCCCCTAAAGGCCAGGGGTGGGGAACGTCCGGCCCGTGGGCCGTACAAGGCCCGCGAAATCATTTGGGTCTGGCCCTGCCAAGGCAACCGCAGGCGGGACTCGAAATTCAATAAATCTCGGAGCAAACCTGGAAAAGCAGTTGCGAGTAGCAGCAGCAACATCATCAATACCAGCTAACATCACACGCCTCGCCAAAGAGAAGCCGTTCCAGCCATCACATTAGGGGCGAGTTATTTAAATGTTTGACCAAATATAACGGGCTAATTTTTAAGTTGATAATTTTGTATGGCCCGCGAATGATGTTGTAAATATCCAAATGGCCCTTGGCAGAAAAAACAACAGCTTGCGTTGTTTTCTGTGGAGGTGACGGACAGACATTTATGAATAAGGTTAATTGGCTGTCATACTCTTTGGTTTTTCGGTAGGTGGGGAAGCTGCAGCCTCTAAAGGCCCCCCACGACTTAATCCGACCCCCGGCTGCCCCCCTTGCACGGCTTGACCCTTCGTCCTGTAAGGCCAGAACAATGACCCTTGGGCTACACCCATTTCAAACCCTTTAAAACAGTCTGCCTCAGCAGCGGACCATGCTTTCCCAGCTGATGACGGACGCTTGTGTTGCGCCCGAAACGTCATTTATTTTATTTTATTTTTCTACCCACGTGACTTTACCGAAAGAACCAAAGAGTATAGATCCCTGCAGTCACGAAAGCTTCAAATCAATATTAAAATGCTCCTTCATGGAATAAATTACAGGTGACCTTAGTAAATTTAAATAATCAAATAGTTAATAACGAAAAAGAATTAAAATTAGTGTTATAATAATTCTGTTTAATTAGTATTTATTTAAAGTTGCGCATTTTGATGCGACGTCACATTTCTCAAACCCCCCCTCCCCCCTCGTCACACATCGTCACAAATGTCTGACCACCCCCCCCCCCCCCCCGAGGTGCGTGACGTCATTTATAGACGGCCCCTTAAAGATGAACACGTGACGACGCTCTTCGCAATGACGCCACCGGCTTCAAGGGTCAAAATCTGTTTCCAAATTCGATGTATTTATTTATTGATGATTGATTGACTTATACTGGTAGGAACCTCCTGGTTCCACCAGCCCACAGGGGATTATTGTGTCCGTCCGTCCGTCGTGCATCCAACAATGGGAGGGGTGGGGCTGGGTGGAGAGGGGAGGGTGGGGAGGGGCTGGGTGGGGAGGGTGGGGAGGAGCTGGATGGGGAGGGGAGGGTGAGTAGGGGCTGGGTGGGGAGGGTGGGGCTGGGTGGGGGTGGGAGGGGTGGGGCTGGGTGGGGAGGAGCTGGGTGGGGAGGGTGGGGCTGGGTGGGGGTGGGAGGGGTGGGGCTGGGTGGGGAGGGGCTGGTCACCCCGTGGTGCCCTAATAAAACTCAACGTTTAACCTACTCACGCCGGCTTGTGCCCGCCCTCACAGTCGGGCATATTTGCGGAATACACCACGCCGCCGTTGACCCTGGCCATTGACCGAGCAACCCAACGTTCCTACCAGCTCCCTCCGCAGGAATGTGTTGTACTACGAATTGGTTGATTTACGTGCTGTGAAGAAGGCCCAGAAACGTCGCCTATTCTAATTTTCATTTGAAGGCAACACACAAGGTGGTGGTGGTGGTGATGTTGTTATTGACAGGGTACATGTTGAGTTTGTGTTGTTGTTGGTGTTGTTATTGACACGGCACGTGTTGAGTTTGTGTTGTTGGTGTTGTTGTGGTTATTGACACGGCACGTATTGAGTTTGTGTTGTTGGTGTTGTTGTTGTTATTGACACGGCACGTGTTGGGTTTGTGTTGTTGGTGTTGTTGTTATTGACACGGCACGTGTTGAGTTTGTGTTGTTGTTATTGACACGGCACGTGTTGAGTTTGTGTTGTTGTTGTTATTGACACGGCACGTGTTGAGTTTGTGTTGTTGTTGGTGGTGTTGTTTGTGCGCTACCGCCAACGCGACATCAGCAGCAGCAGCAGATCGTCCGTCACGTGTGCGTAGTTTGTGTGCCACGTGCTGCCGTGCCGGCCTTCATAGGCGCCACTCGCTAACAGCACTTGCCCCAACAGTCTGTTACAGACTACCCGGGGGATCTTTGTCTTGTGTAGGGGAGCGGTCGTGTAGTGGTCAGCCGCACTGCGCTACGAACCCGGCGACCCGAGTTCGATTCACCGCTCGTGACCCAACAACAGTGATAGCGAATATGTAAACCGGTCCTGGGCCTCCCCTAGGTCAACTCAGTCTTAAATGAGTCGCCGGTGCGATGTGTAAACATCGCCACTAGGGAGACAAAGGCGGCTGAGCTTGGTGCTGGCCACCCACCCCCTCGTGTGCCACCGTGCCGGCATTCATGGGTGCTCGCTAACAGCACTTGCCCCTACAGTCTGTTACAGGCTATACCGGGGGGGGATCTTTGTCTTTGTAGTGGGGAGCGGTGGCATAGTGGTGAGCGCGCCGCGCTGCGAATCCGGTGACCCGAGTTCGATTCCCGCTCACGGACCAAAACACCAGTGACGAGTATCTGAGCCGGTTTTGAGCCTCCCCTAAGTCGACTCAGCCTCAAATGAGTACCTGGCGTGGTGCGTAAACATCGCCACTGGGGAGACAAAGGCGGCCGGGGGTGGCGGTGGTGGCCACCCATCCCACCTCGCGTTGCCGTGCCGGCCACTCGCTAACAGCACTTGCCCCAACAGTCTGTTGAAGGCTATACGGGGGATCTTTGTCTATTGTGCAAATATATATATGTACGTGTGTGTGTAATATTACTCTGACCTCTGCACACCCGATGTGGCACTCCCACGTGCTTAGAGAAACACGAAGTTGTCGCGGTCGAGGTGTGATGCCGATACGATGATGATGATTGTGGTGGCGGTGTTGACGTGGCGTGGACAGAGGTGTGATGACGACGGTGGTGATTGGGGTCCGCGTGTGAATGTGCGTGTGTGTGCGCGCGTGTCTGTGTGCGCGTACGTGCGATCTCGGGCGATGTGTGGATGTATGAATGTTATTATCGCTTTCGGCATCTCGGGGTGCCCGGGTCACTCTTGGTCTCTTGAGTTCCGATCTGGTCCCATGGCATTGACGAGGAACGCTGTTGTGTGCGTGGGGAGCGGTGGTGCAGTGGTTAGCGCGCCGCGCTGCGAACCCGGCCACCTGGGTTCTGATGATTCGGTGGATGATGGTTACACGGGTGGTGAGTGTGTGGGTGAGTGGCAGGGTGGGTGGGTGAGTGTGTGGTGTGGATGAGTGAGTATATGGATGAGTGAGTGAGTGTGTGGCTAAATTAGTGGGTGAGTGAGTGGGTGAGTGGCAGGGTGGGAGGGTGAGTGTGTGTATGAGTGGCAGGGTGGGAGGGTGAGTGGGTGAGTTAGTGGCAGGGTGAGTGTGTGGATGAGTGGGTGTGTGGCTAAGTGAGTGGGTGAGTGAGGGGGTGAGTGGCAGTGTGAGTGGGTGAGTGGTTGAGTGGCAGGGTGGGAGGGTGAGTGTGTGGCTAATGAGTGAGTGGCTGAGTGAGTGGGTGAGTGGCATGGTGGGAGGATGAGTGGGTGAGTGAGTGATTGGGTGAGTGGCAGGGTTGGAGGGTGAGTGAGTAGGTGAGTGAGTGTGTTGATAAGTGAGTGTTTGACTAAGTGAGTGGGTGAGTGAGTGGGTGAGTGGCAGGGTGAATGGGTGAGTATGCGGATGAGTGCGTGATTAAGTGAGTGGGTGAGTGGGTGAGTGGCAGGGTGGGTGGGTGAGTGAGTAGGTGAGTGAGTGTGTTGATAAGTGAGTGTTTGGCTAAGTGAGTGGGTGAGTGAGTGGGTGAGTGGCAGGGTGGGTGGGTGAGTGAGTAGGTGAGTGAGTGTGTGGATGAGTGAGTGTGTGGCTAAGTAAGAGAGTGGCAGGGTAGGAGGGTGAGTGGATGCGTGAGTGGTTGAGTGGCAGGGTGTGTGGCTAAGTGAGTGGGTGAGTGAGTGGGTGGGTAAGTGAGAGGCTGAGTGGCAGGGTGGGAAGATGAGTGCGTGAGTGGGTGTGTGGCTAAGTGAGTGGGTGAGTAGCAGGTTGGGAGGGTAGTGGGTGAGTGAGTGTGTGGATGCGTGAGTGGTTGAGTGGCAGGGTGGGTGGGTGAGTGAGTGTGTGGATAAGTGAGTGGTTGAGTGGCAGGGTGGGAAGATGAGTGCGTGAGTGGGTGTGTGGCTAAGTGAGTGTGTGGCTAAGTGAGTGTGTGAGTGGCAGGTTGGGAGGGTGAGTGAGTGTGTGGATGCGTGAGTGGTTGAGTGGCAGGGTGGGTGGGTGAGTGGGTGTGTGACTGAGTGGGTGGTTGAGTGAACGAGTTCATGGTTATTCACGGGCGTCTTCGAGGAGGGATCCAGGAGGAGGCGGATGTGTTGTGCGATGATGATGACGATGCGTGTGTCTGCGATGGGGAGGCGTTGACCCCGGCGACCCCGCGCCTGGCTGCTCCGATCTGTCCCAGCCCGAGGCTCGCGGTGCGGGAAGGCCCATTAACGAGACCGGCGTCGTCAATTAGCCGGGACCCTTTGAAGAATTTGGTCGACAACGTGACTCGCTCATCGGCGCACTCCCCCGTCGTAATTAGACCCAAAGCAGCGAGCGACAACAACATGGGCAGACCGAGCAGACGCCAAACGCCTCGCACCCGACTCTACCCCCCCCCCCCCCCCACGTGGAGTATTTATCAATGTTATTTTATTTCTTATTTTTGACGCATCCCATCAGCCACTCGGCGGAATTATTTCTGGGAGTGTCACGGTGTCCGGTCCCCTTGAGAATCCACTCACCCACCCGCTCACCCACCCGCTCACCCACCCACTCACTCACCCACTCACTCACCCACTCACTCACTCACCCACTCACTCACCCACTCACTCACCCACTCACTCACCCACTCACCCACTCACTCACTCACTCACCCACCTACTCACTCACCCACTCACTCACCCACTCACCCACTCACCCACTCACCACTCACCCACCCACCCACCCACTCACCCACCCACTCACTCACTCACCCACCCGCTCACCCACCCACTCACCCACCCACCACCTCACTCACCCACCACCTCACTCACCCACGCACCCACCCACCCGCTCACTCACCCACTCACCCACCCACCCGCTTACTCACCCACCCACCCGCTTACTCACCCACTCACCCAACCACCTGCTCACTCACCCACCTACCTGCTCACTCACCCACTCAACCACCCACCCACTCATTCATCCACCTATCCGCTCACTCACCCACTAAACCACCCACCCGCTCACTCACCCGCTCACTCAACCACTCACCCAACCACTCACTCATTTATTCACCCGACCATCGTAGCCTCCACCCTATTGTCGAGGACGCGGCCTGCCAGACCAGCCGGGCCTGCTGGACGGCAGCTCGCATCCACGCAGCCGGGAGCCGCCCTCAACCATGAGACGTCCCCAGCGTTCAAATCGCGACGTTTGCCGAACTGGTGGTGTGGGCAAGGCTGAGTGAGACCGCGCCCTCTGCGCGTTCGCGGTTATCGAGCGGCGCCACGAACCCGGCGACCCGAGTTCGACTCCTGCTCTCGGCCAACACCCAGTGACGTTCGTCTGAACCGGTCCTGGGGCCTCCCCTAGGTCGACTCGGCCTCAACGGGAAAAAAATAGAATTGAGTAACCTCGCTTGGCGTGTCAACGTCGGCAGTGCCAGATCCAGCTCGCGCGGGTACCTGTAGCATGTGATGTTATTAAGGGGCCCTACATAAAAAAGAAAACACATTTTTTACTTACATAGTAAAATAACTGCATTTTTTTAATTTGCTATACAGCCGGATGATACGACAAATCGCTAACGTTAAACACCCAGTCGTTTATAAAAGTTGAAGGCGGTATAGTACTATAGTAATAGAGCTAGTGCAGAACCACTGAACCGGAATTGATAGCTTGAAAGCGTTTAGCGCGGGGCCCTTGAAAGTGCGGGGCCCGTAGCTACTACATATGTAGTAGCTACTACATATGTGGCTAATACATGTGTAGCTACTACTACATATGTAGTAGCTACTACATATGTAGTAGTAGCTACTACATCTGTAGCAGCTATTTTTTGCTACGACGATAATCCGGCACTGGGCAGTGTGATCCTGACGAGGGGACGTGCGGCTGATACTCGAGCCGCGTTCCTCCGAATTGTCCCCGAGTATCGATCACGGGACAGATCGATCCGGCCCGACAGGCATCACTCGGTCCGGGGGGGTGGTAATCAAAAGTCGACCAAAGCCTCGCAACATCGTCACTCACTGCCACCACCACCACACACTCACCAGCTACAGACATCACCACACGCCCGGCAACACCTTCACGAGGGCTGATCTAAAGACGTAGATCTGCGCTGTAGAGAAGGGTCATTGCCCGAAACGTCAACCATTGCATATTTATTTCTCCCCCCTCCCCTCTGCTCATCCCACCCGCCCATCGCCACCAAACGAAAGCCACTCCGTGCATTCTCTGTTCTTTTTCATTCATTCAAAGGCAACTCAGACAGGTGTTTTAGATTCCCATTTAATACTCGACGAGTCAAATCCGACGCAGCCCAAATCTGTGGCCCACCCCTCTCCTCTCCACTAGCCCCCCACCTCATCCATGGCTGGTCACCACGAGGATGATTTGGGACCTAGGGAGTTGCAGGCAACGTAAACTGTTGCGGCGTAGAGCGTTGTGGTTTCATTTCGTTCTGGCACATTAACAAATACAAATAGAACAATTTAAAGCTTTTGTGACTGCAGGGATTCATCTTCTTGGTTCTTTCGGTAAAGTAACGTATAATGGAAATAATAAAATAATAAAAATAAAACGTATTAAAATAATTCTCACGACGTTTCGGCCACAACGCAAGCAGCCGTCCTCAGGTGAAGAACAGGTCTGTCAGACGCTGTCTTTCTGGCAGACCTGTTCTTCACCTGAGGACGGCTGCTTGCGTTGTGGCCGAAACGTCGTGAAAATTATTTTATTATGTTTTATTTTTATTATTTTATTATTTCCATTCTACGTGACTTTACCGAAAGAACCAAGACAAATAGAACACGCAACGACATCCTTACACCTTCCTCTGTAACATCGTAGTCTGAAATGGGAGGGGGGTGGGGAGAATTTATATGATAGCGATGTTTCGAGCAATAGCCCTTCGTCACATATATATTCGCGGTTCTAGGCCTGGGGGGGGGGGGGGTGGAGAGAAGGGCGCAGGCTGTGGCATGGATACCGTGCAAGGAGAAATGTCGAAATGCGTGCCGGGTAGGAAACGTGAGCGACGAAGCACGTGGCGGCTACGAGACAACGCGAATACACACTCACGCACTCACACACAACTCATATATCCACGCGATCTAACCCAACAAAAACACTCGACTACGGGTAGAGGTGTGGACATTCGATCCCCCTGATGACGATGTCGCTTGCAATCACTGGCGAGACGTCGTGCTCGGGTTGTCCGTGCTTGTGGCTTGGCTCTGCAACGCAAGCGGTGCGCTGTGCCAGTGACGAGCTTCGCCGCGTTCTCTTGACGTCACAAACCTTTACGAATCGTTCGCGTCGGGTGGTGGCGGGTTTGACGAACACATTTATACATTTACGCGATCTCCCCCCCCCCCCCCAAAAAAAAAAACCTCTACTACGAATAGAGGTGTGGACATACGGTCTTTCAGTGTGTTTGTCTATAGGGGTGGGTGGGTAGTGGTGGGTGGGTGGTGGTAATGGGTGGGTGGTGGTAGTGGTGGGTGGGTGGTGGGTGGTCAGTTAACTTGATTTTGGGTGAGGAGGGGAGGGGGGAGCTAAAACACAGCGAGCGCACGTGGTGCATCTGCAGGTCACGTGTCAGTCAAAAACATTCTAAATTATTTTAGTTTTTATTGGACCAGGTAAGGCCCTCACTGAGCTGCGTAGCTCCTCTCTCTTTATCAGAAGAGATTCGGCCGTCACCAAACGATGGCTCGGCGAAGTGTGGTGGGCCCGTCATCGTCATCACGTGGGCATTCATAGCAGCAGCCAACTACTCGAAACGCGTGACGGTTGATTCTAAACGCGGAGGGGGAAAAAACCAGAGGACCCGGAGAAAAATCCACGCGACCACGGAGAAAGAGACACGCAAACTCCAAATATACAGCAGGCCTCAATGTCTGGATGAAACCCACCACCTCCTGTAGACCACGCGAGGTAGTTAACATCTCCTAGCCTAGCCACCGTGATAATTATGAGAGAGAGACACGCAAACTCCAAATACACAGCAGGTGTCAAGGTCTGGATCGAACCCACGGGACCTCGTGTAGACCAGGCGAGGGAGTTAACATCTCCTAGCCACCGTGATGATGATGAGAGAGAGACACGCAAACTCCAAATATACCGCAGCAGGCGTCAGGATCGGGATCGAACCCACCACCTCCTGTACACCAGGCGAGGTAGTTAACATCTCCTCGCCACCATGGCACCCGGGCTACATGACCCATCCAACGCAACTTCTCCTGCCGGAATGATCCCGATAATATCTCAACACACCCGCAGAGACACGCACGCAAAGACACCGATCCCACCGTAAAGACACGCAGACTGTTATGGCAACGTGCTAGTAAACGGGCCCCCCGTGACGGTCGACTCAGCCTCAAATGAGAACCTGGTGCCTCAGGGAAACAAAGGCAGCCGGGCGTGGTTGCTGGCCACCGATCCCACCACGTGGGGTTGTACTTGGACTTCTTTCGCGCCGTACGTAACCAACCGCGCTAATCGGAGGTGCGGGGGGTGTTGGAGGATAACAAAATAAACACAACAACAAGCGATTGGAAAGAAATTAGCTTTCTTTTGAGGCTGAGTCGACCTAGGGGAGGCCCAAGGCCGGTTCAGATAATCGTCACTGGTGTTGGCCGTGAGCGGGAATCGAACCCGGATCGCTGGGTTCGTAGCGCAGCGCGCTAACCACTACACTACTGCTCCCCAATAACATAAAAACACGTGTGCGCACTTACACACGTACACATGTACACACACACACCTACACACACCTACACACACGTGTACACACACACACGTACGTGTACACACACACAATCACACACACAACAAAGATCCCCCATATAGCCTTAACAGACTGTAGGGGCAAGTGCTGTTAGCGAGCACCTATGAAGGCCGCAACGGTACACGAGGGGGTGGGTGGCCAGCACCACGCCCGACCGCCTTTGTCTCCCCAGTGGCGATGTTTACACACCACATTAGGTACTCATTTTAGGCTGAGTCGACCTAGGGGAGGCCCAGGACCGGTTCAGATAATCGTCACTGGTGTTGGCCGTGAGCGGGAATCGAACCCGGGTCGCTAGGTTCATAGCGCAGCGCGCTAACCGCTACACTATCGCTCCCCACAATCACACACACGTGTACACACACACACGTACGTGTACACACACACGTGAACACACACACACGTGTACATACACACACACACAGTGGCGTGAAGCCCAGGATCAGGCCACATCTCGGCAGAGTCAACGCCTCGCGCCTTTCTGTGGGGGTCCGGGACTCAGCCTCTGTGCCCCCCCCTCCCCCCCACGAGAATTGATTGACAGTTCCCCTGCAACTCGTCGTTGATGATCATAAGTCAGTGGCGGCCATTCCACGTTCACATGGCCGTGCTCAGCTTATGCTCTTGTCCGCCTCATCCGTTCATCTTGCGCACTTTCGCCGGCAGCTGGTGTCCACCCTGCATCCACGCCGCCGCCGGCTGTGGTTGTGGTGGCTGTGGTGATGATGGTGGTGGTTGTTGTTGTTGTGGTGGTGGTTCAGTGCCACCGCGGATGACGCGTCCCGAGTCGGACGGGTCCACCACGAGGTCGCCCGCCGAGCTCCAAGCGGCGGCGCGGTGCCGCGGCCTTCGCTCGGCCCCGCCGGGGGAACTTCCCACCCTGGGCCTCCCCCCCAGTCCCCCCTCCTCGAGCCCCCCCAGCACCCCCAGCACCCCCATCTTCCCCGCCAGTGTCCGGGATTGAACCTCGAAGCCGACGCTCATCTTCCGGAGTTTGGGCGGCAGCACAACCTGCTGCTGATGCTGATGCTGTTGATGCTGCTGCTGATGCTGCTGCTGATGCTGCTGCTGATGATGCTGCTGCTGCTGATGCTGCTGATGCTGCCTGTGCACAGCGAAGCTGGAGGTCAAGGTCGGCGTTCTATTCGGGGGCAAGGTCGGAGTGACCACGCTGCCTCGACCTCCTGTTCCTCCTGCACCTGCTCCATCTCGCCCTCCTTCCTCTCCTCTGCATCTTCCTCCTCCTCCTTCTCCATCTTCTCCATCTTCTCCATCTCCTCCATCTCCTCCATCTCCTCCTCCTCTTCCTCCGTCGCTGGGCCCCGCAAGGCCCCAGCTGGCCTCGGGCTCGTCCCGCTGCCTGGCGCTCAGCTCCGGCGTGGGCACCTCGAGGGTGGCGTGGAACTGCGAGTAGTCGACGCGGAAGAAGCCCTCCTCCAGGGACATGACGGGCAGGAAGCGGTGGCCCCACAGCACCTCGTCCTCCGTGTACGAGGTGCGCGCCTGGCACGTCATCCCTGCGCTCACCGACAACACGGGACGAATGCAACACAAAGACAAAGATTCAACCACCATCCCAGTATAGCCTTGGCAAGACTGTTGGGGCAAGTGCAGTTAGCGAGCAGCACCTATGAAGGCTGCCGGCACTGTGGCGCACGAAGGGGTGGCACCACGGCCGGCCGCCTTTGTCTCCCCAGTGGCGATGTGTACCACACACCGCACCGGGTACTCATTTGAGGCCGAGTCGACCTAGGGGAGGCCCCAGGACCGGTTCAGACAAACGTCACTGGGTGTTGGCCGTGAGCGGGAGTCGAACTCGGGTCGCCGGGTTCGTGGCGCCGCGCGCTGACCGCTACACTACCGCGAACGCGCAGAGGGCGCGTTCTCACTCAGCCTTGCCCACACCACCAGCGCGGCAAACGTCGCGATCGCGTGGCGGCGTGAATGGATGTCTCAGGGTTGGGGGCGGCTCCCGGCTGCGTGGATGTGAGCTGAACGTCCAGGAGGCCCGGCTGGTCTGGCAGGCCGCGTCCTCGACAAGGGTGGAGGCAACGATGGTCGGGTGAGTCAATGAGTGGGTGAGTGGGTGAGTGGGTGAGTGAACGGGTGGGTAAGTGGGTGAGTGGGTGGGTGAGTAAGTGGGTGAGTGAGTGGGTGGGTGAGTGGGTGAGTGAGCGGGTGGGTGGGTGAGTAACTCACACTGATGATGTCTTATCGCCGAAAGTGACCCCCCCCAACTCACACTGATGAAGGTGGTGTGGTGGGGTGGGCGTGGGGTGGGGGTGGTGGTGGAGTGGTAGTGGTGGGGTGGGAGTGGTAGGGGTAGGGTGGTGGGGGTGTTGGTGCGGTGGTGGTTGTGGTGGTGGGGGTGGTGGAGGTATTGGTGCGGTGGTGGGGGTGGTAGTGAGGGTGGTGGTGGTGGGGCTGGTGCAGTGGTGGGGCTGGTGGTGGTAGGGGTGGGGTGGTGGTTGAGGTGGTGGGGGTGGTGGTGGTGGGGGTGGGGCTGGTGGTGGGGCTGGTGGTGGGGCTGGTGGTGGGGGTGGTGGTGGTGGTGGAGCTGGTGGTGGTGGGGGGCTGGTGGTGGGGGCTGGTGGTGGGGCTGGTGGTGGGGGTGGTGGTGGTGGTAGGGCTGCTGGTGGTGGTGGTGGGGCTGCTGGCTTGTAAACACCACGACCCACCGGTGGTCTCCACGATGCCCTCCAGGATGACGACGATCTCGAGCTGGGGCGAGCCGTCGCGCAGCGAGGCACGCGACATCTCGTACAGGGGGCTGCTCGCGTCCACCACGTGGCAGATGGTGAGCGGGGAGACGAGGAACAGCTGATCGGCGCCCGAGCTGAAGCCAACGTCCAGGTCGAGCTGGTCAAGCGGCAGGAACTCCCCCTCGGCCGTCTGGCGAGACTGGGTCGGGGGGTGAGAGCCGCGGTTGACCGGAGGAGCAGTGAGTGTTCGAGAGAGAGAGAGTGTTAGAGAGAGAGTGAGTGTTAGAGAGAGAGTGAGTGTTCAAGATAGAGTGAGTGTTAGAAAGAGAGTGTTCGAGAGAGAGTGAGTGTTAGAGAGAGAGTGAGTGTTAGAGAGAGAGTGAGTGTTCAAGATAGAGTGAGTGTTAGAAAGAGAGTGTTCGAGAGAGAGTGAGTGTTAGAGAGAGAGTGAGTGTTCAAGATAGAGTGAGTGTTAGAAAGAGAGTGTTCGAGAGAGAGTGAGTGTTAGAGAGAGAGTGAGTGTTCAAGATAGAGTGAGTGTTAGAAAGAGAGTGTTCGAGAGAGAGTGATGTTAGAGAGAGAGTGAGTGTTCAAGATAGAGTGAGTGTTAGAAAGAGAGTGTTCGAGAGAGAGTGATGTTAGAGAGAGAGAGTGAATGGGGGCGTTCTGCGTTATAATGGGGGGGGGGGGGGGCGAATTCCGCGTTTTAACTGGGGGTGCGTTCCGCATTGTGCGAAAAGTGTTTCTGAACGGGAGAACCGCGTTACAGGGACTCTACTTAGGAGCATTCGACTTACGAACTTTTAGAGATACGAAAAAAACCTGGTCCGTATGTCCAGTTGCCTGTTCGGACCGAGAATCGTAAGTAAGTTCAACCACCACGCAATAGATGGCATTGGTGGTATCTACATCTGCAGAACATGAAGCACCAGTGGCATCTACATCTGCAAAATGTGAAGAACCAGTGGCATCTACATCTGCAGAACATAAAGAACCAGTGGCATCTACATCTGCAGAACATGAAGCACCAGTGGCATCTACATCTGCAGAACATTAAGAACCAGTGGCATCTACATCTGCAGAACATTAAGAACCAGTAGCATCTACATCTGCAGAACG
The DNA here is from genome assembly GCF_015708825.2 of Lethenteron reissneri. Lineage (NCBI taxonomy): Eukaryota > Metazoa > Chordata > Hyperoartia > Petromyzontiformes > Petromyzontidae > Lethenteron > Lethenteron reissneri. The sequence goes on from NC_083839.1 coordinate 7,041,841, forward strand.
TGAAGAACCAGTGGCGTCTACATCTGCAGAACGTGAAGAACCGGTGGCATCTACACCTGCAGAACGTGAAGAACCAGTGGCATCTACATCTGCAGAACGTGAAGAACCAGCGGCATCTACATCTGCAGAACATTAAGCACCAGCGGCATCTACATCTGCAGAACATGAAGAACCAGTGGCATTTACAGCTGCAGAACGTGAAGAACCAGTGGCATCTACATCTACAGAACATGGAGAACCAGTGGCATCTACAGCTGTAGAATGTGAAGAACCAGTGGCATCTACATCTGTAGAATGTGAAGAACCAGTGGCATCTACATCTGCAGAACGTGAAGAACCAGTGGCATCTACATCTGCAGAACGTGAAGAACCAGTGGCATCTACATCTGCAGAACATTAAGCACCAGCGGCATCTACATCTGCAGAACATGAAGAACCAGTGGCATTTACAGCTGTAGAATGTGAAGAACCGGTGGCATTTACATCTGCAGAACGTGAAGAACCAGTGGCATCTACATCTGCAGAACATGAAGAACCAGTGGCATTTACATCTGCAGAACATGAAGAACCAGTGGCATTTACATCTACAGAACATGAAGAACCGGTGGCATTTACATCTGCAGAACGTGAAGAACCAGTGGCATCTACATCTGCAGAACATGAAGAACCAGTGGCATCTACATCTGCAGAACATGAAGAACCAGTGGCATTTACAGCTGCAGAACGTGAAGAACCAGTGGCATCTACATCTGCAGAACATGAAGAACCAGTGGCATCTACAGCTGCAGAACGTGAAGAACCAGTGGCATCTACATCTACAGAACATGAAGAACCGGTGGCATTTACATCTGCAGAACATGAAGAACCAGTGGCATCTACATCTGTAGCACGTGAAGAACCAGTGGCATCTACATCTGCAGAACGTGAAGAACCAGCGGTATCTACATCTGCAGAACATTAAGCACCAGCAGCATCTACATCTGCAGAACATTAAGCACCAGTGGCATCTACATCTGCAGAACATGAAGAACCAGTATCATCTACATCTGCAGAACGTGAAGAACCAGTGGCATCTACATCTGCAGAACGTGAAGAACCAGTGGCATCTACATCTGCAGAACATGAAGAACCAGTGGCATCTACATCTGCAGAACATGAAGAACCAGTGGCATCTACACCTGCAGAACATGAAGAACCAGTGGCATCTACATCTGCAGAACGTGAAGAACCAGTGGCATCTACATCTGCATAATGTGAAGAACCAGTGGCATCTACATCTGCAGAATATGAAGAACCAGTGGCGTCTACATCTGCAGAACACGAAGAACCAGTGGCATCTACATCTGCAGAACATGAAGAACCAGTGGCATCTACATCTGCAGAACGTGAAGAACCAGTGGCATTTACATCTGCAGAACATGAAGAACCATTGGTATCTACATCTGCAGAACGTGAAGAAACAGTGGCATCTACATCTGCAGAACGTGAAGAACCAGTGGCATCTACATCAGCAGAACGTGACTAACCAGTGGCATCTACATCTGCAGAACATGAAGAACCAGTGGCATCTGCATCTGCAGAACGTGAAGAACCAGTGACATCTACAGCTGCAGAACGTGAAGAACCACTGGCATCTACATCTGCAGAACGTGAAAATCCAGCGGTATCTACATCTACAGAACGTGAAGAACCAGTGGCATCTACATCTGCAGAATATGAAGAACCAGTGGCGTCTACATCTGCAGAACGTGAAGAACCAGTGGGGTCTACATCTGCAGAACATGAAGAACCATTGGCATCTCCATCTGCAGAACGTGAAGAAACAGTGGCATCTACATCTACAGAACGTGAAGAACCAGTGGCATCTACATCTGCAGGAGATTCTACAAGTTTTTAAGCCATTCCCCCGTGTTTACTGTACATGCCGTACATGTTTGGAATCAACAGGAGTAAAGTTGGACTTACGAACAATACCTCTGGAACTCAACACGTTCGTAAGTGGAGAACTCCTTGTATAGCGAACACACGCTTCTAGTGTGAAGACCAGGCGTTAAGCGAGGACGTACCGTCACAGCAACAACAATAACAACAACAACAATACGTAATAATGATGATGACGTTGATGAAGCGGACGATACCTTGATGAGCTTGCAGCGGATCTGCGCGGACACCATGTGACTGCTACGCAGGTTCCCCACGCGGAACATGAGGCAGAGGCTCCCGTCCCGGCTCGAGACCACCGCCTCGCGGCTGAACATCAGCGTCTCGGCTCGCTTCTTCGGCTGGGACATCTTCCTCGTGAGCACGTGGCACGAGGTGGGGGAGGGTATGTAGGTCGGGGGAGAGAGAGGAGAGACGGGGGGGGTAGGTCGGGGGAGAGCGAGAGAGTGAGCTGGGGGGGGGGTTACATAAAGCCAAGTGAAATTTTTTTAAATAATTTTTTTTTTTACGAAAAGATGAACGAAGCAAAGTGCCGAATACACCGAGCATCTTCTTGCTTCCACTGATCGTAAAAAAAGAGAGAGGAGAGACGTGGGGGGGGGGGGGGGGGGTGTAGGTCGGGGGAGAGAGAGGAGAGACGTGGGGGCGTGTAGGTCGGGGGAGAGAGTGGAGAGACGTGGAGACATGGGAATATGAGAACACAAGGCGGCACGTGGAGAGGGTGGGGGGTACATGGGGACTTTGGGAGGGACACAGTAGACACGAGGAGAGACACGGGGTAGACACGTGGAGCCGAAGAGACACTGGGGACAAGCGGGGATATGAGACGGGGGAGACACGGGGGAGACACGGGGGTGTGGGTGGTGGGGGGGGTGCGACACGGGGAGGGACGAGGACACAGAGACAAATCAGGACAAGTGGTGACACTTTGAGAGACACAGGGAGCACACGTGGGGACACGTGGGGGGACACGAGGGGGGACACGGAGAGACGTGGGGACACGGGACACGCGTGGGCACACGGGGGACACGTGGGGACACGCGGGGGGTACGTGGGGACACACGGGGGACACGTGGAGACACGTGGGGACACGTGTGAAGACACGTGACACGAGGGGGGACACGGGACACGTGACACGCGTGGAGACGTGTGGAGACACGTGGGGACACGCGGGGGACACGTGGGGACACGCGTGGAGACACGTGGGGGCACGCGGGGGACACGTGGGGACACGCGTGGAGACACGTGGGGACACGCGGGGGACACGCGTGGAGACACGAGCCCTTCCCCACGGCCGGGCGAGAGCCGAACCATCAGCGACGGCCTCTCAACCTCCGAGCTGGAGAGGGTCGACATCGTCACTGCTCCTCCTCACCTTGATGAAGATGCAGCCCATGAGGAAGGCGTCCACCACGGAGCCGAGGAGCGACTGGAAGAGGAAGAGGAGGATGCCCTCGGGGCAGCGCTCCGTGATGTAGCGGTGGCCGTATCCGATGGTCGCCTCCGTCTCGATGAAGAAGAGAAAGGCGGTGGCGAAGCTGTGCACGTTGGCGACGCACGCCGAGTAGGGGACACCTCCTCCATCACCACCACCACCTTCTCCATCGCCTCCTCCGCATCCTCCTCCGCCGTGCAGCCCGGCGTCGAGGTCACCGCGCAGGTAGGCGATGCCCCACCAGAGCGAGGCCATGGCGAGCCACGCCGCCGAATAGGTGAGCACGAAGATGGCCACGTTCCATCGCCAGCGGAGGTCCACCAAGGTGGTGAAGATGTCTGAGAGGTAGCGGCCCGCCTCGCCGCTCACGTTGCCGTGCTGGACATTGCAGTGTCCGTCCTTCTCCACGAAGCGCTGCTGACGACGAGACCTCCTCGTCCTCCTCTCCCCACTCCCAGCGGCATCCCGCGGGGTCTGTGAACTCGGCCCACTGCTGCTGCTGCGGCGGTGGTAGTGGTGGTGGTCAGACTCTGGGGAGCGGTCAGGAGTCGCGAGAGAGGCCCTCCACCTGGAGGAGGAGGAGGATGAGGGGGATGAGGCTGGCGGCTCGCTCAGGAGGGCCGAGCGTGTCACAGTGGCCGTGCGATCGCCCGGAGTGGACACCACGAAAGAGTCCACCCCCCCCGTCTTCATTCGCGCGGCGGTGGCCATGGAGGATGGAGGGGTTCAGCTGCGAAGGGTGGTGGTGGTCGTGGTGGTGGTGGTTGTCAGCAAGAGGATCATGAGTAGCAGAATCAGGAGCATGGTGTGGAGAAGCAGCAGAAGACGCAGTGATGTCTTCGTTTTACTCTACATCATCATCACCGTCGGCAGTGGCTTCATCATCCTCTACATCATCATCCTCTACATCATCAGCATCGTTGGCAGTGGCTTCATCATCCTCTACATTATTATCAGCATCGTCGGCAGTGTCTTCAAATGTTTTAGATCAGAACAATGTCCATCAGTGTTGTCATTAAATGTATCTTCACGATCCTCAACAATCTACATCATCACCATCAGTGTCTTCTTCACCGTGAGTATGCACATCGTCTCAATGAATATCATCTCGTTATAAATCATCACCGTCATCCTCCTCACTATCTCGTCCATCACCATATTCACTGGTCCAGCTTCATCATCATCATCACCGTCGTTATCATCTCTCACATCATCACCTCCATCGGTACCCTCGCTGGTGGCTATTCGCAAGAACGATCTCCTTTGCACTCACGTGCTCGCTGCATCTCCTTGATTCACAATTACATCTCCTCTGGCTCCTGTATTTTTTGAAAAATCATCATCAATATCATCGTCGTCGTCATCACCATATTCGTCGGCGGATTTTTGATTGCACAAGTCGGAGAGAGTCCACGTAATGATACGTACTTACACACACCCACACTTAAATATGCGCGCACACACCAAATATAGAGACTCCCTCCCCCACGTGTAGCCTCCACAGGCTGTAGGGGCAAGTGCTGTGAGCGAGCACGGTGCACGGCTGGGAGGTGTGGCCAGAACCACGCCCAAGCCGCCTTTGTCTCCCCCACCCACCCCTCCCCCCCAGTGCCGATGATTAATACCACACACAGTACCAGCTACTCATTTAAGGCTGAGTTTCCCTAGAGGATGCCCAGGGCCGGCTCAGATATTCGCCGCCAATGTGAGCCCCGCCGTGGATTCGGGTTCCGCTGGCAGCGTTCAGAGCGCAGTGCGCTAACCACTGCGCCACCGCTCCCCCATTCAATTGACTCAACACACGCGCACACACAACACGCGTGTCAACAAAAGATACGCGCGGACACTCGCACACACAGCCACACACAGCCACACCCAGGCACACAATTAGGCAGACGCAAACAACCGCACACAGGCAGAGAAAGGCACAGACAGAAAGACAACACAGCCACTCACAGACACACACAGACAGACACACAGCCACACAGAGCCACACACAGACAGACAGACACACAGATACAAAGACGGACACACGCAGACAGGCAGACGCACACAGCCACACAGGCAGACAGCCACACACAGACACACAGCCACACACTGCCTGTGTCTGCCTGTGCGTGGCTGACACACAGCCAGACAGACACACAGACACAAAGACGGACATACACAGGCAGGCAGACGCACACAGCCACACAGGCAGACAGCCACACACACACAGACACAGCCACACACAGGCAGACACACAGCCACTCACAGACACACAGGCAGACACACAGACACACAGCCACACACAGGCAGACACACAGCCACACACAGGCAGACAGCCACGCACCCCACTTCTTCTGAAACTCGCCCCCCACCTCCCCTCTCTTTGTTGATGAAACAACGGAGATGGGAGACGTGGTGAGAGGGAGGGAGAGCGGAGAGAGAGCAAGAGAGCGTGACAGAGAGAGCGTGACAGAAAGAGCGTGAGAGGGAGAGAACGTGAGAGGGAGAGAGCGTGACAGAGAGAGCGTGAGAGCGTGAGAGGGAGAGCGTGAGAGGGAGAGCGTGAGAGAGAGCGTGAGAGAGAGCGTGACAGAGAGAGCGTGAGAGGGAGAGCGTGACAGAGAGAGCGTGAGAGAGAGAGAGCGAGTGAAGGGAGTGAATTGAGGTGCGGAGTGAGGCGAGTGGCGAGTGAGAGAGAGACGAGGCGAAGCGAGGCGTGAGAGCAATGTATTACCCGATAACGAAGATGAGACGTTGTGAGAGGGAGGGAGAGCGGGGATATAGAGAGAGCGTGACAGAGAGAGCGTGAGAGAGAGAGCGTGACAGAGAGAGAGCGTGGCAGAGAGAGAGCGTGAGAGCGTGAGAGAGAGCGAGAGCGAGAGAGCGTGAGACTTTGACTTTTAAAGCGATTTTATTGCTGGGGCAACAATTGTGCCTCAGCCACTTTTACATTCAGGGTTTTCCATGGTCGACGACAGAACCACTCATTCCAGCGGATCAAAACCCAGAGTCCACCGTGGACGCAAGAAATGCAAAAAGACAAAACCCGTGGCACGTGCGCCACTCGCATCGTCCGCGAGCGCGCTGCTCCCTCGCACGCGCCGTATCGCCACTCCGCCACTCCACCACTCCGCCACTCCGCCACTCCACCACTCCACCACTCCGCCACTCCATCACTCCGCCACTCCACCACTCCGCCACTCCATCACTCCGCCACTCCGCCACTCCACCACTCCATCACTCCACCACTCCGCCACTCCATCACTCCACCACTCCGCCACTCCATCACTCCGCCACTCCGCCACTCCACCACTCCATCACTCCGCCACTCCACCACTCCGCCACTCCATCACTCCGCCACTCCACCACTCCGCCACTCCATCACTCCGCCACTCCGCCACTCCACCACTCCATCACTCCACCACTCCGCCACTCCATCACTCCACCACTCCGCCACTCCATCACTCCGCCACTCCGCCACTCCACCACTCCATCACTCCGCCACTCCGCCACTCCATCACTCCACCACTCCACCACTCCATCACTCCGCCACTCCGCCACTCCACCACTCCATCACTCCGCCACTCCGCCACTCCACCACTCCATCACTCCGCCACTCCGCCACTCCATCACTCCATCACTCCGCCACTCCGCCACTCCACCACTCCATCACTCCGCCACTCCGCCACTCCACCACTCCATCACTCCGCCACTCCGCCACTCCATCACTCCACCACTCCGCCACCCGCGCGCCGCGCCGCCACTCGCGCACGCGCACGCCGTCTTCGCGCGCCGCGGCACCCCATGCGTTGCGCCGTCGCGAGCGACGTGTCACGTGCATCACGCCACCGGTGCTCCACACCTTCGCGCGCGTGTCGCCCTTTCGGGCCGCCGAGGCGCCGCTCGCGCCGTGCCTTTATTCCGCCGGGGGCGCCCCACCGCCGCGTGCTCGCCGCCTCCCCGCGGTGCTGGCCGTGGCTTGCGCCGCATCTTCATTTGTCCACTCGCGCGCGCGCCGCCGGCCCGCTGCACGCGCCGCATCGCTGCGCTCTTGCCGCCCCCCGCCGGCGCTGGCCGCGGCTCGCTCCGCGTCACCGGGCACGCCGCACGACCGTGCGTGCACCGCCCTTCGGAGCGTCGGGGCTGCCACTCCCGCCACGCCGCCAGCCCGCCGCGCGCATCACACCGCCGCGCTTTGCCGCTTTCGGGCGGCATTGCCCGCGGCTCGCGCCACCGCGATGATCGGCGCACGCGCGCGACGGCGTGCTGCGTCGCCGGCAGTGCGGGCCGCCGCACGCGCGTAGCCTCTCCGCCGAGCAGTCACGCGATCGGTCCCGCCGCGCGTGACCATTTCCACCCCGCGTCTGCGGTCCATCTTGACTGAAAACGTCAGATTTTGAGCGTCAGAGCGCCATTTTCACAGGAACAAAGAGCTTGGCCAGCTTCCCACCTATCCTGGAAGGCGCTGTACTCGCCGCCTACCTGGGCATAGTATTCATGCTCCAGTTGGAGCCTCGCTCCTATCAGGCCCTTCATCATAGCCACCGCCGAGCAGCTTCTGTCCGTGGTTGCGTCGCTTTGTAGTCTTCTTTTTAAATCCTTTTATATTAAGTTCGCTTGCTTGCTTGCTTAGGACCGTGCAAATCTTTCGGTCGTTTTTTATCCCACTTCCCGTGATCCAATCGAGCTGACATTTTGCACACAGACTCGTTGTGTGTGACAATGAATTTTCGTGAAATTTTTTTCCAAAATTTTACACTGTTTAGGAAAATGTTTTTAAATATTTATTTACCAATTGGTTAATGCTGGCACACAATCATCTGACCCATAGGTGGCAGCCATCTCAAGCCAGAGGACGAGAGGACTCTAGCCGCCCCGATGCCACGCATATAAAGGATTTATAGTGAAAAACTTTGTTTTTACGGGTTAATTTTTTTCCGTGTTTTGTAGATGGCTAGCTTTGCTTGTGCGAGTACAAAATTTGCTAGAACATGGCGTTTGTTTGTTCTGCGTGGTACTCCACACACACAAGAGTGCTTTTGAAAAAAGGTATCTCCAACTTTTTGAAGATGGACCCTAGTGTCCAAAAGAGTGGTGCCAGTCTGACATTTTATATATATGGGCGAGGTCCTCTCTCCGGCCGCAGAAAGCGAACGCGTCGGGTGCTTCTGGGGTGACCTTTTTCTCCCACGCTGCTGAGCGCAGCACTCAGTGAGCCAACCTCCATTGGAGGTCCCCGCTGCGTTTTGCCACCGGGGCCTTGTACAGTTCTGCCCACTGAGGGGTGACGTCTATCAGTGGGGAGAACACATCTTTCCACTTCGTGCAGGGCAGGTTTTCCAGAGCCTGTCGGTGCAGAGTCTTCACGCAGCAGCTGTATATTGTTTCCTTGGAGGCGCTTTTTAGAGTGTCGTTTCCGCAGTTCTCGAGCTTCAACAGCATTCCTGCGTCACGTCGCCCAGCGGGCTGGACGCAGGCAATGCGCAGCTCTGGGAAGTGCGGGAGGGGATGGGTGAGCGATGTCTGCGTCTCTGGGTGTGTTCAGTTGCAGTTTCAGGGTCTTTGCCGCTGCGAGTGTTGTGCGTAGTATCTTTTCCCCGGCCAGTATGGTGCGGAGGCCCGCGGTACGGCTTATTTCAGCCGCACTTTTCCATTTAAGGCGGCCTCCGTGATCTTCTACGGAGGTCTCCAACTGTTCGTACTCCGGCTGTGGCGAAACGAAGTGCCATTGTTTCTCCTGCCGAAGCTCCATTAATAAGTTGTTGAAAAATAGGGGTTCCTTCATAAAGGCGCTCATGCTACAGTATGGATTTGTCCTGTTCCACTCCAGGCTTCGCCACGCTTCTGTTATGCTACGATAGTAGAGTGGCAGCCCCCTGCAGTCAATTTGGCCAAGATCTGTGAGGAAAAGTTCTTTCCCGTACCCTATTCGTCCTCTCCCGCGTGCCTCAGCAGGGCAATGGCCAGCGATTTCCATGGCGCCTCTTCCGGGTTATGGAGTAGGCTGTTCACGGCTTGAAGTCGAAAGACCACGATCCGGGCGGCAATGTCTGTCAGGCCCTGTCCACCTTCGTTTAGCGGCAGATGGAGGACACCCGGTTTAAGCCAGTGCTTGACTGCCCAGACGAGCGCTTTATTTGCTTTCGCTGTCAGCCATCCCGGGGGGGTGAAGGGCTTTTGTTCTGTGCCACAGTATTGAGGCGGCAAGGTTATTTGCGATCAGCGTTCTTCCTCGAAAAGACAAGTGTGGGAGGAGATGTACCCACGCTCCCAGTTTGGCTTCAGGCTTCTCAAGTAGTTCTGTCCAGTTTTTTTGGACCGTCTGAGGTTTGCCTAGGTAGACACCGAGATTTTGGACCCCGTCCTCCTGCCACGTTACCCCGCCTGGGAGGGCCGCCGGTTGCGCGGGATTCCATGGTCCGACTCTCAGCGCCGTGCATTTCTGCCAGTTGACTTTAGCACTTGTGGCGTTTTCGTATGTTTCCACTGCATGGCATAGCGCGGCGACATCTTCCTGGTTGTTAACTATTACGCATATGTCGTCCGCGTATGCCGAGAGCTTGACGCTCGCTTTGTCGGGTCCTGGAATTTCCAGCCCGGTTAGGGTGTTCCTCAGGCTTCTGAGGAGCGGCTCTAGAGATAAAGCATAGAGGAGCCCTAACAGGGGACATCCTTGCCTTACTCCCCTCGTTACGGGGAAAGGACGGCCCAGGCGTTGATTGATCTTGAGAGTGCTGTGTATGTTGGTGTATAGTAGTTTGATGTATGTTGTAAAGGTAGTTCCGAATCCGAGAGAGAGTAGGAGTTGTCTTAGGTACTCATGGTCTACCCTGTCAAAGGCTTTCTCTTGGTCCATGAAGAGTAGCCCTGCGCTTGTGTTTTGCATTTCTGCTATGTATATGATGTCTCTCACCGTGTTTATATTGTTGTGAATGCAGCGGCCCGGGACACAATAAGTCTGTTCTTGCTGTATGATGTAACCTGCCACGGTCTTCAGGCGGTTCACTATAGCCTTGGCGATTATTTTGTAGTCTGTACACAGCAGGGAAACGGGCCGCCTGTTTCTTATTTGTCGAAGGTCTCCTTTTTTGGCAGCAATGTTATGACCGCCCTTCTGCAGCTCAAAGGCATTTCCCCTTTCCTCAGGCTTTCCTCCAGTAGTTCCAGCAAGCAGGGGCCGAGCATTTCCCAAAAAGCCGCGTAGAATTCCACTGGCAATCCGTCAATTCCCGGGGACTTCCCTTTGGGCAGCCCTTCCATGGCGACGCGCAACTCCTCTCGGGTGATGGGGCTTTCCAGTTTTTCTCTTTCCTCGCACCCAAGGGTGGGGCCTCCTTCTAAGAGCTCTTTGGCCGCTCCCTTCTGCGTATGTCTGCTTTGGAGTAGTTTGGAGTAAAAGCGCGTAGCAATCTCCCTAATTTCTCCTTCGGCTGTTGTTATCGCCCCTCCTTCGGTTAACAGACTTAAGATGTTGTTGCTGTTGCGCGAGGTGGGGGGCACTTCTGTTGCTATTTCCAAGTCCAAAATAATACCTTGAGGGTGAGTCTGCGTGCGTGAGGTGTTGCATCTTATTTCTAACAAAGGAGGCATGCGCTTGCTTGTCTGTGATGGTTCTGAAGAGTTGGCGCCTTTCTAACAGCAGGAGCGGCTCGTTTTTATCTTCGTGTGTGTCTTTGGCCGCACCTATTCCGGCTTCGAGTTGCAGAAGCTCGTCCGCTAGGCGCCCTACTGCATCACGCTTAACGGCAGCACACTGGCCCGCGAGCTGCAGGCCGAGAGCTCTAACTTGCGCTTTTAGGGTTTCCCACCATTGTAGGCCAGAGCCGGAGGTGTTCCAATCCTTCCTCCAGTGCGGCCAACAGGCCACGAAGGCCGTTTTGAAATCTCTCTCCTCCAATTGTCCCACGTCCAGCCGCCAATAGGTGCAGCGGCGCGACTCTCTAGGCACTCGCAGCGACGCCGAGATCAGATGGTGGTCAGAAAAACCGGACTGGTCAATTCTGCTGTCGCCAAGCAGGTTCACCCCTTCTTCATTTATATATATGCGATCGAGTCTAGCGAGGCTTATTTTCCCTTGGGTAGACCCGCGGCACCACGTGTACTGTCGCTGGGATGGATGTTGTAACCTCCACGCGTCTGTGAAACCCAAGTGTTGTAATATGTTTGCGAGTGGGCGTGCAGACTCCGGGTGTGGTTCAGGGCTATTCCGGTCGAGTGCTGGGTCGAGGGTGCAATTCCAGTCCCCGCCTACGACCGCAATTACCTCGTCTTCTTTGTATTCTTCTAAAGTGCGACGCAATGTATTGGCGAAGAAGACCTCTCTCTCCTTGCTTTTACTGGGCGCGTATACGTTTGTAATAAAAGGACTCAGACGCTTCTCTCTGACTCCGTGTCCTTTATTTGGGGTTCGCGTTCTCCTTCCCTCACGGCACTCCTCCTGAGACTCTCTGCCTGGCAGCTCCACATCTGCCTTCGCTCCCGTAACCTTCCGCGCTCCTGCAGCTCCGCTGCAGGCTCTTGGTGCAGCCCTATGGCTGCTCTCACAGCAGCTCCATCGCTGCTCCCTGTTCCCCCGTGCGTGGCGATCTCGCCACCTCCCAACGTCAGCCCTTCGTGGCCTCTGTGGCTATCTCGCCATCTCCTACCTCAGCCCTTCGTGGCCTCTGTGGCTATCTCGCCATCTCCTACCTCAGCCCTTCGTGGCCTCTGTGGCTATCTCGCCACTTCCTACCTCAGCCCTTCGTGGCCTCTGTGGCTATCTCGCCACTTCCTACCTCAATCCTCCACTCTCTCTTCCACCCCGCTGGCTGGCGCCGTCATGAGCCCCTCAGCCACCAGGCTGAGGCACGGCGACCACCCAACGTGTTCACCACCCTTCACTCCCCCGACTGCCCCAGATGGCTTCCTGTCTCCCCGCTATAACTTCTCCCCCTCGTGACCCTGACTTCTCTCTCTCGGATCGTCATATCCGCCCCGCCCATTTACGCCCGCATTACACGTTTATGCATCTGTATTTCGTGCCGCTGTATGCAAAGTCCACCGAAATCAGGTGTGCCTTCAGAATTTCTTCGTAGACTATTCCCTCCGGAGTGAACCCTTGCCTGAACAGAATCGCGACACCTGCACGGTTTTCCTCCCCGTGACTGAAGAAGCCCGGGGTGTTTGTGAGGTGCTGTCGCTGGTTTTGAAGAGTGGCGTCGAGGTGGGTGTCCTGCAGGAGCGTTACATCTGCCTTATGTTCATTTACAAAAGTGCAGATGCGGTGCCATCTCTCGTCACCTCTGGCTCCATTGCAGTGGAGGCTCGAGACCTTGATGCCGAGGGTCATCGTGATTTTAGGTGTCAATTGTAACGTCAACATTGTGAGAGGGGCGCTCCTGAAGGAAGAGGTGTTCCTTCTTCAGTGTTTGCCCCAGCCTCCTTAGTCGGAAAATCTCCTGCTTGGTGAAGTCGTATGACTGCGGCATGTTCTGTATTTTCCGAGACGTCTTCAGGAAGCCCTGTAGGTCGGGGAAGGTTACTTCAGGTTTGATCCCCCGCTTTTTATAGTTTCGCCTGAGCTAGAGGAGGATTTCTTCGGGCGCGTACTCTCGTTCCTTCGCTACACTGGAGTAGCTCCTCTCGCTCGCGGCGTCATCAGCGTCGGATTCTGACTTCCCGTCGTCCGTGGGTTTCGGTTGAGGCGGGTCGCTCCGAAGTGCTCCCAAGCCCAAATCTGGCTCCCCTTCATGGCTCCCTCCACCAGCACTCCGTCGGGCGGGCGGAGGGTGACGTCTCTAAGCTCTGTGTGTCCGACGAGCACAACGTTGGCCTCCGGCCCCCCTTTCTCTCCCTCCGAGAGAGGGGGCAACACCGGGTCCAGGTTGGGTGGTCGCTCCTTACATCCGTTATCGCCAGGCAGGTCGGCTTTATTGTTGTCCTCCATCGCTGCCACCTGCGACTCGGACTCATCACCACGTTCTGCTACTGCATGGTGGCGACCGTTCAGCTCATCGCTGCTGCCGTTACTGCTGCTGCTTTCGCCTTCGGTTGCAGCCGTCGCTGCAGCCACAGTACACGCTTTGGCTGGGTACCACCGCCTCCTCTCGCTGCGGCGTCTCTTCTGGCCTTCCGTTTCCGTGACTCGACGACGGTGAAATCCCCTTCACCGTCGTCATCCATTGCTTGAGTGCAACTTACAGCAGCGTCGGTGGGAGGGTGTTGCTGCTGTTGTTGTTGTCGCTTCTTGCCCTCCCCCGGCTGTTGCTGCTGCTGCTGTTGCTGCTGCTGTTGTTGCTGTTGCGGCTCCATGTGCTGCGGCTGTTGCCGCGGCGGCGGCGTCTGCTGCAGCTGCTGCTGTTGCTGCTTTTGTGATTCATGCGTCGTTTCTGCTTCCCGTGGTGGTGCTGCTTCGGGCAGTGCCGTTTTTGCCTTCTTTTCTTTTGGGCAGCTCCTACGGGTGTGCCCCACGCCGCCACACCCGTAGCATCGTGGCGCCGCCGATGAGGGATAAACTGTGTAGGTATGTCCTTCGAATACAACACAACAGGAGTGAATTATCCAACATTTCGGAATCACTAAAGCATTTACATTTAGATATAAGCAATAGTGTGTCCATGCATGATTGGAATATAATCGATACTATAAAACAACAATCGGCTGATAATGTGTTTAATCTAACAAATGATAACCAAATTAACACATTTTCTAGACTTTACAATAAACAAATCCCAATTAAAAACGAGCAATTTTAAAAACAAAACCGTAATGAACTTGACTAACACTGATTTAACCACTGACATGATTTCTGTCCTTTCTAAAGGCCTTAACTTTGCCGTTACCCCACGCACAATTCCATTGGATGAGATAATTGCTGAGGTAGAATCAGCAGTAAGACTCCTTCCACATAATGAGGCAGAGATGACTAGACACGAGGTTGCCAAAATAATTGAGAATAGTAAAGTACCAAAAGTAAATATTAGCTCGAACGAGGCAAAAGCCTTAAGAGAGCTTCGTCTAAATAAAGATATTCAAATCCTAGCAGCTGATAAGGGCCGCACTATTGTAGTGATGTCACCCGCCGATTATGATAATAAAATTAAAGATTTATTAAAGGAAAGTACCTACATCAAAATTAAACAAGATCCAACTAATACTTTGGAACGTAAGACTACTGCAGTCATTGCAAATTCATTAATCCCAAAAAATGAGCAATTCCTAATTAAGCCAAGGGCTTCAAAACCACCTAGACTGTATGGGCTACCAAAGATCCATAAAATCGGCATCCCTTTACGACCCATAGTCAGTACAATTGGCTCTGCCACATGTAAATTAGCAAAATATGTAACTAAACAAATACAGCCCTATATCGGTAGGACATCTTCATTCATAAGAAATTCAGAACATCTTGTGAATGTGATCAAAGATATTAAACTTAACCCTAATGATATTCTGGTGATTTTTGATGTGATTTCGCTATTCACTAAGGTTCCAGTGAGCGAGTCACTTAAATTACTTGATACACTGGTAAAGAATACAGGTTTACCAATAGATATTCCGAAACTCGCAGACCATTGTTTAAATAACACTTACTTCTTATGGAGAGGCGAATTCTTTAAACAAAGGGAGGGAGCAGCAATGGGCTCTCCTTTATCTCCTGCTATAGCACTTGCCTCGAGCACATTAAAACCATCCTTTTGGTTTAGATATGTGGATGACACTTTGGTTGTCTGGCCACATGGTAAAGATTCACTTAACGATTTTCTAAATCATCTTAATGCACAAAACCTGGCCATTCAGTTCACCATGGAAATGGAGGTGAACAACACACTCCCTTTCCTGGATATTTTACTTGGGCATGGCCTAAATGGTAACATAACACACAGCGTTTACAGAAAGTGTGGGGGTCGCTAGCCCCCGAGATCCCTCCCTCGATAATGCTAACGGCCGGGCTAGCATCATCAATCGCCCCCCCGCTGCTAAGCGAACCGCTGCTAAGTTCCTCACCCATGGTGTGGGAGCCGTCGCCCGAGGGTTCCACCCCACCGCGGGTCCGCGTAGCAGGCATGATTAATTACGTACGCGCACACCCACACACACAGCTCCGTACGGCACTCACTCTTGCGCTTCTCTGCGCCGCGCTGGCCGCTCACGTTACAATCGCGCACCTGGGGTACGCCGATTTCGCACGACGAGAGCTTACGCATACCCCGTACCACACGCGTTCACACTTATAACACGTAACGAGCACACGCCAGCGGGGCACACGCCGACACAACGACTAAAGTCGCCGCCGCCGTGCGCGCGAGATAAACCGTACAACAATGCGCAGCCGATTACGCTATGATCGCGCACCTGGGGGACGCCGATTACGCACGCTGCGAGCTTACGCACACACAGTACCACACGCGTTCCCACACGCTCACACTGCACGACAAGATCACGCGAGACCACGCTTCGCTATTAATGATTTATTACCTGATAACTAATGTTGAATTAGTGAGTCGACGAGGCTGGCCTATTCCACTAAACCGGCACCTATTCCCTTTTTATCGGCTATGATTCTAAGTCACCTTCTTACTCACTGTTAAGTGTCCACGGCGGTCCGCTGATCCTTGTGTTAACCGCGTGCCTCGGTGCGTCGCACGGACGTCCGGGTCGCTGGCTCGAGCTGCGTCTGGTCGCCTGGCGCTGGAGTAAGAGAGCGATTTCCCCTCTGCGCTCCTCTATTTATCCTCCCTACCTCCAAAGGGGATGCTGCGCTGAACAATGGGCTCGTGCACCCCAAGCCCGCGCACGGCAGTCCCCAGGCGCTGTTGATATGCTAATCAGTGAGCGACGTTGGCGGCGTACATCCTAATTACTCCCTTACCCTTCCTAACAATGGGGCCTGCGCGCTCAAGCGCAATTATCCCAACCCCCCATGACTATGCGCAACAGCCCCTGTGACCCCGCTATTCATGCTGTCTCGTGCCTCCCCTGCTTGCCCCGTCGACTCGTGGGGGTGTGTGTGGGGGGAAATGCGCCTCAACCGCGGTGGCCGAATGCCCCACGCCGCGACCACACCATATTAAGGCCGGCAGCAGCACCGCGGTACCACGTAGCACGGGGGAGGTCATCCAATTCCCTGATCGCCGGAAACCGTGAGAATTAATCCCGATAAGGGTCTCTCGGATAAAAACCGGTCGATCAGGTAACCTTCCCTTCCAGCTCTATGGGGGGGGGGGGGGGGGATGCGTGCGGGTGTGTGCTTATGTGGGGCGGGTGATGGGGGGCAGTGCGGTGGGGGAAGCCGGGCGGCTCCCTGGCTCGGCAGAGCGGCCCCGTCGCTGTGGCACCACAAAAGCAAACGCACACTGATGCCTATCTGAATGCAGATTCGCATCATCACCCAGCTCAGAAAACCTCTCTTATCAAGACGCTCATACATCGGGCTAAAACGGTGTCAGATGGTGAAAGTCTAGTGAGAGAGATTAAACATGTTAAAGAAGCACTAAGACAGAATGGCTACAATAATGCTCAAATTAACAGAGCACTAAATGCCAAATCACGATCGCAAAGCAACACTGCTGATAGCGATCAGATTATTAAAACAATAAAAATACCATTTATCTCAGGAGTAACTGACAAATTAGCCCGTGTTTTGCAAAAGCAAAACATTACAGTAAGATTTAGTACAGTACACAAAATTCAACAACTAGTAACTTGCACTATAGACGAATTACCTAAATTATCAACAGAAGGTGTATATAGGATTAATTGTTTGTGGCAGATGCTATATTGGACAGACATGGCGTAACATTAGTGTAAGACTAAAAGAACACCAGAGAAATATTAAACTATCGCAAACACAACTGTCGGCAGTGGCAGAACATGCTTGCCAACAGGGACACTCAATTGATTTTGACAACGTTGAAGTGTTGTGTAAAACTAGTTACTACTGGCAAAGACTAATTAGAGAATCCATTGAAATTGAGAGAAACAGAAATAGCTTTAATCGCTCAGACAGCTACAGGCTTAGTGCGGCCTGGAAGCGTATTATTAAATAAGATACATTACAATTCCTTATAGGGGAAACAAACACTAACTGATTACTAATGTAGCATAATCACAATAAAACACATTCCAAGTGATTACTAATCTACAACTCGCATCGTAACAACTGCCTGATTACTAATCTAGTATATAATTACAATCACTCCCCCCTTGAATCTCTGCACCTGATGAGTTAATGAGTTAATGATGACGTCACCCTGCTGCTGCTGCTCTATATAAGAACGGGAGACAGAGGAGAGCCTCACCATTCTGGCGAATTGCCCGATGATGCTGGATGCAATTTCCAGCGAAACGTCGTACTCAAATTGTAAATGTTGTGGTTTCATGCTTCAACACACCGGTGGGCTAAAGCAGTGAACTATTTGTCTTTTGTCAACGTGACACTTTTTTACTGATTGGCCGTGTCGGGTGGTGGAGGGTTACGAGACATTTATAAATAACGCGATCTAAACCCAAAAACGTTGATTATGAATAATATTGGTCGCGAAAGCCAACGTGTTAAACTGGTTGTTATTGTCTGTCTTTGTGTCTATGTGTCTGCCCGTGTTTGTCTGCCTGTGTGTGTCTGTCCGTGTGTGGCTGTGTGTCTGTGTGTGGCTCTGTGCATCTGGCTGTGTCTGTCTTGGGGAGCGGTAGTGTAGTGGTTAGCGCGCTGCACTACGAACCTGGCGACCCGGGTTCGATTCCCGTTCACGGCAAACACCAGTGACGATTATCTGAACCGGTCCTGGGCCTCCCCTAGGTCGACTCAGCCTCAAATCAGTACCTGGTGCGGTGTGTATACAAAGGCGACCGGGCGTGGTGTTGGCCACCCATTCCCTCGTGTGCTGTGCCGGCCTTCGTAGATGCTCGCTAACAGCACTTGCCCCTACAGTTTGTTGAGGCTATACGGTTGACTTTGTCTATGAGCGTGTGTGAGCACATATGCAATTGTGAGTATCTATATGTACGTATGCTAATATGTATGATTGTAGGTGAGTGAACGTGTATACATGTGTAGTGGTGATACGCGCTGGGATTAGGGATCGTATGCCAGCGCGTAATGATTGGCTGTGTATGTGGTGACGCGCGCTGACGGTGGAGGTTCAGGGGTCAGCGCGGGGTCGTGGGTTACGGGGTACTGATTGACTGTGGGCCGGTGACGCGCTGAGAGGGAATGACCGGGTGGCAGCGCGGTGTGATTGGTGGAGTAGTGTTAACACGTGCTGGGGAAAACGGATCGTAGAGAGAGTGCGTCGTGATTGGTTCACTAAGGAGCGATGCTCACGTCGACGTCCACATCAGCTCCGTCTCTCGTGAGCAGGGGCTATAAAAGGGGATGCACACAGGCGTAAGGGCAGTATGTAACCAGCGAAGAATGAAGACGGGGATGAAGACATAGGGCCCTGCGGTACCTAGTCCCGCTGTCCTAATGGGACCGGGACTCTGTGTAACCCAGAGGCGAGTGTAGTGTGTGTAGCCATAGGCATAGAGTCTACACGAGCCGAATGTATTGTGTGTAGCCAGAGGCATAGGGTCTACACGAGTCAAGTGTATTGTGTGTAGCCAGAGGCATAGGGTCTACACGAGTCAAGTGTATTGTGTGTAGCCAGAAGCATAGAGTCTACACGAGTTAAGTGGAGTGTATAGTCCAAGGGATAGAGACCACCCGTTGTATTGTGACACGTCAAGATTTAATAAAAGTGTGTTACCCGTCAAGAAGTTCCTGCCGTCAATTTCAAATACTTCAACTGGCGTCAGAAGTGAAACGGTCTTCCAAGCATGGATACAAGGAAGACCCGTCGGACCCACGGGATTGACCGCGGGGACAACCTCGACGACTCGGGCCAGCTGGCATCGGGGGGTGAGGACGAGGAATTGCCCACGCTGCAGGATCCGCCGACGGCGCCGGACGAGCGACGGGGGACCGACGCCGTGCTCCGCGAGGCGCACTCCCGCCTGGCGGAGCTGCTGCTCGCCGCCGCGTCCATCCTGGCGGAGATCAGCTCGTCGGGAGGAGCGGGGACGGCGGCGGACGTTCTACAGGGTCGCCCCGCAGATTCCCGCCAAAATGACTTGGCGATTCCCGCCATTTCATCTGCGCCGACTTTTGGCGGGAACGGCCATCACCACGTGGCAGCGGTTCTCCAAGCGCGCCCGCTTACGTCACCAACGCGCGCTGCGGACCGCCATCAAACACCCGCCACTGGGGCCGCCATCTTACACACCAACGGGGCGGCGGAGAGGAAGCACGAGGAGGAGGACGACTTCATCTTTCAACAGCGCCTTCCCACGTTGTCAGCCTTCAAGGCGGAAGGCGGGGACTGGGGCCAATTTCAGCGCAGGTTTTTGGCGCATCAGGAGATGTCCGCCTGGTCCGACGCTACGGCACTGCGGGCACTGCCTGCCATGCTGGACGACAACGCGCTCGCGGCCTTCATGTCCGCACGCAGGTCGGACCGCTCCACGCTCAAGGATGCGCTGGCTCTCATGGCCAAGGTCTATGGTCCTCCCTCGGCGTGTCGCCATCATTTTTATGCAAGACGGAAGGCGGACACGGAGAACGTGCTCGCCTATCGCACGGCGTTGCTGGCTCTCGCCGACGCCGCGTTCCCTCGTATGGACGAGGAGGGCCAAGATGCCATGGTTTTGGAGCAACTGCTCAAGTTGGCGCAGGACCTGGGGGTCCCCATCAACACGGCCGACGAGACCGATATTTCTTCCTTACGGGTCGCTACGAGCATACAAGCGCATGAGGTCCTTCAACGTAAACAAGGGGTCGTCTGCAACGCTGCCGTGGCTTCAGCTCCGGGCCCGGTAGTCACCGTGCCCCAAGTCGTCAGCCCACGAGAGGAGGCGTTCATCGCGGGACGACCGGGGGACTGGAGGTCGGGGGGTCGTTCGCCTCTGCGATTGGCCCGCAAGCTGGAGCAACCGAGATCTCCGACAACTGTCATCACGTGTTATAACTGCGGCCTCCGGGGCCATGTGGCCTCCGGTTGCCGCGCCCCACGTCAGCGCGCCATGGGACCTCGGCTGGACGACGAACAAGGCCCCAAGTCATCCCTGCAAACCCCGGCAAGTTGCGGCACCTCACATGCCCGGCCCGCATACTCGACACGCATGGGCCGTCGCGTTGCGGCGGAGGAGAGCCGAGTAGGGTTCGGGGATTCGGTTCGGCGAGGGGGGTTCGGCCGGGACCGGGGAGACATTAAATGGTCGGAGTTGGGGCACAGAATAGTGGCCGCCTCAGCGGGTTCATCCGTTGTTACGGGATCTATTGATGGGGTCGAGGTCAGGGTGTTAGTGGACACGGGGGCATCGGCGACTATTATATCGGACCTCATTTATAACATTCTCCCTGTACAATGTCGTCCGCTTCTTCCGGTGGATGTGCCATTTTACGCCGCTAACGGGGGATCGTTGGGCATTATCGGTCAGATTAGGGCGTCCATTTGCATTGGAGATATCAAATTGTCGGGACCCGTTTTCGTTTCGTCCTCCCTGGCGGTTCCTTATCTATTGGGCACTGATTTTTTGGCAAAAATGCCCATCAAAATTCTCATTGATCAGCGTTGCATTGAACTACCATCGGGTCGCCGTATTTCATTTTTGACGAGCCCTACTGAAATTCGGATGGCGTGCGCTACGATACAAGCGTTAGCGACACAGACCGTGCACGTGCCCCCGGGTTCACAAATGTTAATTCCCCTCCGGTTGCGGAAACCATGGGTGAGGGAGGCCTCGGAACAAGGCATGCTTTTGGGTCCTTCTAATAGGGCTGTTGGAGGTCTCGATTTGTCGGTGGCTCACACTTTGGTTGGGGCTGACAGGGATCCGTTTGTAATGGTTTTAAACGCTGGGTCGCGGCCGGCCGTCATTCAGCAGGGCACCGTGCTAGCTCACGCGGCGCGGGTCCCTGCGGAAGAGCGGCTGGTTGCGCAGGCTGATCCGAGCCCCAAGCAAAACGTGAAACCGAAGGAGGACCTCGAATGGGTCGATTCGCTGTGCGCGGACTCGGACGATTTGTCAGCGGTACAGTTGGGTGCGCTGCGCGGGTTGCTGATTGAATTTTCGGATGTCTTCAGTAAACATAAGTATGACATTGGGTGCACGGACCTGCTACGCCACCACATTGAAACGGGCGATGCAGCACCGGTCAGGCTAAATCCCTTCCGACTGAGTCCTGCTGAGAAGGAACATGTTCAGTCGGCCGTTAACGATATGCTAGAAGCCGACATTATTTCGCCTTCTTCCAGTCCTTGGGGAGCACCTATTGTGCTCGTTAAAAAGCAGGACGGGTCCTTGCGATTTTGCGTCGATTTCCGTCGCCTGAATAAGATCTCTGTGGCCGACGCGTATCCGCTCCCCAGGATGGACGAGTCCCTCGACGCATTGTCTGGTGCGCGATACTTTTCGACTCTTGATTTATTATCCGGATTCTGGCAGTTGCCACTCGACGAAGAGTCTAAGCCTAAGACTGCATTTCGGACTCCAGGGGGCCTGTTTCAGTTTAACCGGTTACCCATGGGACTTCACTCCTCTCCTGCGACGTTTCAGCGCCTTATGGAGTTGGTTTTGTCAGGCTTGCAATGGGATACGTGCCTGATTTACCTTGACGATGTCATTGTTTTCAGTAAAACGTTTGAAGAACACCTCCAGCGATTGAGAGGGGTGTTCTTGCGAATGCGATCGGCTAAATTAAAGTTTAAACCGGCCAAATGCCACCTTTTTCGTAAATTCGTTAGATACTTGGGTCACATTGTCGACTCTTCGGGGATTTCTACCGATCCTGCGAAGACGGACTGTGTCAGTTCGTGGCCGACGCCCACGTCAGTTTCAGACGTGCGCAGTTTCATCGGCTTTGCTTCTTATTATCGCCGATTCGTTGAGCACTTCGCCACCATTGCAAAACCCTTGCACGCTCTAACGGCGAAAGGAGTGAAGTTCCGATGGGGACCGGAGGAGGAGGCTGCATTCTGTTCCCTCCGGGACGCCTTGGTAGGGGCCCCACCCTTGCGCTATCCGGACTTTGCGAGTCCCTTCTTGCTAGACACGGATGCTAGCAACACGGGCATTGGGGGGGTGCTGTCCCAAGTCGTTGGAGGGGTCGAACGGGTGGTCGCCTATGGTAGCAGAGTGTTGTCGCCGGCAGAGCAGCGCTACTGCGTCACCCGTCGCGAGCTGCTTGCCATTGTTTTTTTCGTACAACAATTCAGACCATATCTCTATGGTCGTCACTTTACGGTCCGGACGGACCACGCGGCGCTCCAATATTCATTGCGGGTCGCCCAGCCCTCGGGCCAATTGTCGCGGTGGTTGGAAGTCCTCCAGGACTATCAGTTCACGACTACATACCGTAAGGGGTTGCGACACACAAATGCCGATGCCCTGTCGCGGTTGTTGCCTTGTCACAAATGTGCGTGCTTATCGGGATCGGCGCGCTGTAAACCGCCAGTTACGGAAGGTATGGAGGCGTTGGTTGCGACCGCGGGCACACCAATTGGGGATGTTCCCGCTACCCCAGGGGGTCAGGACTCGCTGCTCTCACTGTCGCTGATTGAGTGGGGCCGTCTCCAAATGGCGGACAGCTCCCTGCTAGCATTGCGCCGCAGGACGGGGGGTTCCGAAGGTGACCATGAACGAACTGGCTCCTACGTACTTAAGCAAGGCCTGTTAATGAGATGGGACAGTTTGTCCCGGCGGCACGCGATTGTGGTGCCTTCTGCTGTGAGAGGGAAGGTTGTCTTGGCCGCACACGAACGCCTCTTGCATTTGGGAGTTAACAAAACGCTTGCCCTGCTTCAGCGTGACTATTATTGGCCGGGAATGGGGAGTGACGTGGTGAATATTCTGAAGGGTTGTGTTGAGTGCGCCAGACGGAAACCACCGCCCGTGGCAGCTAATCCACCGCTGCAATCTATTTAGGTCTCGCGCACTAACGAGCTCGTTGCACTCGATATTCTGGGGCCTTTTCCAGTCACGCCTAGGGGTAATAAGTACCTGTTGGTGGGGGTCGAATATTTTACCCGGTGGCCTATGGCGTGGCCACTCGCCAACCAGTCGGCGGCGGCTGTGATGGACGCCTTTGTCCAGGGCTACATCCTGGACAAGGGGGCTCCCGAACGCTTGCTGACCGACCAAGGGAAACATTTTTCGAGTAAATTACTGCAAGAGGTGTGCGACCTGTTGGGTACTAAGAAGGTGCGTACCTCCCCGTACCACCCGCAAACGGACGGGATGGTGGAGAGGCTCCACAGGACATTGACTTCTATGCTGTGCCAGCAGGTGTGTGAGGCACATGTTGATTGGGACCTGCAGGTCCCTGGGGTCCTCGCCGCGTATAGGATGGCCCCCCATGCAGCTACGGGATTTTCCCCGTTTTATCTGATGTACGGTCGGGAAGCCGACCCGCCCATGGAAACGCAGCTGGGCCTGCCCGCACCACGAACTAATTCGAAATTGGCAGAGCATATTAAATTTAATATTCATAA
The DNA here is from genome assembly GCF_015708825.2 of Lethenteron reissneri. Lineage (NCBI taxonomy): Eukaryota > Metazoa > Chordata > Hyperoartia > Petromyzontiformes > Petromyzontidae > Lethenteron > Lethenteron reissneri. The sequence continues at coordinate 7,065,712 of NC_083839.1, forward strand.
GCTGACAGAGGCAAGGGAGGCCGCACGGCTTAATTCGCGGGCTCGCCAAATTGCAAACGAGCGGTTGCGTGCACGGAAGGTGTCCGTGCACAACTGGGAACCAGGTGACAGGGCCTGGCTGCATTGCCCTCAGGCACCTTTGGCTACGTCGCCTAAATTGTTGAAGCCATGGCGGGGACCCGTGGAGGTCGTGCGGGTTGCACGCCCCCAGTGCGTTCAGATAAAATGGGGAAAACGCCGTTGGTACGTCCACCCCTCCCGACTGAAACCGTTCTCGCCTCCATATGGCCTCCCCTTGTGTCGTGAGGGCCGAGCATGTGACGTGACCGACGACCCTAAGGGGGAAATGTCTTTGCCTGATCCTCACATGTCTCCGCCTGATCCGCTCCCAGGTGTCTCGGAATTGACAGCTGCCGACCACCGGCGGCCGGATCTTCGCGGCGGGGCCGGTCCTTCCAGGCCCGATCCGCGCCGTCTAGAGCTGCCGGAGCCACCGGACGGTCGCCAGCGTCCCGTCCCATATGACGGACCGGCCAGACGGACTCGCGCTAGGTCGCGCTACTTTTTATGACCTACCACGTGAGGAGTCGAGGCAGCCGGAGCGCCTCGTCACTGCGTTTAGTCACAGAGACACTTGGCGCGTTCGTTTTCTGGTGTTCGCTTTTATTGTGTTGTTCGTCGGGCTGTATATTGCTTCTTATTTAAGTGTTGTTGTTGTGTTGTTGTTGTTGCGTTACGGGGCACACTGGGGGGTGGGGTTTCTTTATTACTGCGTTGACGTTAGGTTGTGTTGTTGGTTAACAGCCGGGCCGGCTGCAAGCTATGTGGGAGGGGGTGATGTAGTGGTGATACGCGCTGGGATTAGGGATCGTATGCCAGCGCGTAATGATTGGCTGTGTATGTGGTGACGCGCGCTGACGGTGGAGGTTCAGGGGTCAGCGCGGGGTCGTGGGTTACGGGGTACTGATTGGCTGTGGGCCGGTGACGCGCTGAGAGGGAGTGACCGGGTGGCAGCGCGGTGTGATTGGTGGAGTAGTGTTAACACGCGCTGGGGAAAACGGATCGTAGAGAGAGTGCGTCGTGATTGGTTCACTAAGGAGCGATGCTCACGTCGACGTCCGCATCAGCTCCGTCTCTCGTGAGCAGGGGCTATAAAAGGGGATGCACACAGGCGTAAGGGCAGTATGTAACCAGCGAAGAATGAAGACGGGGATGAAGACATAGGGCCCTGCGGTACCTAGTCCCGCTGTCCTAATGGGACCGGGACTCTGTGTAACCCAGAGGCGAGTGTAGTGTGTGTAGCCATAGGCATAGAGTCTACACGAGCCGAATGTATTGTGTGTAGCCAGAGGCATAGGGTCTACACGAGTCAAGTGTATTGTGTGTAGCCAGAGGCATAGGGTCTACACGAGTCAAGTGTATTGTGTGTAGCCAGAAGCATAGAGTCTACACGAGTTAAGTGGAGTGTATAGTCCAAGGGATAGAGACCACCCGTTGTATTGTGACACGTCAAGATTTAATAAAAGTGTGTTACCCGTCAAGAAGTTCCTGCCGTCAATTTCAAATACTTCACATGTGTAGAGGCGGTACGTGCTGGCAGGGGGGGATCGTGTGACAGTGCGTGGTGGGTGGTTACATCGCGGTCCGCAGGCAGGTGTCCACATCGCGGTCCGCATAGGCCCCGCCCCCTGGAGCGGAGGGCTATGTAAGGCGATGCGCAGCAGCACTCGGGGAGTTGTCAACCAGTGAAGACAGAAGACGTAGGAAGAGACAGGGCCCTGAGACCCCTAGCCCCGCTGTCCTTGTAAGGGCCGGGACCCTGTGTGGCTCAGAGGCGAGACCTTGGGACTTACGGCCTGACGTCCTTGTGAGGGCCGGGCTGTGGGACTCCGGCTAGGGTGGGTCCGATAGTTCCCCTTAGGAGCTACGGGGCCGGAGGGCCCGAGTGTGCAGCCGGGTTAGAACGCGTAGCGTAGGCCGTAGCTCGGCTGTATGTGTTACCGTGTTATCAAGTGTTAATAAATGAGTGCTGCCCCGTCAACTGGTCTCCCCCATAATTGATATATTACACATGTATGTGAATCTGTATGAATGTGTGAGCCTATATGCATGTGTCCGAGTGTGTGTATGTTAGTGTGTGTATAAGTATACTACCAAACCCAGAATTCGGTCAACATCAGTTATCGGTCCTGTGCCGCCCCTAGGTCGACTCAGCCTTAAACGAAGTACCTGATGCGGTGTGTAAATATCATGACTGGGGAGACAAAGGCGGTCGGGCGTGCTTTTGGACACACCAAGTCCAATCGTATAATCGGGCAACATTTCAAACGTTAGAGTGACGTCCTGATCTCACGGGTAACGAAGAGGCGTTGGTGCTAATGAGTTCGCAACCCTCCAGAGTCATTGGTGGAAATTCCACATTCCTATGGCGGTGGGTAGGTGGTGGTGGTGGTGGTGGCGTGGGTGGTGGGGGGCGAATCTCTCCCATAGGACAATCCCTGTTGACTTCCATCACAACGTGGTAGCTATTTTATTGATCCCAGATGATAATAATAATAATTCCATTTATTTAGCGGATTTTAATCAAGGATCTCAAAAACGCTGTAAAGGACACAGCAGCAGACACTCAGCATAAAATTTAATTATATTACAAATACATTTCAAGCATCCATTTTACTAAATTAACTCAAAGTTTAATCAGCGGGAGCATACGTAAATAGGATTAAAGACGCATTTTTTTTTTAAAAAACGTCCACAGACTCTCAACAGAAATATCTCGCGGAAGAGGGCTCCCATCGCCCTGGGGGGGGGGGGCTACACGGGGGAACATCCCGTTCACCCAATCGACCGAAGCCTCGACCCTGACAATGCAGAGGCGATCAACATCCCCGGATCTCAGGGACTTTGAGGGGATACTCTTAGTTTTTTCGGTAAAGTCACGTAGGTAAAAAAGTGAAATAAAAATTAATTTAAAAATAATAATAAAAATCACGACGTTTCGGAGGCAACACAAGTCTCCGTCATCAGGTGGGACCGTCACAACCAGATTTGCTGTATCAAGTGATCAAGTGATGCAGCAAATCAAGTGATACAGCAAATCAAGTGATACAGCAAATCTGGCTGTGACGGTCCCACCTGATGACGGAGACTTGTGTTGCCTCCGAAACGTCGTGATTTTTATTATTTTATTTGTATGAATTTTTATTTCATTTTTTTACCCACGTGACTTTACCGAAAAAACTAAGAGTATGAATCCTTGCAGTCACAAAAGCTTCAAAATCTAGAACTTTAAGGGGACCATGGGATGGGTAGTGCATGTCAACGATGTAGTCCGGACGAAGGATTGGCATTTGAACTCTCGGCCGTGGGACCCCTCTCCAAGTCGCCGTGGCCGGTGGGAGACACGCAGGGGACACGTGGGAGACACGTGGGAGACGCGTGGGAGACACGGGTGGGACACGTGGGAGACGCGTGGGAGACACGGGTGGGACACGTGGGAGACGCGTGGGAGACACGCGGGGGACACGTGGGAGACGCGTGGGAGACACGGGTGGGACACGTGGGAGACGCGTGGGAGACACGGGTGGGACACGTGGGAGACGCGTGGGAGACACGGGTGGGACACGTGGGAGATGCGTGGGAGACACGCGGGGGACGCGTGGGAGACGCGTGGGAGACACGGGTGGGACACGTGGGAGACGCGTGGGAGACACGCGGGGGACACGTGGGAGACACGCGGGGGACACGTGGGAGACACGCGGGGGACACGTGGGAGACACGCGGGGTCGTCATAGCATCGTCCTCTAGTGGCAGAACAGCGGTCAAACAACCTCTGCGCAGATTCATTACGCGATGTAACACGATGTTTTATTCCTGGGTAGTGTTATCTTCTAATTGCTTATGCCTAAAAAGTATAGAAAATGGATATTATTACCCCGCAAACTTTGCTTTTGTGACCAGGAATTTACGTGAAGGAATGGCACAAATGCACACGTTTTTTAAAATTGAAAATAGGTACATTTAAAAATATCAATGTCCTGGTTACAGAAGCAAAGTTTGTGGGGAGTAATATACATGTTCTGTACTTTCTTGGCATAAGCAATAGGAAATAACACTTACTACCTAGGAACAAAAAAAAATTGTTCAACTTATTATTTGGTCAAAAACGCAAACACGTTCGACAATTCGTGGAGGGGTTTTTATTTTTTGGGAGGGGGGGGGGGGTTAGATCGTGTAAATATATAAACGTGTCGTTAAAACCCCACCACCCGGCACAGCCGATTGGTAAGGTTTGTCACGTAAACCAAACGTGTCAATGCGTTACGAGTACAGCAGGACTAGTGGTCTTCACCTGAGGACGGCTGCTTGCGTTGTGGCCGAAACGTCGTGAGAATTGTTTTATTATGTTTTATTTTTATTATTTTATTACTTCCCTTCTACGCGACTTTACCGAAAGAACCAAGAAGATGAATCCCTGCAGTCACGAAAGCTTTAAATCGAGTCATTGTATGTCTACGAGTCACTTTGCATGGACCTCCATCTTCTTCGGTACGGCAATGTGGTTCAGGAGCTCGATGGGTCTGCCGCTAGCCAGGGCGAGAGGGCTTCACCACACACCAGGCACTCATTTGAGGCTGAGTCGACCTAGGGGGAGGCCCAGGACCGGTTCAAATAATCGTCACCGGGTGTTGGCCGTGAGCGGGAATCGATCTCGGGTCTCCAGGTTCGTAGCGCAGCGCGCTAACTGCTGCGCCACCGCTCCTCACATCAAAACATACATAAAGACAAAGATCCCCCGTATAGCCCGAGTAGACTTGCTGTTAGCGAGCACGGAATGAAGGCCGGCACGGTATACGAGGGTGTGGGTGGCCAGCACCGCGCCCACACGGACAGCGTACATGCACATACATCCACACACAGACAGGCACAAAGACAAAACAACAAACGCCATTCGCCACTAAGTGGTGGTGACATCACCACGACGCTTGTGCCAGGCTATGTGCACCTTGAGGCCACGTGAAGTGTCGAACGCCCGCTGGAAGGAGGTCACGGGGCAGACCCAGGTGCCACGGGTCGACTGACTGAGATGATCGAGATGACTGGCTGATGCACCACCTGTGCCCCCTACTGTGCCAACTTGCTGTGCTTTAGCCACCCGGCACTCCGCTCGTTGTTGTGACCGTCGCTCCTCCGCCCTCCGTTGTTGTTGGAGAGCAACTGCCTCCAACTACCCAGCAGCGTCCTTCACGAGCCTCCTCCACAGAGGCCGATCTTGACACCGCTGGTACCAGTCATCGGCAAGTCCACTCAACTCCACGTCCTCCTGTCCCACATCACTCCATCTCTTCTCTAGCCCGTGCCGCGCCCGTTTTGCCCCCACACACATACATACAGACACACACGGATACGCAGACATATAGGGATACATATGTAGTGGCAGGGTTGGCCACGATCACCACTACACGTAACCGGCAGTACTATAGCTCAGGCTCGTAGAGAGCGGAAGGGAGACCGGATCGGCTCCACAATAACGATGGGTGGTTGTCAGAGGTCGCAAACGGGTTTTGATTCCTTACCCGTACCCGGCCGCACCAGGGTCGCAAATGGTTACCCGTACCCGTACCCGGCCGGGTACGGGTACCCGTACGCTACCCGTACCCTACCCGAAATGAGTGACAAACAGTTACTCACCGGTGACTCACGGCCTACCCGTACCCGTACCCGGCCGCACCAGGGTCGCAAATGGGTACCCGGCTACCCGTACCCGGCCGGGTTCGGGGTACCCGTACGCTACCCGTACCCGTACTCTACCCGAAATGAGTGACAAACGGTTACTCACCGGTGACTCACGGCCTATCCGTACCCGTACCCTACGTGTACCCGATACCTGTACCCTACCTGTACCCGGCCGGGTACGGGTACCCGTTCCCTACCCGTACACTACCCGAAATGAGTGACAAACGGTTACTCACCAGTGACTCACGGCCTACCCGTACCCGTACCCGGCCGCACCAGGGTCGCAAACGGCTACCCGTACCCGGCTGGGTACGGGTAGCCGGGTATCGGGTAGGGTACGGGTATCGGGTACCCGATTGCGACCTCTGGTGGTTGTCCCTGGGCAATCCCTGGGGGGGGGGAGCATCGGGATCAACGGTTGTGACCCCAGGCCCCCGGAAGGGTGCTGGGGGATGAGCTCATTCTCCAGGACCTTCGGGAGGGTTCTGCAAGGGAGGCGTGGCCAGGAGCGGAGTGAGCCGGGACCCTGTCTAGAAGTCAGGGCTCTGAACGGCTCGAGAGTCAGTGCCGTCCGGCTGAAGACTGAATACCGACCTGGAGCCCTGAAGAGAGAAGAGGCCTGTGGGCAGAGGTCGCAACCGGGTACCCGATACCCGTACCCGATACCCGGCTACCCGTACCCGGCCGGGTACGGGTAGCCGGGTACCCGTTTGCGACCCTGGTGCGGCCGAGTACGGGTACGGGTAGACCGTGAGTCACTGGTGAGTAACTGTCACTAATTTCCCAACGTCTTGTCTCTTCTCACAATTCAAGTTCCTAGAATCAACCCACCCGCGCCTGCAACATGGCTTCATCCCAGAGGTCGCAATCAGGTACCCGATACCCGTAGCCTACCCGTACCTGGCTGGGTACGGGTAGGGTACGGGAAACGGCCGGGTACGGGTACCCGTTTGCGACCCTGGTGCGGCCGGGTACGGGTAAGGAATCAAAACCCGTTTGCGACCTCTGCCTGTGGGTAAAGCCGAACCCCTGGGCGAGGGTGAGGCTGGAGCTGTTCCAGTGAAGCTCCGAGCTGATCACCAGCGAAGACTCAAGCCACGGCAGGGTAGCTGTAGAGATAGCCAAAGGGGCCGTCCATAAATGACGTCACGCAATTTTTGACAATTTTTGCCCCCCCCCCCCCCTTCGTCACATGGCGTCACAAAGTCAGACCTCCACTCAAATATGACGTCACAAAGCTCTGCCCCCCCCCCCCCAAATAAAACATGCTTCAAATCGCTTTAAACTATTGTTTTTGTAGTGCGTATTTAATGTGGCGCTGCACTCTGATGTTGTAAGAGAAAACATTTATTAAAAAGTCTATTTAATTAAGTAGAACGTGTTCAGATTCCAAAGAACACAGGATGAGATGTTACTATCCTTTGTGCAAGCACTTCCAAGAGTTCATGAACAGTGAGCCTGGTTTATTTATTTAAAGTTGCGCATTTTGATGTGACGTCACATTTCTCACCCCCCCCCCCCGTCACACATCGTTACAAATGTCTGACCCCCCCAGGTGCGTGACGTCATTTATGGACGGCCCCAAAGAGGCAAGCTAGCCGGCTACGTAGAGCATCGGGTGTATTGTAGCTTGTGTGTTATTAATGTTGTAAATAAACGTGTGGCCTCCAAGTGAAAGTTTCCTCCCGTTTATTACCCACGACACATACAACACCCAAACCACAAACCACACCACTCGCTCCTACACAAGCCCACCGCACACCATTACACCCCACCTCTACACCCAAGCCGCAAACCACCGTCGTAACGCACACCAGCTGGAAGTTGACGGCAAGAAGCCACACACACTCACACGTCGAGACAAAGATCACCCGCATAGCTTGCACGGGCTGTTAGGGCAAGTGCTGTTCGCGAGCACCTATGAAGGCCGGCACGGCACACGAGGGGATGGCTTTGTCTCCCCAGTGGCGATGTTTAGTCATCGCACCTGGTACTCATTTGAGGCTGAGTAGACCTGGGGGATGCCCATGACCGGTTCAGATAATCGTCACCGGTGTTGGCCGTGTGCGGGAATCGATTTTGGGTCGCCGGGTTCGCAGCATAGCGTGTTAACCGCTGCACCACTGCTCACACACAGAGGGATTAACAAACACACGGACACAATCACACGCACTCACACACAGAGAGATTAACACAAACACACGGACACAATCACACGCACTCACACACACAGAGATTAACACAGACACACGGACACAATCACACGCACTCACACAGAGAGATTAACACAAACACACGGACACAATCACACGCACTCACACACAGAGATTAACACAGACACATGAACACAATCACACGCACTCACACACAGAGATTAACACAAACACACGGACACAATCACACGCACTCACACACAGAGATTAACACAGACACATGAACACAATCACACACACTCACACACAGAGATTAACACAGACACACGGACACAATCACACACACTCACACACAGAGATATTTACACAAACACAGGGACACAATCACACACACACACAGAGATTAACACAGACACATGAACACAATCACACACACTCACACACAGAGATTAACACAGACACACGGACACAATCACACACACTCACACACAGAGATTAACACAAACACACGGACACAATCACACACAGAGATTAACACAGACACATGAACACAAGCACACGCACTCACACACAGATGAACACAGACACATGAACACAATCACACACACACAGAGATTAACACAAACATACACAATCACACATTAAGACAATTTACACGCACTCACACACAAAGATTAACACACTCACACAATCACACAAAGATTAACACACACACTAACACACGCAGAGATTAACACGCAAGCACTCGCACACTCACACGCACTCACACTAACACACGCACTCACACGCACTCACACTAACACACACACACAATTACACGCACTCACACACAATTACACGCACTCACTCTAACACACACAATCACACGCACTCACACGCACTCACTCTAACACTCACACACAATTACACGCACTCACACACAATCACACTAACACTCACACACAATCACACACACTCACACACAATCACACTAACACTCACACACAATCACACACACTCACACACAATCACACACACTCACACACAATCACACAACACTCACACACAACCACACTAACACTCACACACAACCACACGCACTCACACGCACTCACACACAATCACACACAATCACACTCACACGCACTCACACAACACTCACACACAATCACACTAACACTCACACACAATCACACGCACTCACACGCACTCACACACAATCACACACAATCACACTCACACGCACTCACACAACACTCACACACAATCACACACAACCACACTAACACTCACACACAACCACACACAATCACACACACTCACACAACCACACACAACCACACACAATCACACGCACTCACACGCACTCACACACAATCACACACCATCACACTCACACGCACTCACACAATACTCACACACAATCACACACAATCACACTAACACTCACACACAACCACACACAATCACACACAACCACACTAACACTCACACACAATCACACACACCCACACACAATCACACAACACTCACACACAACCACACTAACACTCACACACAACCACACGCACTCACACGCACTCACACACAATCACACACAATCACACTCACACGCACTCACACAACACTCACACACAATCACACACAACCACACTAACACTCACACACAATCACACACACTCACACACAATCACACAACACTCACACACAACCACACTAACACTCACACACAACCACACGCACTCACACACAATCACACACAATCACACTCACACACAATCACACACAATCACACAACACTCACACACAACCACACTAACACTCACACACAACCACACGCACTCACACAACACTCACACACAATCACACACAACCACACTAACACTCACACACAATCACACACAATCACACACACTCACACAACCACACACAATCACACACAATCACACGCACTCACACACAACCACACTAACACTCACACACAACAACACTCACACACAACCATCACATCCTGCGAGCCCCTGGTAACCGCGCTCTGCTGGCGGGGTTTGGAATGAGGCCCCCTTCGGGGTACGGCTGAGACAACGCCCAGAGAACCCCCCCCCGTCTCCCCCCCCCCCGTCTACCCCCGCCCCGTGCACCCCGTCTCCCCCCCCCCGTCCCGTCTCCCCCCGCCCCCCCCCCCCGTATACCCCTCTCCCCGTCTCCCCCGCCCCGTCTCCCCCCCCCCCCGTCTCCCCCCGCCCCGTGCACCCCGTCTCCCCCCCCCGTATCCCCCTCTCCCCGTCTCCCCCGCCCCGTCTACCACCCGTCTCCCCCACTGCCCCCCCCCCGTCTCCCCCTCTTCCCCCGACGTCTCCCCCTCCGTCCCCCCTCCTCTCCCCCCCGTCTTCCCCCCCCCCGTCTCCCTCTCCTCCCCCCCTCCTCCCCCCCCCGTCCTCCCCTCCTCTCCCGCCCATCTCCCTCTCCTCTACACCCCTCCTCCTCCCCCCCGTCTACCCCCCGTCTCCCCCTCCTCTCTCCCCCTCGTCCCCCCCGTCTCCCCCCCCGTCCTCCCCTCCTCTCCCCCCCCGTCTCCCCCCCGTCTCCCCCTCCTCTCCCCCCCTCCTCCCCCCCCGTCTCCCCCCCCGTCTCCCCCTCCTCCCCGTCTCCCCCCCTCTCCCCCCCGTCTCCCCCCCCGTCTCCCCCCTCTCCCCCCCGTCTCCCCCCCCATCTCCCCCTCCTCCCCGTCTCCCCCCCTCTCCCCCCCGTCTCCCCCTCCTCTCCTCCCCCCCCGCCCGTCTCCCCCTCCTCTCCCCCCCCCGTCTCCCCCTCCTCTCCCCCCCGTCTCCCCCCCGTCTCCCCCCCCCGTCTCCCCCTCCTCTCCTCACCGTCTACCCCCCTCTCCCCCTCCTCTCCCCCCCGTCTCCCCCTCCTCTCCCCCCCCCCGTCTCCCCCTCCTCTCCCCCCCGTCTCCCCCCCCCCCGTCTCCCCCCCCCCGTCTCCCCCTCCTCTCCTCACCGTCTCCCCCCCTCTCCCCCTCCTCTCCCCCCCGTCTCCCCCCCGTCTCCCCCTCCTCTCCCCCCCGTCCTCCCCTCCTCTCCCCCCCTCCTCTCCCCCCCTCCTCTCCCCCCCCCGGCTCCCCCTCCTCTCCCCCCCCCCCCGTCTCCCCCCCCCGTCTCCCCCTCCTCTCCTCACCGTCTCCCCCCCTCTCCCCCTCCTCTCCCCCCCGTCTCCCCCTCCTCTCCCCCCCGTCCTCCCCTCTTCTCCCCCCCCCTCCTCTCCCCCCCTCCTCTCCCCCCCCCGGCTCCCCCTCCTCTCCCCCCCCCGTCTCCCCCCCCGTCTCCCCCTCCTCTCCTCACCGTCTCCCCCCCTCTCCCCCTCCTCTCCCCCCCGTCTCCCCCTCCTCTCCCCCCCGTCCTCCCCTCTTCTCCCCCCCCCTCCTCTCCCCCCCTCCTCTCCCCCCCCCGGCTCCCCCTCCTCTCCCCCCCCGTCTCCCCCCCGTCTCCCCCTCCTCTCCCCCCCCTCCTCCCCCCCCGTCTCCCCCCCCGTCTCCCCCTCCTCCCCGTCTCCCCCCCTCTCCCCCCCGTCTCCCCCCCCGTCTCCCCCCCTCTCCCCCCCGTCTCCCCCCCCATCTCCCCCTCCTCCCCGTCTCCCCCCCTCTCCCCCCCGTCTCCCCCTCCTCTCCTCCCCCCCCCGCCCGTCTCCCCCTCCTCTCCCCCCCCCGTCTCCCCCTCCTCTCCCCCCCGTCTCCCCCCCGTCTCCCCCCCCCGTCTCCCCCTCCTCTCCTCACCGTCTACCCCCCTCTCCCCCTCCTCTCCCCCCCGTCTCCCCCTCCTCTCCCCCCCCCCGTCTCCCCCTCCTCTCCCCCCCGTCTCCCCCCCCCCGTCTCCCCCCCCCCGTCTCCCCCTCCTCTCCTCACCGTCTCCCCCCCTCTCCCCCTCCTCTCCCCCCCGTCTCCCCCTCCTCTCCCCCCCGTCCTCCCCTCCTCTCCCCCCCTCCTCTCCCCCCCTCCTCTCCCCCCCCCGGCTCCCCCTCCTCTCCCCCCCCCCGTCTCCCCCCCCGTCTCCCCCTCCTCTCCTCACCGTCTCCCCCCCTCTCCCCCTCCTCTCCCCCCCGTCTCCCCCTCCTCTCCCCCCCGTCCTCCCCTCTTCTCCCCCCCCTCCTCTCCCCCCCTCCTCTCCCCCCCCCGGCTCCCCCTCCTCTCCCCCCCCCCGTCTCCCCCCCCGTCTCCCCCTCCTCTCCTCACCGTCTCCCCCCCTCTCCCCCTCCTCTCCCCCCCGTCTCCCCCTCCTCTCCCCCCCGTCCTCCCCTCTTCTCCCCCCCCCTCCTCTCCCCCCCCCGGCTCCCCCTCCTCTCCCCCCCCCCGTCTCCCCCCCCCGTCTCCCCCTCCTCTCCTCACCGTCTCCCCCCCCTCTCCCCCTCCTCTCCCCCCCGTCTCCCCCTCCTCTCCCCCCCGTCCTCCCCTCTTCTCCCCCCCCTCCTCTCCCCCCCCTCCTCTCCCCCCCCCCGGCTCCCCCTCCTCTCCCCCCCCCGTCTCCCCCCCGTCTCCCCCTCCTCTCCCCCCCCCCCTCCTCTCCCCCCCCTCCTCTCCCCCCCCCTCCTCTCCCCCCCCTCCTCAGACCGTCTCGAGCCCACTTGAGGTGGAGTCTGGCTCCGCGAGTCGCGGGGCCAGTGCCGGACTAAGCCAAGTGTGGGGCCTGCAGCTTACGATGTTGTGAAAATAAACGTGAATATGAAAACACACAAATTTTTTTTACTTGCATAGTAAAGCAATTGTATTTTTTTATTTGCTATACAGCCAGATGATACGACAAAATCGCTCAACTTAAACACACAGTCGTTCATAAAAGTCGAAGGCGGTATAGTACTATAGTAATAGAGCGAGTGCCCTTGAAAGCGCGGGGATCTCACGAGACGCGGCCAACGTGAAGCGTTCCTCTGCTGCCCGCTTGAAGTTCAAGTTTCATGTATTAGGTGTAGCCCTGTGAGCCATTCGGCTCTTGAATCGGGTGCAACCGCGACAAACAAAAAACAAAAACATGAACAAGAAAACATCTTAAAGTGACTATGTGACTAAGTGCAAACAGAAAATGCAAGAAAAGACAGCAAAATATTGCAGAAAAAAGCACCGTACACCAACCCTGTGCAAATATCCCAGTGGGATGCAAGTCAAACAACAACAACCACAAGACAACTTAGATTAAGGCCATCAGTCTAACTCTGTACTACAACAAACAAACATGGCCAAACCAAAAAACTTTTCGAAAATTAAATACGCACTACAATGACAATAGTTTAAAGCGATTCGAAGCATGTTTTATTTTGGGGGGGGGGGGGCAGAGCTTTGTTACGTCATATTTGAGGGGGGGGTCTGACTTTTTGTGATGCCGTGTGACGATGGGGGGGTGGGGGTCAAAAATAATCCTAAATCGCGTGACGTCATTTATGGACGGCCCCTTATTCCAGACCGTCGGGGTCAGAGTGGGCAGCCAATCAGCGAGACCCTTTGCCCGGGGTTAAATGACCATCATCAATAATCACCATCAGTAGTCGCAGCAAGTGAGCCGTGAGCAATCCACTGCTGGATGAAAGCCGCTACAATTTTCTCCCGAATTGGCCCGAAAACACGTGGAAGTGACGTCACACGCCCTTTGTCAACGCGTTGTAACGGAGTTGTAACGATCCGATTCCAACCGCCGATTCAGTCGTCTGTAGAATCGCCGCTAAACGATTTCACCCCCCCCCCCCTCCCGCCTGCTGTGGTGGATGGAGCGTACGTGAAGCTATAGAATCGATCATGAGAATCGTAGTGTTGGAACTGATTGCGTGGAACAATTGATGATTCGCTACATTCCTGATGTATAACAACACACGTGGGAATTCCCCTCCATGTGTCCCACTCCCTCCCCCTATTCATCCTTCACCCTCCCCCTCCATCCCTTCCTCATCTCGTCCATCGCACACTCCCCCTCTGTATCCCGACACCCACCACTCCCACCTCACTCCTCCCATCATCCCATCTCTCTCGCTCTTCCTTCCTCCCCGTTATCCTCAAATCCCCCCCCCCGCATCCATTCTGCTCCCCCCCTCCTCTCAAACTCACTCCACAGGTCCCTCCCTCCCCATCTCCCCCCCTCCTCATCTCCCTCCCCCCCATCTCCCTCCTCATCTACCCCCTCATCTCCCTCCCCCCATCTCCCCCCCCCATCTCCCCCGCCCCTCCTCATCTCCACCCCCCCATCTCCCCCCCCATCTCCCTCCCCATCTACACCCTCATCTCCATCCCTATCTCCCCCCCCCATCTCCCTCCCCATCTACCACCTCATCTCCCTCCCTATCTCCCTCCCTCCCCATCTCCCTCCCTCCCTATCTCCCCCCCATCTCCCCCCCATCTCCCTCCCCACTACCCCCTCATCTCCCTCCCCATCTCCCTCCCTCGCCATCTCCCTCCCTCCCCATCTCCCTCCCCACCTACCTCCCTCCATCTCCCTCCCTCCCCATCTCCCTCCCATCTCCCCCCTCATCTCCCCCCTCCACATCTCCCTCATTTCCCCCCTCCCCACCAACACCGGTGACGATTATCTGAACCGGTCCTGGGCCTACTCGAGGTCGACTCGGCCTCAAATGAGTACCTGGTGCGGTGTGTAAACATCACCCCTTCGTGTGCCGTGCCGGCCTTCATAGGTGCTACTCGCTGACAGCACTTGCCCCTACAGCCTGTTAAGGCTACACGGGGGCTCTTTGTGGTGCGCGCAGAGTATGGGGCGTGGGGGGTGTGCTGTGTGGGGTGGTGTGTGCCGTTGTTGGCTGGTGTGACGAGTGTGCTGAGATGGGATGACTCTCGATATGGGGGTGGGGTGGGCGTGGAGGCAGCAGGGGAGAGAGAAGGGAGAGAGTTGGGGAGAGTTCGGGAGAGTGAAAGGGGGGGTAGAGAGGGGGGGGGGTAGAGAGGGGGGGGTAGAGAGAAGGGGGGGGGATAGAGAGGGGGGGGGGGGTAGAGAGAGAGGGGGTAGAGAGGGGGGGTAGATAGGGGGGTAGAGAGAGAGGGGGTAGAGAGAGAGGGGAAGGGGTAAGAAGGAGGAGAGCAGAACGTGACATATTTCATTTAAAAGGGTGTGGGGGCACATAAAGCAAAGCATTGAAAAAAAAACGAAATGATGAACGAAGCAAAGTGCCGAATACACCGAGCATCTTCTTGTTTCCTCTGAATCGTAAAAAAAATAAAAAAGGGGAGAGAGTTGGGGAGAGATAATGGCGAGAGTTGGGGAGAGCGAGAGAGTGAGCGCGAAAGGGGGGGGGGGGGGCACATAAAGCAAAGATTTAAAAAAACTAAATGAACGAAGCAAAGTGCCGACTACACCAAGCATCTTCTTGTTTCCACTGATCGTAAAAAAAAGGGAGAGAGTTGGGGAGAGAGAAGTGGATAGAGTTGGAGAGGGAGTTGGGGAGAGAGAGTTGGGGAGAGATAAGAGAGAGAGAGAGTTGGGGAGAGATAAGGGAGAGAGAGAGTTGGGGAGAGATAAGGGAGAGATGGAGAGAGAGTTGGGGAGAGATAAGGGAGAGATGGAGAGAGAGTTGGGGAGAGTTGGGGAGAGATGGAGAGAGAGTTGGGGGAGAGTTTGGGCGAGTCTGGAGCAGTTGGCGAAGTGGGCGGAGAGATTCGTGCAACTGAACTCGAAACCCAAGAGGCGACGAGTTCCACTGCCTCTCTCGCCACGGATGGAGAACAGCTGCGAGACGCCCCCCACAGACACACCACCACATAGACACAGAGAGACACACAGAGACGCACCCCCACAGAGACACACAGAGATACACTCACACAGAGACACAGAGAGACACCTCCACAGAGACACACAGAGACGCACCCCACAGACACACCACCACATAGACACAGAGAGACACACAGAGACACACACCCACAGAGACAAAGAGACACACCCACACAGAGACACAGAGAGACACACAGAGACACACACCCACAGAGACAAAGAGACGCACCCCCACAGAGACACCACCACATAGACACAGAGACACACAGAGACACACCCCCACAGAGACACACAGAGACACACCCACACAGAGACACAGAGAGACACACAGAGACACACACCCACAGAGACACACCCACACAGAGACACAGAGATACACCCCCACAGAGACACACCTCCACATAGACACAGAGACACACAGAGACACACCTCCACATAGACACAGAGAGACACACCCCCACAGAGACACACCCCCACATAGACACACAGAGACACACCCCCACAGAGACACACCCACACAGACACACAGAGACACACAAAGACACACCCCCACATAGACAGACCCCCACAGAGACACACCCCCACAGAGACACACCTCCACATAGACACACAGAGACACAGAGACACACAGAGACACACCCACACATAGACACACAGAGACACACAGAGACACACCCCCACAGACACACAGAGACACACAAAGACACACCCCCACATAGACACACCCCCACAGAGACACACAGAGACACACCCCCACAGAGACACACAGAGACACACCCACACATAGACACACAGAGACACACAAAGACACACCCCCACATAGACACACCCCCACAGAGACACACAGAGACACACCCCACAACACACAGAGACACACCCCCACAACACACAGAGGCACACCCCCACAACACACAGACGCGCAGAGAATTCGAGATACGGACGGAGACGCAGAGAAGTTAATGTGATACGGGCAGATAGAAAGACGCGGGGACATAACGACACACAGACAGCGATCCAGCAAGACACAGACGGACAGAGATACTCAAGAGCTACGTAGCAGACGGATAAATACACAGAGAGAGAGAGTGACAGAGAGAGAGACACACACAGAGAGGCCGGGTCACGATCCAGCTCTCGCTCGCTCTCTCTTCTGAGTCATTCTCTGAAGTTCGACTCCGACCCGGGTCGCCATGGGGAAGTCTGGTGAGTGAGTGGCGTTTGTGTGCTGTGTGTGTGCTGTGTGTGTTGTGGTGTGTGTGTGTGCTGTGTGTGCTGTGTGTAGTGTGTGTGGCGTGGTGTGTGTGGCGTGGGTGTGTGCTGTGTGTGGTGTGTGTGTGCTGTGTGTGTGCTGTGTGTGTGTGTGTGGCGTGGTGTGTGTGGCGTGGGTGTGTGCTGTGTGTGGTGTGTGTGTGCTGTGTGTGTGTGGTGTGTGTGTGGTGTGTGTGTGCTGTGTGTGTGCTGTGTGTGTGTGGGCAAAGGCGGCCAGGTGCTATCCTCACCACACGCGCACGGGGGTATCTTTGATCTTTGCAACGACGACGACGTGTGAGCGAGAGAATGAGTGTGTGTGTGTGAGTGTGTGTGAGTGTGTGTGAGCGAGAGAGTGAGAGAGAGTGTGTGTGAGTGAGAGTGTGTGTGAGTGTGTGTGAGCGAGAGAGAGTGTGTGAGTGAGAGAGTGTGTGTGAGTGAGTGTGTGTGAGCGAGAGAGTGAGAGTGTGTGTGAGTGAGAGAGTGAGAGTGTGTGTGAGTGAGAGAGTGTGTGTGAGAGTGTGTGAGTGAGAGAGTGTGTGTGAGTGTGTGTGAGAGTGTGTGTGTGAGAGTGTGTGAGTGAGAGAATGTGTGTGAGTGAGAGAGAGTGTGAGTGAGTGAGAGAGTGTGTGTGTGTGTGTGTGAGAGTGTGTGAGTGAGAGAGTGTGTGTGAGTGAGAGAGTGAGAGAGAGTGTGTGAGTGAGAGAGTGTGTGTGAGTGTGTGTGAGCGAGAGAGTGAGAGAGAGTGTGTGAGAGTGTGTGAGTGAGAGAGTGTGTGTGAGTGTGTGAGAGTGTGTGTGTGAGAGTGTGTGAGTGAGAGAGTGTGTGTGAGAGTGTGTGAGTGAGAGAGTGTGTGAGTGAGTGAGAGAGTGTGTGTGTGAGAGTGTGTGAGTGAGAGAGTGTGTGTGAGTGTGTGTGAGAGTGTGTGAGTGAGAGAGTAAGAGTGGGTGTGTGAGAGTGAGTGTGTGTGAGTGTGTGAGAGGGAGTGTGTGAGAGGGTGAGAGAATGTGTGAGTGAGCGTGTGTGTGAGTGTGAGAGAGTGAGTGTGTGAGTGAGAGAATGTGTGTGTGTGTGAGAGAGTGAGAGTGTGTGTGAGAGAGTGAGTGTAAGTGTGTGAGAGTGTGTGTGAGTGTGCGTGAGTGAGTGAGAGTATGTGTGAGTGAGCGTGTGTGTGAGTGAGAGTGTGTGTGAGTGAGTGAGGGTGTGTGTGTGTGTGTGAGTGAATGTGAGTGAGAGAGTGTGTGTGTGTGAGTGTGTGAGTGTGTGTAAGTGAGTCTGTGTGTAAGTGAGTCTGTGTGTGAGTGAGTGTGTGTGAGTGAGTGTGAGAGATTGTGTGTGTGTGTGAGAGATTGAGTGTGAGTGAGTCTGTGTGTGAGTGAGTGTGTGTGAGTGAGTGAGACAGTGTGAGTGTGTGTGAGTGAATGTGAGTGTGTGAGTGAGTGTGTGTGAGTGAGTGAATGTGTGTGAGTGAGTGTGTGAGTGTGTGTGTGAGTGAGTGTGAGTGAGTGAAAGAGTGTGTGTGAGTGTGCGTGAGTGAAAGAGTGTGTGTGAGTGTGCGTGAGTGAAAGAGTGTGTGTGAGTGTGCGTGAGTGAAAGAGTGTGTGTGAGTGTGCGTGAGTGAAAGAGTGTGTGTGAGTGTGCGTGAGTGAAAGAGTGTGTGTGAGTGTGCGTGAGTGAGTGTGAGTGAGTGTGCGTGAGTGAGTGTGAGTGAGTGAGTGTGAGCGAGATTTAACGGCGAGCCGGTCGTTTGCGTTGTGGCCGTGGGGTTTTGTTGGTATGGTGGAGCTACGCCGAGCTTGACAACGCTCCTGCACCTAGCCTGGCACAGTAGGGGGGGGGGGGTACAGCTGGTGGTGCATCTACCGGTCATCTCAGTCAGCCAACCCATGGCACCTGCAGGGTCTGTCCCGAGACCTCATGCACCTAGCCTGGCACAGTAGGGGGGGTACAGCTGGTGGTGCATCTCCCGGTCATATCAGTCAGCCAACCCATGGCACCTCCTTCAACACTTCACGTGGTGTACTGTTACTGACTGTACTGGCAGTATACACTGTACAGTCTGTATACAGTACATATCGTGTATGGATGGCAGTGTGTATAAGTACAATATATAACGTGTTGACTACGGTATCTATATAAATGCATACAGAAATATTATATACTGTATCTCCACTACCACCAGCACCACCCTTGATGTCCTCACACCACCCCGTGGTTAATCCCACTACGACTACGTAGACCCCTACCCCCTGCGGCCTAGTCTCTTATACCGGGAGGGGCGCGCCGTCCCTCGGCAGCAATCTAGGCGAGACGGCGTTTGGAGGGGGTGGGGTGGGGGGGTGTCCGTGATCTGGAATTAATTTAAGCACAAACTTTTTTTACGTTGATTTTTTTTCCCATAATTGTAGTGTGTCGCTGCCGCAAATGGTCATCTCACTGGATTTGCGATCCAAAGAGTAGCGGATACGTTTCGATTTCCCGGCGTCTAACGTAATTGTCCATCATGGAGATGGCTTTATCACACAACATGCGATTGTCATGCGTGGCGCTACTCCCACGTCTCTACCCCTCCCCCCCCCCAACACCTCTTCGACCAGCTCGGAAGAGTGGACGTGTTGACTCATCCACAAATCGGTTACGCATTTTATCGCCCCTCCCCCCCCGTGGATATCGTTGGCCGGACAAATCCGGAATTCGCAGCGCGGTTATCGCTGTGTCCTGTGGTGTTGTCGATTGTTGCCACATCACGGATGAGAGTGAGTGGCAACGGATGAGTGAGTGGCAAGCGGTTGGGCAACAGCTGCCACTGGCTCGGCCTGGCACAACAAGATAATGTTAATATTGAGGTCTTCATATTCTTGGTTCTTTCGGTAAAGTCACGTAGAATGGAAAGAATAAAATAATAAAAATGAAACAAAATAAAAGAATATAATAATATAAGTTTTTTTTATAATTATTTTATTATTTCCACTCTACGTGACTTTACCGAAAGAACCAAGAAGATGAATCCCTGCAGTCACGAAAGCTTTAAATCGAAATTGAGGTCTTCGTTACTTTCGGCGATGTCTTTGGCTCCCACATTTTTTCTCCCCCCCACCCTCTCCAAAGTGTAGATTGTGGGCATGATTCATTTACTTGGGCAACTTTCTAGAAAAGTCTCCCATCTTCGCACGTTGTGTTATTCAGGCCACTTTCGCCGATAAGACATCATGAGTGCGAGGGCCCGCCACACCATGTGGAACCATTGTTGGGGTTTGACAAAAGGCACGATGATGATGGTGGGAGGGGGGGGTGTCACTCTTTGTGGATTGTTGGAGAGGTCGCACACCAGGGGCCGCACTAAGGCCACCAGGGGCCGCACTAAAAGCCACCAGGGGCCACACTAAAAGCCACCAGGGGCCGCACTTAAGGCCACCAGGGGCTACACTAAAGGCCACCAGGGGCCGCACTAAAGGCCACCAGGGGCCACACTAAAGGCCACCAGGAGCCACACTAAAAGCCACCAGGGGCCGCACTAAAGGCCACCAGGAGCCACACTAAAGGCCACCAGGGGCCACACTAAAAGCCACCAGGGGCCACACTAAAGGCCACCAGGGGCCGCACTAAAGGCCACCAGGGGCCGCACTAAAGGCCACCAGGAGCCACACTAAAGGCCACCAGGGGCCGCACTAAAAGCCACCAGGGGCCGCACTAAAGGCCACAAGGGGCCGCACTAAAGGCCACCAGAGCCCGCCAGTGGCCCGCGGGCCTTGCGATGAAGGACCACTGGCGTAGAGCAACAGCTGTGATTTTAACACGTCGGCGGTCAGCGAGCCAGATGATTGCGTCAAGAGTAGCGGAGGTGGCGTAGTTGTGGGTCGGACGTTGAGTCCATGACACGTCCCATGGATCTCCTCTGGGTGACCGCAGTTTCCGCACCCGGCCGGAGAGTTAAGTTTACCATTTGTTCATCGTCGTCTGCTGCTGCTGCCACGGTTTGTGCAGTGGAAGTGGTTTTAAGGTTGTGACCCAGAACCTTCGATGGAAGATCCATTCCAGGGTTCTTCTGCCGTCGTTGGGTCTTTCACGAGGTGTTTGTGACGTCCTCTTGAACTCCATTTTGGCTAAATTTCGATTTAAAGCTTTCGTGACTGCAGGGATTCATCTTATTGGTTCTTTCGGTAAAGTCACGTAGAAGGGAAGTAATAAAATAATAAAACATAATAAAATAATTCTCACGACGTTTTGGCTACAACACAAGCAGCCGTCTTCACCTGAAGAATTATTTTATTATGTTTTATTATTGTATTACTTCCCTTCTACGTGACTTTACCGAAAGAACCAAGAAGATGAAAGATCCATTTTGGCTCTCAAATCTTCACCGTTCCGGGTTTGAAGCCTCACCGTCGAGCGCGTGGGGTCCAAAGGGCCTCTCGTTCGTTCGCGTGACTTCGGGCGACGAGATGCCGTGCCGAGTCGATCCCGGCGAATTAGGGAGACGCGCTTTTTCCTACGGCTCGCTGGAACTTTCCGGAGGGTCGCGGCGAGCGGACGGGGAGCCCAGGGCGCTGTGGCCACTCGGGAGAGTTCCAGGAGTGCCACCGCCGCCGCCGCCGCCGTTTCGCAGCGTTGAGTTGGAACGTCAACAAGTCGAGTTCTGGTCCATACGGCTGCTCTACGGTGCTCGGATTACGGAGTACTCTAAGGCCCATGGTTCATAGTTTCATGGACCTGCTCAGTGGTCCTTTGATTCCGCATTCGGTGAAGCGTTGTGTGAATTATACGCTGGATGTGAGGGAGTTAATTTCCGTTTATTTTGAATTACCCTATGAGCCAATAAGCTCTTAAATCGGGTTTCATATGTACTGTTGAGATTTTATGTATTTATTCTGGTTTGTCTGAAATGAAAGTGGAAGCCACTGCTACTAAGCGCCGTCTACATCACCTCCACCACCAGGCCACCTGAGAACACAAAGACAACGCAGTCACTAAAGATTTGCCCTGAAGATGTAAATGATCAACAAACGAAGACGCCCATTCAAAACAGGATTAGCTTTTGTTATTTTAGACAAACCCAAAGATATATTTGTATTAGATAGGACGGCTCCAGCATGCGAGCATTTGCTGCAGTGGAAAAAGATTTTCCAGCTTTAGTTTCTTGATAATGATGATGATACACTTCATTGCTGAATACAGATTGGGAATGGGGGTGGTGTACGTTTTCAGATCACAAACTGATCAACATCGCACCCACAAGATTACAAAATTCTAGATTTGAAGCTTTCGTGACTGCAAGGATTCATATTCTTAGGTTTTTTCCGGTAAAGTCACGTAGGTAAAACATTAAAATTAATAAAAGTAAAATAAAATAAAAATCACGACGTGTTGCCTCCGAAACGTCGTGATTTTTATTTTATTTTACTTTTATTAATTTTAATGTTTTACCTACGTGACTTTACCGGAAAAAACCTAAGAATAAGATTACGAGAGGTCTTATTTTAGCACGCAGGCTTTCGCGACCAGTTTTATCCATAACCGCATGCCTATGCAGGTCACCACCATACGTCGATGGTGAATAACTGTGAGAAGACAACAACAGGCACTGCGATCTACGTGGACACACAAAAAAACAGCGGGATGTACAAGCACAATGTGCATGCACAATGTATGTTGATTACCCTATGAATAACCCAACCGGTAATGGATATCCATTGTAATTTATACACATTCATTAACACCCCCCCCCCCCTCTGGCTTTTGCACATGGTTGGCTCACGGGTGATGACATCACATGTATCCCTCAATTTAAGGATTAAACGGGATTTATCCACAAATCTGGCTGTCGCCTAATAATGCCAGTTGTAATTACTGGCGAATCGTACTCGAATTGTAAATGTTGTGGATTTACTCTCCAACACAGAGGTGTGCTGAACTAGTAAGGAATTGGCATGTTTTGGTTACGTGACAAACCTTACTAATTGGCCTATCATGTGGACATTTATAGCAGCCAAATACTCTCAACGCGTGACGTTGATTCTAAACGTGGAGTGAAAAAACCGGAGTACCCGGAGAAAAATCCACGCGACCACGGGGAGAGAGACACGCGCATACTCCAAATCTACAAGTGTCAGGGTCAGGATCGAACCCATGACCTCCTCCATACCAGGCGAGGGAGTTAACATCTCGCCAGCGCCGATGCCTTATGGCAACAGCAGCAGTATGATTCAGGAGCACGGTCTTAAGATGCAACAACAGCAACAAAAAGGCGAGGGTTGGGGAAATGGGCCGTATGCCCGAAACGTCACATTTATTTTGTTTCCTTTTAAGGCCACACACACATTGGTACTAACGGACATGCCGAGTTGCTTTGGTGTCTTGTATTTTTGCACGGCTGCCAATGCAGCAGCAGCATGAAATAATTTGCGTTTGCGAGCAATTTGACGCCACTGTTTTTGCTTTCGTTTTGCACTTTAAACCCTAAAACAGGCGGGTTGCTTACATTCCGCGCGTGCAAGGGTTCCCAGGCCCCCACCCTCCCCCCTCTCTGTGTCTAAACAACGCACTCAGCGGAAAATCAGCCGCATCGGATCAGCAACGTCACCAGCAGTGGTGGGATTGTGGCCATGAACCCCCCAACAATGGGCCATATAGTAAATCTCAGAGACTCATCTGTATATATATAAAAGGGAAATTTGTGAATATGTGTGTCTGTTCGAAATGTTTAGCATACTTTCCGACATGCAACAAACTTGAAATTTGGCATGTGGGTAGCTTCCAGACTGTACACAATGCGAAAAGTATTAAAATAGATTTTTA
>NC_083839.1:7097233-7148320 GCF_015708825.2 Lethenteron reissneri
CGATCCAAGAGGGAGGAGTCAGGGTGACGTGGGGGAGAAGTTATAGCGGGGAGACAGGAAGCTATCTGGGTCAGTCGGGGGAGTGAAGGGTGGTGAACACGTTGGGTGGTCGCCGTGCCTCAGCCTGGTGGCTGAGGGGCTCATGACGGCGCCAGCCAGCGGGGTGGAAGAGAGAGTGGAGGATTGAGGTAGGAAGTGGCGAGATAGCCACAGAGGCCACGAAGGGCTGAGGTAGGAAGTGGCGAGATAGCCACAGAGGCCACGAAGGGCTGAGGTAGGAAGTGGCGAGATAGCCACAGAGGCCACGAAGGGCTGAGGTAGGAAGTGGCGAGATAGCCACAGAGGCCACGAAGGGCTGAGGTAGGAAATGGCGAGATAGCCATAGAGGCCACGAAGGGCTGACATGGGGAGGTGGCGAGATCGCCACGCACGGAGGAACAGGGAGCAGAGATGGAGCTGCTGGGGGAGCAGCCAGAGGGCTGTACCAAGAGCCTGCAGCGGAGCTGCAGGAGCGTGGAAGGCTACGGGAGCGAAGGCAGATGTGGGGCTGCCAGGGAGAGAGTCTCAGGAGGAGTGCCGTGTGGGAAGGAGAACGCGAACCCCAAATAAAGGACACGGAGTCAGCAAGAAGTGTCTGAGTCCTTTTATTACAACTGTATGAGACTTGGCTCTAAAGAAAGCTGTCTCTGGTGTGGACCAATCAGTTTCAAAGACAATGCAGCTTATACTACCAAAGCATGTTTTTGTTTGCATGTACACCACAAGTATGTGTGGTTAATGCAGACATTATTCCGTGCAAAATGTTTCTGTTTGGCGTTTGAACATCTTAACATGTATTGTGACAGTTCCTATGATCACTGTTTCATTGCTTTCATGGCTTTATTTTGGTGATTTCTAAAAGTGTATTGGTTTAGCCATGTTTGTTTGCTGTAGTACAGAGTTAGACTGATGGCCTTAATCTAAGTTGTCTTGTGGTTGTTGTTGGTTGTTTGACTTGCATCCCACTGGGATTTTTGCACACAGCGTTGGTGTACGGTGTTTTTTTCTGAAATATTTTTCTGTCTTTTCTTGGATTTTCTGTTTGCACTCAGTCACATATTCACTTTAAGATGTTTTTTGTTCATGTTTTTGTTTTTTGTTTGTTGCGGTCGCACTCGATTCAAGAGCCGCATGGCTCACAGGCATTTACATATCAAGAGGAATTTAGCATATGCTAAATTCCTCTTGATATGCTAAATTCCTCTTGATATGTAAATTCCTTTGTCAAGGCGCTCTTCCCCCTCCAACCCAGCTTAACTTTACGCTGCCAAGCCTGGTGATGTTAATTCAGACGCTCTCTTTCTGACAGACCTGTTCTTCACCTGAGGACGGCTGCTTGCGTTGTGGCCGAAACGTCGTGAGAATTATTTTATTATGTTTTATTTTTATTTTTTTATTATTTCCATTCTATGTGACTTTACCGAAAGAACCAAGAAGATGAATCCCTGCAGTCACGAAAGCTTTAAATCGAAATCTGTTGCTTTTGTTTATACCTACGCCGTTTCGTATCCCACGACACATGTTCTGTATTCAGGCCCGAGCATATCAATTACGTATCAATAACTGGACATCTTTATAGCTCATCGGATTCCTCCAGTATAACTACATATTCTGAAGAAACTAAAATATTCTCAATTGGTGATCCCAACCACTCGCGAGTTCTCTGTGTTGTTCCAACTCCCGTGTGTCATCGGAGTTACGACACGTCGTATCTCTTACGCAATTTCGACAAATGCTTAAGTCGTTCTGAGCCCAGACCCCCCAAGTGGCTGGCTTTATATGTCGCCGTAGGGTTGTTAAACGGTAACCGATAACCCAGAAAGCGTTTTCAGGATCAATGACCAACCAGTTCAGCCCAGGACCCCCCGGTTTCCAAAGGGACGCTAGGAATGAATGCACCGAGATGCTCACTGGGTCTCACACGGAGTTCAGTATTACTCACTGGGTCTTGTCGTGTCTAGTGAAAATAGAACGCGGATAACCTAGATTCTAACATATACAACCTGGGGTTTCTAGCACCTGGAGTGATGGTGTATATTTTGTGGAAACAAAAAAAAAACATGCACATGTTTTTGTTAAAATGTCCAAATGTTAATTGTGTAATGTTAACGTAATAAAATATGTGAATGCAATTAAAATCTGCCTTTAAGTGTAAAAAAAGAGAGGTATGCCCGAACGTACAAAAGGCACGGCGGTTTTTCTGACAGATATTGTGATTTTATTTGCTATTAATTATTTTAAATTCAAGCTTCAGTTCAATATTCACTGTGTAATAGATTTAAAACATGTGATGGAGCATTACCACATGATACCGTCAAAATATGAACTGCTCTATATATTCTAATGCAAGGATGAGAACTTTACAGATATGAATTGCTTCCAACATGTATTTATTGAAATTTTTAATTCAAATAGAACGATCAAACATAGAACAATTGTTAAGTTAAATAAATAAAGTAACAATGATAAAATAATAAAACAATTCCAATAAGAAAGCAATAGGACTTTTCAAATCGCAAAAAATCGCAGCCTTTGCAATTTGCGAATCGCATTGTTTCAAATTGCGATTTCGATTTGAAATCGATTAATCGGTCAGCCCTACACGACGGCCCAAGTCACGGCGTGGTACATTTACCCTCTCGTTTGAAATGTACAAGAATGGGCTGTCGTGGTTGTTTTGAGAAACTTTCCGCGTTGTTTCAACTGCTGCGTTGGGGCAGAGCAAGGTGACGGAGAAAGGGGGGAGAGGGGTTAGAGAGATAGGTGAGTTGGAGAGAGGGGTTAGAGAGAGGGGTTAGAGAGAGGGGTTAGAGAGATAGGTGAGTTGGAGAGAGGGGTTAGAGAGAGGGGTTAGAGAGAGGGGTGAGTTGGAGAGAGGGGTTAGAGAGAGGGGTTAGAGAGAGGGGTTAGAGAGAGAGGTGAGTTGGAGAGAGGGGGGAGAGGGGTTAGAGAGAGGGGTTAGAGAGATAGGTGAGTTGGAGAGAGGTGTTAGAGAGAGGGGTTAGAGAGAGGGGTTAGAGAGAGGGTACGAGAGAGGTGAGTTGGAGAGAGGGGGGAGAGGGGTTAGAGAGAGGGGTTAGAGAGATAGGTGAGTTGGAGAGAGGGGTTAGAGAGAGGGGTTAGAGAGAGGGGTTAGAGGGATAGGTGAGTTGGAGAGAGGGGGGAGAGGGGTTAGAGAGAGGGGTTAGAGAGAGGGGTTAGAGAGATAGGTGAGTTGGAGAGAGGGGTTAGAGAGAGGGGTTAGAGAGAGGGGTTAGAGAGATAGGTGAGTTGGAGAGAGGGGTTAGAGAGAGGGGTTAGAGAGAGGGGTTAGAGAGATAGGTGAGTTGGAGAGAGGGGGGAGAGGGGTTAGAGAGAGGGGTTAGAGAGAGGGGTTAGAGAGATAGGTGAGTTGGAGAGAGGGGTTAGAGAGTGGGGTTAGAGAGAGGGGTTAGAGAGAGGTGAGTTGGAGAGAGGGGTTAGAGAGAGGGGTTAGAGAGAGGGGTTAGAGAGATAGGTGAGTTGGAGAGAGGGGTTAGAGAGAGGGGTTAGAGAGAGGGGTTAGAGAGAGGTGAGTTGGAGAGAGGGGTTAGAGAGAGGGGTTAGAGAGAGGTGAGTTGGAGAGAGGGGTTACAGAGAGGGGTTAGAGAGAGGGGTTAGAGAGATAGGTGAGTTGGAGAGAGGGGTTAGAGAGAGGGGTTAGAGAGAGGGGTTAGAGAGAGGTGAGTTGGAGAGAGGGGTTAGAGAGAGGGGTTAGAGAGAGGGGTTAGAGAGATAGGTGAGTTGGAGAGAGGGGTTAGAGAGAGGGGTTAGAGAGAGGGGTTAGAGAGATAGGTGAGTTGGAGAGAGGGGTTAGAGAGAGGGGTTAGAGAGAGGGGTTAGAGAGATAGGTGAGTTGGAGAGAGGGGGGAGAGGGGTTAGAGAGAGGGGTTAGAGAGATAGGTGAGTTGGAGAGAGGGGTTAGAGAGAGGGGTTAGAGAGAAGGGTTAGAGAGAGGTGAGTTGGAGAGAGGGGGGAGAGGGGTTAGAGAGAGGGGTTAGAGAGAGGGGTTAGAGAGGGGGGTTAGAGAGAGGTGAGTTGGAGAGAGGGGGGAGAGGGGTGAGAGAGACTTTTTTGACTTTTAAACTACTTTTATTGCCATACTCTTAGGTTTTTTCGGTAAAGTCACGTAGGTAAAAATAAATAATAAAATAATTGGACTAATTATAGAAATCAAATTTTAAATCACGACGTTTCGGAGGCAACACAAGTCTCCGTCATCAGGTGGGACCGTCTATTATTAGTTATATAATTTTATTATTTTTACCTACGTGACTTTACCGACAAAACCTAAGAGTATGAATCCTTGCAGTCACGAAAGCTTCAAATCTAGAATTACTTTTATTGCCGCCAGCAGCAACAGCACTGGAGGCGATTTCGACATGAAATACACAAAGTCACCAGCAAACAAATGAAAATAAACGCTACAAATCCACGCGCTGTGGCGCTAAAGGCACCGCGCACAACACGAAATAAAAGCCACGTGGTGGTGGTGGTCATCGCGCACCCCACGGTGACGAGCGAGCGCTTCAGAAGGTGAACACGAGGGTGCCGTCCACGCTGGTACAAATGGATTTTTCAGCTCCCCAGCGTTCGAAGAAGACGTGCACATCACCGGCACGTGTGTGGTATGCGTGCTCCAGCCGGAGCCGCGCCTTGAGCAGGCCCCTGAACACTGGAAGCACAGAGCAGCCGTCAGTGTCACCTTGCAGCATCTTTTTTCTCGTTCTGTACACCGCCATCTTCGCCTGAGCACAGGCGAAGTTGGCGAGGTCATGGCGCTTGTTAGCCAGGTAAGGCACCACCCCATATACGAAGCTGCTGTTGTAGAAGGGCACCCACAGTTTCCTGAAGATGTCCTCCAAAAGGCGGAACATTGGTTTGAGCCGCTGGCAGCGTAAGTACTGGTGGGGCAGATCCTCCCTGGCACCGCAGGAAATGCACAAGTCTGTTACCCCTGGCGAGATTCGGCTGAGCCACACGGCCGATGGCAACGTGCAGTGTGCCAACCTCCACTGGAGGTCACCGCAGCGTTTGGCTACGGGGGAGACTTGTACATTTGTTTCCACTGAGGGGCGGCCGCAATGAGGGGAGAGAAATGGTCTCTCCGTTTTATGTCAGGTAGGTCGGCCAGGTCCCGGGAATGCAGCGCCTTGACACAGCACGTGTAGAGCGCCTTGACACAGCACGTGTAGAGCGCCTTGACACAGCACGTGTAGAGCGCCTTGACACAGCACGTGTAGAGCGCGTTGACACAGCACGTGTAGAGCGCCTTGACACAGCACGTGTAGAGCGCCTTGACACAGCACGTGTAGAGCGCCTTGACACAGCACGTGTAGAGCGCGTTGACACAGCACGTGTAGAGCGCCTTGACACAGCACGTGTAGAGCGCCTTGACACAGCACGTGTAGAGTGCCTTGACGCAGCACGTGTAGAGCGCCTTGACAGAGCACGTGTAGAGCGCCTTTACACAGCACGTGTAGAGTGCCTTGACGCAGCACGTGTAGAGCGCCTTGACAACAGCACGTGTAGAGCGCCTTGACCAGCACGTGTAGAGCGCCTTGACACAGCACGTGTAGAGCGCCTTGACACAGCACGTGTAGAGCGCCTTGACACAGCACGTGTAGAGCGCCTTGACACAGCACGCTGTAGAGCGCCTTGACACAGCACGGTAGAGCGCCCTTGACACAGCACGTGTAGAGCGCCTTGACACAGCACGTGCTAGAGCGCCTTGACACGGCACGTGTAGAGCTGCCTTGACAGCAGCACGTGTTAGAGCGCCTTGACACAGCACGTTGTAGAGCGCCTTGACACAGCACGTGTAGAGCGCCTTGACACAGCACGTGTAGAGCGCCTTGACACAGAAGTGTAGAGCGCCTTTACACAGCACGTGTAGAGCGCCTTGACACAGCACGTGTTAGAGCGCCTTGACACAGCACGTGTAGAGCGCCTTGACACAGCACGTGTTAGAGCGCCTTGACACAGCACGTGTTAGAGCGCCTTGACGACAGCACGTGTAGAGCGCCTTGACCAGCACGTGTAGAGCGCCTTGACGCCAGCACGTGTAGAGCGCCTTGACACAGCACGTGTAGAGCGCCTTGACACAGCACGTGTAGAGCGCCTTGACACAGCACGTGTAGAGCGCCTTGACACAGCACGTGTAGAGCGCCTTGACACAGCACGTGTAGAGCGCCTTGACACAGCACGTGTAGAGCGCCTTGACACAGCACGTGTAGAGCGCCTTGACACAGCACGTGTAGAGCGCCTTGACACAGCACGTGTAGAGCGCCTTGACACAGCACGTGTAGAGCGCCTTGACACAGCACGTGTAGAGCGCCTTGACACAGCACGTGTAGAGCGCCTTGACACAGCACGTGTAGAGCGCCTTGACACAGCACGTGTAGAGCGCCTTGACACAGCACGTGTAGAGCGCCTTGACACAGCACGTGTAGAGCGCCTTGACACAGCACGTGTAGAGCGCCTTGACACAGCACGTGTAGAGCGCCTTGACACAGCACGTGTAGAGCGCCTTGACACAGCACGTGTAGAGCGCCTTGACACAGCACGTGTAGAGCGCCTTGACACAGCACGTGTAGAGCGCCTTGACACAGCACGTGTAGAGCGCCTTGACACAGCACGTGTAGAGCGCCTTGACACAGCACGTGTAGAGCGCCTTGACACAGCACGTGTAGAGCGCCTTGACACAGCACGTGTAGAGCGCCTTGACACCGGCTTGACACAGCACGTGTAGAGCGCCTTGACACAGCACGTGTAGAGCACCTTGACACGGCACGTGCAGAGCGCCTTGACAGAGCACGTGTAGAGCGCCTTGACGCAGCACGTGTAGAGCGCCTTGACGCAGCACGTGTAGAGCACCTTGACACGGCACGTGTAGAGCGCCTTGACACAGCACGTGTAGAGCGCCTTGACGCAGCACGTGTAGAGCGCCTTGACGCAGCACGTGTAGAGCGCCTTTACGCAGCACGTGTAGAGCGCCGTGTTCAGGGCGCTCTTCAGGGGCACGTTCCTGCAGCCTCGGAGCTTCAGTAGCTTGCCGGAGTCGCAGTGGGCAGGGGGCTGTGCGCAGGAGAAGCACAACTCCGGGAAAGAGGAGGAGGAGGGGGCGCCGCAGAGAGAGAGAGATATGCGAGAGAGCAGAGCGTGACATCTTTTGTGAAATCTTTCATTTAAAATGGGGGGGAGGCACATAAAGCAAAGCACTGGAAAAAAACTGAAAAAAACTAAATGATGAACGAAGCAAAGTGGCGACTACACCGATCATCTTCTTGTTTCCTCTGATCGTAAAAAAGAGAGAGGGGTTACAGAGAGAGAGATGCGAGAGCGGTGAGTTGGAGAGGGGGGAGACGGTTTGAGGTAGAGGGGTTAGAGATGAGAAAGAGGTGAGGGAAAGAGGGGGAGAGAGGGGGGTTGAGGGGGAAGAGATGAGGAAGAGGTGAGGGGGGAGAGAGTGGGGTGTGTGAGGGAGAAGGGAGAAATGAGAGAGAGCTAAGGGAGAGAGCGGGAGAGAGCAGGGTTGAGGGTGGAGAGATGAGAGAGAGGTGAGGGAGAGAGGGGGGAGAGAGGGGGGTGTGAGGAAGAGGAGTTAGAGCTGAGGGAGAGAGGGGGAGTGTGACGGAGAGGAGGGAGAGATGAGTGAGAGAGGGGGAGAGGGGGAGTGTGAGGGAGAGTAGAGGGTGTAGAGAGGGGGGTGTGAGGAAGAGGAGTTAGAGATGAGGGAGAGAGGGGGAGTGTGACGACGAGGAGGGAGAGATGAGTGAGAGAGGGGGAGAGGGGGAGTGTGAGGGAGAGTAGAGGGTGTAGAGAGGGGGGTGTGAGGGAGAAAGGTGACAGAAAGGTGAGTGGGAGAGGGGGGTTGAGGGAACAAGGTGAGTGGGGAGAGGGGGGAGAGAGGAGGGAGGGTGAGGTAAGGGAGTGAGGGGGGAGAGAGAAGGGGGAGAGGTGAGGGTGAGAAGTAGGAGAGTGGGTGAGTTCAGGGAGAGAGTTCAAATCATCAATCATCTCCGTGGGTTGACAATTGCGTCCCAGTTTTAATAGGTGCTCGCTAACCGCCCTTGTTCATGCTGCACGAGTCTGTGTGTACTGGTGTGCGTATGTACAGGTAGCTGTTGTGTGTAGATGTGTGAGTGTGTGTGTGCGGAGGGAGCGGTGGTGGAGCGGTTAGCGCGCTGCGCTATGAACCTGGCGACCCGGGTTCGATTCCTGCTCACGTGCCAACACCAGTGACGATTATCTGAATCGGTCCTGGGCCTCCCCCCTAGGTTGACTCAGCCTCAAATGAGTACCTGGTGGAGGGGTGTTAACATCGCCACTGGAGAGACAAAAGCGGCCGGGCGTGGTACTGGTTGGTCACCCACCCCCCTCGCGTGCAGTGCCGGTCTTAATAGATGCTTGCTAAACACCACCGGGTATAAACTGGTATTCTTTAGCTCGCCTTTGGGGCCGTCCATAAATGACGTCACGCACCTGTAGGGGGGGAGTCAGACATTTGTGACGATGTGTGACGAGAGGGGGGAGGGGGGTGAGAAATGTGACGTCACATCAAAATGCGCAACTTTAAATAAATATAGACAACACGTTCTTAATTAAAGACTTTTTAAATAAATGTTTTCTCCTACAACATCAGAGCGCAGCGGCACATTAAATACGCTCTACAATGAAAATAGTTTAAAGCAATTTGAAGCATGTTTATATTTGGGGGGGGGGGGGGCAGAGCTTTGAGACGTCATATTTGAGGGGGGGTCTGACTTTTTGTGACGCCGTGTGACGAGGGGGGGGGAGGCAAAAATAGTCCAAAATCGCGTGATGTCATTTATGGACGGCCCCTTTGTAGGTTTGTACACCGTGTGTGTGTGTGCGCGTGTGTGTGTACGCGTGCGTGTGTGTGTGTGCGTGTGTGCGTTTGCGCGTGTGTGCGTGTGTGTGTGCGCGTGTGTGTGTGCGTGTGTGCGTGTGCGCGTGTGTGCGTGTGTGTGTGCGCGTGTGTGTGTGCGTGTGTGCGTGTGTGCGTGTGCGCGTGTGTGCGTGTGCGCGTGTGTGTGTGTACGCGTGCGTGTGTGTGTGTGTGCGTGTGCGCGTGTGTGCGTGTGTGTGTGTGCGTGTGTGTGTGCGCGTGTGTGTGTGCGTGTGCGCGTGTGCGCGTGTGTGTGTGTACGCGTGCGTGTGTGTGTGTTCGAAAGGCGGTCGGGGAGCGGTAGTGTAGCGGTTAGCGCGCTGCGCTATGAACCTGGCGACCCGGGTTCGATTCTCGCTCACGGCTAACACCTGTGACGATTATCTGAACCGGTCATGGGCCTCCCCTAGGTCGACTCAGCCTTAAATGAGTACCTGGTGCGGTGTGTAAACATCGCCACTGGGGAAACAAAGGCGGTCGGGCGTAGTGCTGGCCACCCACCCCCTCGTGTACCGTTCCAGCCTTCATTGGTGCTCGCTAACAGCACTTGCCCCTACAGTCTGTTAAGGCTATACGGGGGATCTTTGTCTTTGTTGAAAGGCGGTCGCATCCCAACAGCCAGCGGAGGGCAGCAGAAGAGCGACGCTCACAACAAGCGAACGCAGCGACGGGCGGATAAAACAACAGCGGAGAAC
This sequence comes from Lethenteron reissneri, assembly GCF_015708825.2. Taxonomy (NCBI): domain Eukaryota; kingdom Metazoa; phylum Chordata; class Hyperoartia; order Petromyzontiformes; family Petromyzontidae; genus Lethenteron; species Lethenteron reissneri. Next base: position 7,106,897 of record NC_083839.1, read on the forward strand.
TCAGCTGGTGGCGCTTCACGCGACGGCTTCGAGGTGCACCTAGCCTGGCACAAGCACCGTGGTGACGTCACCGCCAGTTGGTGGCGAGCGACGATTGTTGTGTGTGTATTTATACACACGTGTACGCGTGTATGCACGTGTTTGTATACTGCATGTGTATACTGCATGTGCATACTACATGTGTATACTGTATGTGTATACTGCATGTGTATACTGCATGTGTATACTACATGTGTATACTGCATGTGTATACTGCATGTGTATACTGCATGTGTATACTGCATGTGTATACTGCATGTGTATACTACATGTGTATACTGCATGTGCATACTGCATGTGTATACTGCATGTGTATACTACATGTGTATACTGCACGTGCATACTGCACGTGCATACTGCACGTGCATACTGCACGTGTATACTGCATGTGTATACTGCATGTGTATACTGCATGTGTATACTGCATGTGTATACTGCATGTGCATACTGCATGTGTATACTGCATATGTATACTACATGTGTATACTGCATGTGTATACTGCATGTGCATACTGCATGTGTATACTGCATGTGTATACTGCATGTGTATACTGCATGTGTATACTGTACTGCATTGAGAACACGCCTTGATCTTTTTAAACCACAGACGACTCCCCCGTGTCGCCATCGCCCCAGCACCATCCCACACACAGGCGGGCACGGGAGGCACCCCCCTCCAGCCCCCTCCCCTCCCTCCTCCTCCCACCACTTCCCCCTCCCTACTCCTACCATCAGCCCTCAACCCCCCATCCTCTCTCCATCACACTACACCAACTCCCGCCATCTCTCCCATCCCTCTCTCCCATCACCTCCCCTTCCATCACCCCCATTCCCATCTCCCGAACCCTTCACCATCCATCAACTCACATCTCCCTCCCGCCTCCCTCCCTCCATCCCTCCTTCCCTGTCAACTCCCACCCTCCCTCCCTCCCATCCTCCCTCCCTCCCATCCTCCCACCTCACCTCCCCCCTCCCACCCTCCCACCTCACCTCCCTTCATTCAACTCCCCTGTCTCCTTCTGTTCCCTTCTCTCATCAGGTTCCAACCCCCCACTCTCCTCCCCTCCCTCCCTTTCATCACCTCCCATCCCCCTCCGTTCTCCCTCCTCCCTTCTTCCTCACTGCCCTCTCCCTCCCCCGTTCTCATCACCTCCCTCCCTCCCTCGCCCGACTGCCCCTTTCCCTCCCCGCTCCTCCCCCTTCTCCCTCCCCTCTCCTTCCTCCTCCCCTCTCATCACCTCCCACTCCCTCCCTCCCTCCTCCACCCCCCTCCTCTGGCTCCGCAGTGGAGGCGCAAGGTTCGGGTTTATCCGCTTCAATTGAGGACGACCGTGATGATGGTGGTGGTGATGGTAGTGCGTTGGTAGCGATGATTGTGATGATGGCGGTGGTGGTGGTGATGATGGCGCGGAGTGGTTCGTAAGGCGTTGGGTGCGCGCACCTGTGACCGTCTGGAGAGACATTGAGACGGGGAGACACTTGGGGGAGACAGCGGGGAGACGCTGACAGATACAGCGGGGAGACGCTGCTGAGAGACACGGGCAGAGAGAGAGGAAGAGAGAGACACGCAGAGACGTGGAGACACAGACGGGGAGAGACAGGGGAAGAGACACAGGGAGACAGCGTGACAGTGAGAGAGAGAGAGCTTTCAGAGAGAGAGAGTCGCGCACACACGGAGGCGCAGAGAGAGAGAGAGCGAGCGAGAGAAAACGAGAGGCAGTGGAGCGGAAAGAAAGCGCGGGGGAGAGCTGAGAGAGAGAGAGAAATGCGAGGAGTTGTGAGCTGCATTCACATCCACCACAGCCTCTCACGGCACCTTGTCCATTCACATCGTCACATCACCGCTTCGCATCACCCCGGCGCACATCACACCATCGCACATCACACCATTGCACATCACACCATCGCACATCGCACCATTGCACCCCCATTCCTTTCGGCATTTGAATCCTCACGACCCTACACATCCATCCACGCACCACTCCAATGTCACGCCTCGCCACCACATCACCGGCACTCGCATTGCGTGCTCTGAGCGCTCGGTTACCCGTCGCCGTGACCATCATCATCATCACATCATCGCCTGCATGACATCCTCACATCGCATCATCGCCTGCATCACAGCATCACGCATCGCTAAACAGAAACATCGCATCTGCATCATCGTGTCCAGACTCATCATCATATCCCTACACACAATCACTCTACTCGCATAGCCACATCGCCCACACACACACATTTAACAAGTCTCACACACCATCACATCCTCACGCAGCCCCCACATACACGAACGCATAATCACATCACCCACACACACACCGTCATCAACTCTACGCACCTACACACACACACACCTTCAAACACCATCATATCACCCATCCACACACGCATAAATCACACCATAATTCTACCCACATCCACAGGCATCACATCACCCACGCACACCGACGCACATCACACACACACACATCACACACATCACACCATTACATAACCCACCCACACCAACACACATCACACTATCACTCTACCCACACACACACACCCATCACATCACCCACACCGACACATCACACACACACACACACCCATCACATCACCCACACCAACACACATCACACTATCACTCTACCCACACCCACACACACCCATCAACATCACCCACACCGACACATCACACACACACACACCCATCACATCACCGTCACCCACCCACACCAACACACATCACACACACACAACCATCACATCACCCACCTCTACCGACACACTATCACTCTACCCACACACACACACCCATCAACATCACCCACTCCGGTACACATCACACACACACACCCATCAACATCACCCACACCGGCACACATCACACACACATCACACCATCACATCACCCACCTCTACCGACACACTATCACTCTACACACACACACCAACATCACCCACGCACATCGCTCAATCGCTACGCATCCGTAACCAGCCCCCGGGGACATCTCCATCACCGCCACCACCACCACCACCACCATGCTACAGCTGCTGCGTCTGATGCTGCTGCTGCTACTGCTTTGGACGCTGCACGGCAGCGGCAGAAGGGCCCAGGGCAGGGAGCTGGCCATCATGGGCCTCATCCCCATGGACGTGAAGTCGGGTCCCGCCGACTCGGCCCGGGGCATCATGCCCGCGGTGGAGCTGGCGCTGGCGCGGGTTAACAGCAAGGGGAGCGGAGCCTCGCTGACTCAGCACGGCCGCCTCGCCATCAAGTGGTACGACACGGAGGTGCGTGGCCCTGGGGTAGCGCGGCTGGGGGTGTGCGGGGGGGGGGGGTGTGTGCGTGGGTCATGTGTCTGTGTGTGTAGTAGTCGTAGTAGTAGACCGGCTTTCGTAGGTGCTCGCTAACAGAGCACTTGCCCCTACAGGCTGTTAAGGCTATACGGGGGATCTTTATCTTTGTCTTTGTAGTCGTAGTAGTAGACCGGCCTTCGTAGGTGCTCGCTAACAGAGCACTTGCCCCTACAGGCTGTTAAGGCTATACGGGGGATCTTTATCTTTGTCTTTGTAGTCGTAGTAGTAGACCGGCCTTCGTAGGTGCTCGCTAACAGAGCACTTGCCCCTACATTCTGTTAAGGCTATACGGGGGATTTTTGTCTTTGTGGGTGTGCGGGTGGGGGGTACGGGTGGGGTGTGCGGTGTGGGGGTTTGTGAGTGGTGTGTTCACGCGGTCGGGGTGTTCACGCGGTCGGGGTGTTCACGCGGTAACCTGGATGGGCTCGTGTGTCCAAACACAACCGGGCAGACCGCGTGCGTGCATGGCTCCGTTTGTGTGTGCGGGGTGTACGTGGGGGGTGTGTGGGGGGTGTGTGCGGAGTGTACGTGGGGGGGGGGGGGGGTGTGCGGGATGTGCGTGGGAGGTGTGGTGGGTGTGTCGGGGTATACGTGGGGGGGTGTGGGGGTGTACGTGGGGGTGTACGTGGGGGTGTGTGGGGGGGTGTAGGGGTTGGTGTGCATGGGGCTGTCGGGGGGGGGGTGTGCAGCATGTGCATGCATGGGAGGTGTAGGGTGTGTGGGTAGGGTGTCCCGGATTACTGTGACACAGGGATGTGTTTGTACGTGTGTGAGGGTGTGTGTGAGGGTGTTTGTGTGTGTGAGGGTGTGTGTGAGGATGTGTGAGCGTGTGTGTGAGGGTGTGTGTGAGGGTGTGTGTGTGAGGGTGTGTGTGTGTGAGGTGTGTGTGGGGGAGGAGCGGTAGTGTAGCGGTTAGCGCGCTGCGCTACGAACCTGGCGACCCGAGTTTGATTCAGATAATCGTCACCGGCCCTGGGCCTCCCCTAGCCTCAAATGAGTACCTGGTGTGGTGTGTAAACATCGCCACGGGGGAGACAAAGGGGGCCGGACGTGGTGCTGGCCACCCACCCGCTCGTGCGCCGTGGCGGCTCGCTAACAACACTTGCCCCAATAGTCTGTAGCAGCCTATCCGGGGGATCTTTGTCTTTGCGCGCGTGGGTGAGCGTGTGGGGTGCGTGTGGGGTGCGTTCCGAATGGAGCGATCCCGAGGTGCGTGCGGTGTGTGTGGGGTGTGTGCGGTTTGTGTGAGGGTGCGTTAGGGGTGTGTGTGCGGGTGCGTGTGGTGTGTGTGTGGGGTGTGTGTGGGGTGTGTGTGGCGTGTGTGCGGTGTGTGTGCAGGGTGCGAGCGGTGTGTGTGTGTGTGGGGTGTGTGTGCGGTGTGTGTGCGGTGTGTGTGCGGTGTGTGTGCGGTGTGTGTGCGGTGTGTGTGTGCGGGGTGCGTGCGGTGTGTGTGTGTGGGGTGTGTGTGTGGGGTGTGTGTGGCGTGTGTGCGGCGTGTGTGCGGTGTGTGTGTGGTGTGTGTGTGTTGGGTGCGTGTGGGGTGCGTGCGCTGTTTGTGTGGGGTGTGTGCGGGGTGCGAGCGGTGTGTGTGCGGTGTGTGTGCGTTGTGTGTGTGGAGTGTGTGTGGAGTGTGTGCGGTGTGTGTGCGGTGTGTGTGCAGTGTGCGAGCGGTGTGCGTGTGGTGTATGTGTAGGGTGTGTGCGGTGTGTGTGCGTGTGGGGTTCGTGCGGTGTGTGTGTGGTGTATGTGTAGGGTGTGTGCGGTGTGTGTGCGTGTGCGTGTGGGTGCGTGTGGGGTGTGTGTGGGGTGTGTGTGGCGTGTGTGCGGCGTGCGTGTGGGGTGTGTGCGGCGTGCATGCGATGTGCGTGCGGGGGTGTGTGGGGTGCGTGTGGGGTGCGTGTGGGGTGCGTGTGGGGTGCGTGTGGGGTGCGTGTGGGTGCGTGGGGTGCGTGTGGGTTGCGTGTGGGTTGCGTGTGGGTGCGTGTGGGTTGCGTGTGGGGTGCGTGTGGGGTGCGTGTGGGGTGCGTGTGGGGTGCGTGTGGGGTGCGTGTGGGGTGCGTGTGGGGTGCGTGCGGTGTGTGTGCGGTGTGTGTGTGGAGTGTGTGCGGTGTGGGTGTGGGGTGTGTGTGCGGTGTGTGTGTGTGCGTGTGGGGTGCGTGTGGGGTGTGTGTGTGGAGTGTGTGCGGTGTGGGTGTAGGGTGTGTGTGCGGTGTGTGTGTGGGGTTCGAAGTGCGTGCAGTGTGTGTGCAGTGTGTGTGCTGTACGTGTGCTAGTGCGTGCGAGACCCCACATGAAGGAATCGGGGGTTCGCTGAGGATGGGAGGGGGCAGTTCAGCAAGTGGGTTCCTGAACCCGTTTGTGCGGGCCTTGGGGCGTGGTCACCCCCTCGTATATACAGCGTGTGTGGACGGTCTCCATCACTCACCTACTCACCCCACCCACTCACCCCACTCACTCACCCCACTCACTCACTCACTCACCCACTCACTCACCCACCCACTCACTCACTCACCCACTCACTCACTCACTCACCCACCCATTCGCTCACCCACCCACCCGCTCACCCATCCACTCGCCCACCCACCCGCTCACCCGCCCACTCACCCGCTCACTCACCCACTCACCCACCCACCCACTCATCCGCCCGCCCACCCACCCGCTCACCCGCTCACTCACCCATTCACCCACCCACTCACCCACCCACTCACCCACCCACCCGCTCATCCGCTCACTCACCCATTCACCCACCCACTCACCCACCCACCAGCCCACCCGCTCATCCGCTCACTCACCCACTCACCCACCCACCCGCTCACCCGCTCACTCACCCACTCACCCACCCGTCCACACACTCACCATCCTTCAAGGTTGCCACCTGTCCGGAGTTGACCCAGACAGTCTGGAAATTTGGAGGCCGCCGGCGTTACGCGGTCGCCGTGCAGAGGAGGAGGGAGAAAGGGGGGTGGGATTGGGGCGGAGGTTTGGGGAAGGGTAGGGGGGTGTAGGGGGGGTGTAGGGGTGTGTGGGGGGGTATGTGGGGGTGTGGGAGGGGGTCAGCTCCCCACACGACAGAACGCGTTCCCGTAGCAGCTGCGCTCGTTATATAAACAGGTTTGTGGGACTCTGCAAGGTGAAAAAGGTGGCAAAACACCCACACCCAATCCCAGCTTACATTTTACACTATCAGCCCGCACATCACCCCCCTTCCCCTCCCCTTCCTCCAGCCAGCCAGGCAGGAGGCCAGCCAGCAAAACCGTGTCTCGAACAGTATGCCAATCGATCTGGCGATGCTGCTGCTGCTACTGCGTTGGTAGCGGTGCACAAACGCAGCCAAACAGTTGCACGCGTTCCGTGGCACGTGCGTGTGCGTCTGTGTGTGCGTCTGTGTGTGCGTCTGTGGTGGCCTTAACATGAGGAATGTAGAAGAGGTGACGCCTGTTCGCCTTTTGGGCGTCCTCTCGTCTAACACTGCTGGTGAAAGTTCCATTTAAAGCTTTCGTGACTGCAGGGACTTATCTTCTTGGTTCTTTCGGTAAAGTCACGTAGAAGGGAAATAATAAAAAGAATAATAAAATATTCTATTATTTTATTACTTAATTTTATTATTATATAATCTTATTATATTATTTTATTATGTTTTATTTTTATTATTTTATTATTTCCCTTCTACGTGACTTTACCGAAAGAACCAAGAAGACTGGTGGTGAAGCTAGGCCCTCGAGAAGGGTGCTGTGGTTGGTGCAAACCAGTGACGTGCGGTCAGGGGAGGCAGGGGAGGCAGAGCCTCACTTGTCATACTCCAATGAAAATAGCCGTGACGAAAAGTAAAAAGAATAATCAAATGAAATGAATATTAAGATTTTTCCCCTGCTCTGTGTTATAAATGTCATTTCTGTACGATTCCAATCATTTTTATAGTCAAAATCGCCAAATTTGCGGAGCTCAGCTGCAAATACAAGGAGAGACGAGAGGTGAGGCCGCGACGAGCTCAGCCTCCCCTCTGATTACGCAACCCCTCAGTAACTGGGTGGAGCGCGGGCAATAAGTGCGTGCCTGTTACTATCTCAGTATGTCACCAACGTAATGTTTGTAGACCCCTTCATTTCATGTCCTCGCCTTCCATACTCCAGGTTACTTATTTCATGTGCGTGTATAAAGATATTTAGGCTCGCTGGTCTCGTCACGAAACTGCAATGAAAAAGCACCAGGGGAGGCAGCTATCACATCTGCCTCACTGAGGGGGGCGTGTTAGACACGCGAGGCCACGCCCCCTCCGCGAGACCACGCCCCCCTCAATGAGGCCACGCCCCCCTCCGTGAGGACACGCCCCCTCAATGAGGACACGCCCCCTCCGTGAAGACACGCCCCCTCAGTGAGGACACGCCCCTCAGTGAAGACACGCCCCCTCAGTGAAGCCACGCCCCCTCCGTGAGGACACGCCCCCCTCATTGAGGACACGCCCCCCTCAGTGTGTGAATCTGGCTCTGACACGAGCCAGTGCCTCCCCAGCCATTGACCTCACCGCACGTCACTGGTGCAAACTTGATGCCTTCCAAGAAGTATTTGGTGTTTAAACATCTTAACAACCTCCAGTTCTATTGCCGGTAAAGGTGAAACCCATTCTTAGTTTGCTACTGGCAAAAAAGGTATCCAATTATATAGCTACTCACCCCGAGATATAAATTATCTGATAGTGGCATTGTACTTGTACTGGTTCGCCTTTTGCCGCTGTTCTCTGGTCTGACACTGGTGGTGAGACAAGGCCACGAAGAAGGCCGCTGTCTCTGGTGTAGGCCAATCAGTTTCGAAGACAAAGCGTGTATCATCAGGAGCATGTGTGTGTGCATGTTTTGAGTGGTTAATGCAGTACACGATACCTTGCAAAACGGTTCCTGTTCGGTGTTTGAACATCTTAACCACCTAGTGATAGGTTTTTACCCTTTAAACTTGTACAAAATGACACCTTTATACAAGGCATCATGTTTGCAATAACCACAACACAAGCAGTCAAAATGCAAACAAAAAGAAACAACTCTGATAATGGTAATGATAATCAAAAACAGTGCACTAACAGAGTATTAAGAGCTCGGGGTAAGCATTTACACTATGAGACCTCCTTTACCAGTGGCAAAATATCATTGCCATTATCAAAGTTGTTTCTTTTTGTTTGCATTTTAACTGCTTGTGTTGTGGTTATTGCAAACATGATGCCTTGAATAAAGGTGTCAGTTTTGTACCAGTTTAAAGGGTAAAAACCTACTACTATATTTTGCCACTGGTAAAGGAGGTTTCATAATCTTAACCACCTGTTTTATTGCCAGAAAGGATGAAACCTATGCTAATAACAGCTGACGTTTCGGGCAATGACCCTTCTTCAGAGCACATCAGATGAAGAAGGGCCATCACTCAAAACGTTGCCTGTTTAATTATATAGATATGTTATTTTAAGGCGACGCACCACGCCCAGCGGTATTGATGAACGTGTCCAGATCGGTTCCCCAGCTCAAGCAAACGTCTCGGAGGGCGGTTGACGCGTCATTGGGAAGCGTCACAGAGCTCCGGTGCGTGTGCATGATTCTTCTTCCTTGTTCCCCCCCTCCCCTTGCCCCCACCCCTCCCCCCCCCGTCCCCTCCGCCCCCACCACGCGCAGTGCGACAACGCCAAGGGCCTCAAGGCGTTCTTCGACGCCATCAACTTCGGGCCCAACACTTCGTTGGTGTTCGGCGGCGTCTGCCCCACCGTGACGGCCACCATCGCCGAGGCCCTCCTCTCATGGGACCTCGTGCAGGTACAAAGATAAAGGCAAAGGTTCACCCCTCCCCCCCCATCCACCGTGTAGCCCTGCTGGGGCAAGTGCTGTGAGCGGTACGCTGTCACTCGAGGCACGCACGCACACTAAAGACAAAGATCCCCCCTGAAGCCTCAGCAGACTGTTGGGGCAAGTTTTTGTGAGCGGGTGGCACCTATGAAGAATAACAGGACACGAGAACGGGTGGGTGGCCAGCACCACGCCCGGCCGCCTTTGTCTCCCCAGTGACGATTTTTTTTTTACGCGCCGCACCGGGTACTCATTTGAGGCTGAGTCGACCTAGGGAAGGCCCAGGACGGAATCGGATATCACTCGCTGCTGATGATGTTTGTCGTGAGCGGGAATCAAACTGTTGCAAGTAGAGACACAGGTGCAGAGAGAGACACAGAGAGAGACACAGAGACACAGAGAGGGACACAGAGAGACACACAGAGAGAGACACAGAGACACAGAGAGAGACACAGAGACACAGATAGAGACACAGAGAGAGACACAGAGACACAGAGAGAGAAACAGGAGTAGAGACACAGAGAGAGACACAGATAGAGACACAGAGAGAGACAGAGAGAGACACAGAGACACAGAGAGAGACAGAGAGAAACACAGAGAGAGACAGAGAGACACAGAGACACAGAGAGAGACAGAGAGACACAGAGAGAGACACAGAGAGAGACAGAGAGACACAGAGACACAGAGAGAGACAGAAAGACACAGAGAGAGACACAGAGAGAGACACAAAGACAGACACAGAGGGAGACATAGAGAGAGACAGTGAGACACAGAGACAAGGAGATAGAGAGAGACACAGAGACACACACAGAGACACAGGTGTAGGGAGAGAGCAGCACCGGTGGAGAGACACAGGTGCGTGTGTCACGATATGAATCGGTTTATTTCGCGATTGATTTTGGCCGCGCATGAATCACCGCGGGGGGAGCCGTCGCCTGGAGGCTGCCACGTGACCGTGACTTCGAGATATATTTAACCCCAGCACCACGTGCCCCCCCCTCCTCCTCCCTCCTGCTCTAGAAGATGCACGGCCACTCCCCCCAGGGGTTTTGTTTTCAAGCAAAACTTGTGAGGTGGGAGGGGAGGGTGCGCGTCTCATAATCCGGTAGCTGTGAGTGTGTGTGTTCGCGTGCGGTAGCGCGTGTGTGGGGGAGCGGTGGTACAGCGGTTAGCGCACTGCGCTACGAACCCGGCGAGCCGAGTTCGATTCTCGCACACGGCCAACACCACCGGTGACGATTATCTGAGCCGGTCCCGGTCCTCCCCTAGGTCGACGCAGCCTCAAATGAGTACCTGGTGCGGTGTGTAGTAAACATCGCCACTGGGGAGACAAAGGCGGCCGGGCGTGGTGCTGGCTACCCACCCCCTCATGTGCCGTGCCGGCCTTCGTAGGTGCTCGCTAACAGCACTTGCCCCAACAGTCTGTTGAGGCTATATGAAGGATATTTGTCTTTGTGTTGCAGAGCGCGGTGGCGCAGTGGTTAGCGCGCTGCGCTACGAACCCGGCAGCTGACAGTGGCGAATGTTTGAACCTTGTCTGGGCCTACCCTAGGTCGACTCAGCCTTAAACGATTACCTGGTGCGGTGCGTAGACATCAGAATTGCTGCCCCCCCCTCACCGCCATCCCCCGTCATAGTAATGTGGACTTTCCACAACTGGCAGCGGTAGGAGTGCGAAGGGCCACGCTGCGTGAGAGACGGAGCGCCGTGCGCGTCACAGCGCGAATACAACAAAGACAAAGATCCCCCGTATAGCCTTAACAGACTGTGGGGGCAAGTGCTGTTAGCGAGTAGCCGGCCTATGAAGGTCGAAATTGTGGACTATGAAGGCCAACACACACGAGTGCACACACACAAAGCTCCCCCTTATAGCCTGCGCAGACATTCGGGGCAAGTGCTGTTAGTGAGCACCTATGAAGGCCGGCACTGTGGCACACAATGGAGTGGATGGCCGGTGCCACCCCGGGCCGCCTTTGTCTTCCCAGCGCTGAAGTGTACACGACCGCACTGGGTGTTCATACGCACGCACGCGCGCGGGAGATGAAAGAGTCGGCATTAGAAACCGCGCTCAGATATCAATCGCGACCCCCATTCCCCCCCCCACCCACCGGGCGATGAGGGTTGGTGAGTGGGTGAGGGTGGCCGGGGTGTGGAAGGATTCGGGTGAGGGTGGTGAGGGTGGTGAGGGTGACGAGGAGGATGAGTCTGGCGTGGTGCAGGCCACCCACCCGCTGTGTGCCCGTGCCGGACTTCATAGGTGCTCGCCAACAGCACTTGCCCCAACGGTCTGTTGATAGGCTATACGGGGGATCTTTGTCTTTGTGTGTGCGCGTGTGTGTGTAGTGTAGTGTGTATGCGTGTATGTATAATGATGTATGTACTGGGGAGGCAATGTCGTCCTCTGAGGACATCGTCATCATCATCGTCGTCACCAAATCTGGGCCATGTCCTTCGTAAATCAGCAGCTTCACCTCATCCCCCCCACCCGCCCCCTCTCCCTGTCTCGCCCTCAATCCCTGAATGTCGTCTTCCGCTCTCTCTCTCTCTCCTCTCTCCGTTACTCCCTCCCTCGTTCCTCCCATCCCTATCTCCTATCACCTCGAACCTTACCCTCTCCCGCAGTCTCTCTCTCCTCCCTCTCCCTGGGTCTACAGCTCTCTCCTCCTTCCCTCCCTCCCTCTTTCCTTTTTACGATCAGAGGAAACAAGAAGATGCTCGGTGCAGTCGGCACTTTGCTTCGTTCATCATTTCGTTTTTGGTTTTTTTAATGCTTTGCTTTATGTAACTCCCCCCCTTTAAAATGAAAATTTTCACAAAAGATTTCACGTTCTGCTCTCCTTACCCCTTCCCTCTCTTCCGCCCTCTCATCCCCGGCTCTCCATCCTCTCCCACTCTCTCTCTCTCAAGCTCCAAACCTCCCCCCCCCCTTTCACCATCTCTTTCTCTCCCTTTTCCCATCCCTGTTTCCCGTCACCTCCATCCCAAATCTCCCTCCCATATTTCTCTCCCCGTCCATCCTTCACCCTGTCCCTGTCCCTCTCTCACATCTCACACTCTCCTCCGTGTGTCTCTCTCTCTGCTTCTGTCTCACTCTCAAGCTCAATTTGCCTCTCTCCTCGCTCTCTTCCCACGCTGCCTCTCCTCCTCCTCCTCTCTCTCTCTCTGGGGAAATCTCAGCGCGTTGTAATGAGTCCCAAAAGCTGTCAAAGAGCGTGGGGTGAACGCGTCCGTTAAGTGGGTGAGTTGTGAGTGGGTGGTTGGGTGAGTGGGCGGTTTAGTGGGTGAGTGAGTGGGTGGGTGAGTGGGCGGTTTAGTGGGTGAGTGAGTGGGTGGTGTGTGTGAAGGGGTGAGGTGTGAGTGGGTGGGTCAGTGGGTGGTTTAGCGAGTGAGTGGTGTGTGTGTGTGTATGAAGGGGTGAGATGTGAGTGGGTGGGTGGGTGAGTGGGTGGTTTAGTGAGTGAGTGGGTGGTGTGTGTGTGTGTGAAGGGGTGAGGTGTGAGTGAGTGGGTGGGTGAGTGTGTGAGTGGTTTGTGTGTGTGTGAAGGGGTGAGGTGTGAGTGAGTGGGTGGGTGAGTGGGTGGTTTAGTGAGTGAGTGGTGTGTGTGTGTGAAGGGGTGAGCTGTGAGTGGGTGGGTGGGAGGCTGAGTGGGCGTGGATGGGTATGGATGCGTGGCAGGTTGAGTGGGTAGTTTAGTGTGTGATTGAGTGGGTGAGTGATTGAGTGGGTGGGTGAGTGGGTAGTTTAGTGTGCGAGTGAGTGGGTGAACGGGGCAATGAGTGGCCGAGCGAGTGTGTGGGTGAGGCAGTAAGGGGAGTGAATGGGTGAGTGAGACGGTGAGTGCGTGAACGAGGCCTTAATCTCCACCCACCACCCCCACCCCCCACCATCACTACCACCCACTACCACCACCCCCACCCCCAACCATCACTACCACCCACTACCACCACCCCCACCCCCCACCATCACTACCACTCACTACCACCACCCCCACCCCCCACCATCACTACCACCCACTACCACCACCCCCACCCCCCACCATCACTACCACCCACTACCACCACCCCCACCCCCCACCATCACTACCACTCACTACCACCACCCCCACCCCCCACCATCACTACCACCCACTACCACCACCCCCACCCCCCACCATCACTACCACCCACTACCACCACCCCCACCATCACTACGCACCACCACGCATCACTTACTAGGCGCTCGATAACACATCGCGTGCTGTGCCTTGCCCTCATGCCCCCCGTGCCCCCCACATGCCCCCCCCGCGTGCCCCGCGTGTGCCCCCCTCCCCCATGCCCCCCATGTCCCCCATGTGCCCCCCCCCCGTGTGTGCCACCCCTCCCCACATGCCCCCGTGCCTCCCACGTGCCCCCCCCCTCCCCACATGTCCCCGTGCCTCCCACATGCCCCCCTCACGTGCCCTGTGTGTGTCCCCCTCCCCCATGCCCCCCATGTCCCCCACGTGCCCCTCCCCCGTGCCCTCCATGCCCCCCCTCCCCCCGTGCCCCCCCCCCCAGCTGTCGTTCGCGGCCACGACGCCGGTGCTGGCGGACAAGAAGAAGTACCCCTTCTTCCTGCGCACGGTGCCCTCGGACAACGCCGTGAACCCGGCCATCGCGCGCTTCCTGCGACACTTCAGGTGGCGCCGCGTCGGGACCCTCACCCAAGACGTGCAGCGCTTCTCCGAGGTGGCACACAGGGTGACACACAGGGTGACACACAGCACACAGGGTGGCACACAGGGTGGCACACAGGGTAACACATAGGGTGGCACACAGGGTGACACACAGGGTAACACATAGGGTAACACACAGCACGCAGGGTAACACACAGGGTAACACACAGCACGCAGGGTGACACACAGGGTGGCACACAGGGTGGCACACAGGGTGGCACACAGGGTGGCACACAGGGTGGCACACAGGGTGACACACAGGGTAACACATAGGGTAACACACAGCACGCAGGGTAACACACAGGGTAACACACAGCACGCAGGGTGACACACAGGGTGGCACACAGGGTGGCACACAGGGTGGCACACAGGGTGGCACACAGGGTGGCACACAGGGTGACACACAGGGTGACACACAGGGTAACACACAGCACGCAGGGTGACACACAGGGTGGCACACAGGGTGGCACACAAGGTGGCACACAGGGTGGCACACAGGGTGACACACAGGGTAACACACAGGGTAACACACAGCACGCAGGGTGACACACAGGGTGGCACACAGGGTGGCACACAGGGTGGCACACAGGGTGGCACACAGGGTGACACACAGGGTGACACACAGGGTAACACACAGCACGCAGGGTGACACACAGGGTGGCACACAGGGTGGCACACAGGGTGGCACACAGGGTGGCACACAGGGTGACACACAGGGTGACACACAGGGTGGCACACAGGGTGGCACACAGGGTGACACACAGGGTGACACACAGGGTAACACACAGCACGCAGGGTGACACACAGGGTGGCACACAGGGTGGCACACAGGGTGGCACACAGGGTGACACACAGAGTGACACACAGGGTGGTACACAGGGTGACACACAAGGTGACACACAGGGTAGTACACAGGGTGACACACAGCACACAGGGTGACACACAGGGTGACACACAGGGTGACACACAGGGTGGTACACAGGATGACACACAGGGTGGCACACAGGGTGACACACAGAGTGACACACAGGGTGGTACACAGGGTGACACACAGAGTGACACACAGGGTGGTACACAGGGTGACACACAGGGTGACACACAGAGTGACACACAGGGTGGTACACAGGGTGACACACAGGATGACACACAGGGTGGCACAGCACACAGGGTGACACACAGGGTGGCACGCAGGGTGGCACACAGGGTGACACACAGGGTGACACACAGGGTAACACACAGCACGCAGGGTGACACACAGGGTGACACACAGCACGCAGGGTGGCACGGCCATAGCTCACGACGTGGCATTCTACAATGGTGTGGTGTGTGCCGTCTGCAACGTGTGCACGTGTGTGTGCGCGTGTGTGGATCGGTGGCGCAGTGGTTAGCGCATCGTGTTACGAACCCGGCGACTCGGGTTCAATCCCCGGCTCACAAACAACGTCAGGGGCAAATATCTCAACCGGTCCTGGGCCTCCCTTAAGTCGACTCGGCCATGAATGCACACCTGGCGTGATGGGTAAAACATCACTGCTGGGGAGACAAAGGCGGTCGTGGTGCTGCTGATCAGCCATCCCTCTCGTGCGCTGTGCAGGCACGAGGGGGATGAGTGACCAGTGGTCAGTGGAGGCTACCTGGGGGATCTTTGTCTGTGTGTGGTGTGATGTGTGTGTGGTGTGTGTGTGTGGTGTGTGTGTGGTGTGTGCGGTGTGTGCGTGGTATGCGTGGTGTGCGTGGTGTGTGTGTGTGGTGTGTGTGGTGTGTGTGTGGTGTGTGCTGTGTGTGTGGTGTGTAGCTGTGTGTGTGGTGTGTATGTGTGCGTGGTGTGTGTGGTGTGTATGTGTGTGTGGGGTGTGTGTGGTGTGTGTGGTGTGTGTGTGTGGTTGTGTGGTGTGTGTGTATATATGGTGTGTATGGTGTGTGTGCTGTGTGTGCTGTGTGTGTGGTGTGTGTGGTGTGTGTTTGGTGTGTGTGTGGTGTGTGTTGTGTGTGTGTAGTGTGTGTGTGGTGTGTGTGTGTATATATGGTGTGTGTGTATGTGTGTGTGTGGTGTGTGTGTGTGCTGTGTGTGGTGTGTGTGTGGTGTGTGTTGTGTGATGTGTGTGTGGTGTGTGTGTGCTGTGTGTGCTGTGTGTGTGGTGTGTGTGTGCTGTGTGTGCTGTGTGTGTGTGCTGTGTGTGTGGTGTGTGTGTGTATATATATATGGTGTGTGTTCTGTGTGTGTAATGTCAGTGCAGCGTGTGCCGCGAGTGATTGATGATTCTCTGGCCTCTGGCTCTGTATCGCGGCCTCCCAGTGTCTCCCCATTACACCACGCAAGGGGGGGGGGGGAGACGTGGGGGGGAGACGTGGGGGGGGAGGGAGACGTGGAGAGGGGAGACATGGGTGGGGGGAGGGAGACGTGGGGGGGGGAGACGTAGGGGGGGGGAGACGTTGGGGGGGGAGACGTGGGGGGGGGGGGCGGAGATGTGGGGGGGGGAGACGTGGGGTGGGGGGCAGTCGTGCTGAGAAAGGGAGAGTGGGAGGGAGAGCCATGGTGACAAAGGGGCTGGCGCTAGTGCTGGTGTTAGTGCTCGTGTTGGTGCTAGTGTTGGTGCTAGTGTTAGTGCTAGTGTTAGTGCTAGTGTTGGTGTTAGTGTTATTGCTGGTGCTAGTGTTGGTGCTAGTGTTGGTGCTAGTGTTAGTGCTAGTGTTGCTGCTAGTGTTAGTGCTAGTGTTAGTGCTAGTGTTAGTGTTATTGCTGGTACTAGTGTTGGTGCTAGTGTTAGTGCTAGTGTTAGTGTTATTGCTGGTGCTAGTGTTGGTGCTAGTGTTGGTGCTAGTGTTAGTGCTAGTGTTGGTGCTAGTGTTAGTGCTGGTGTTAGTGTTAGTGCTGGTGCTAGTGTTGGTGCTAGTGTTAGTGCTGGTGTTAGTGTTAGTGCTGGTACTAGTGTTAGTGCTAGTGTTGGTGCTAGTGTTAGTGCTAGTGTTGGTGCTAGTGTTGGTGCTAGTGTTGGTACTAGTGTTAGTGCTGGTGTTAGTGCTAGTGTTAGTGCTGGTGCTAGTGTTGGTGCTAGTGTTAGTGCTAGTGTTGGTGCTAGTGTTAGTGGTGGTGTTAGTGCTCGTCTTAGTGCTGGTGTTAGTGCTAGTGTTAGTGCTAGTGCTGGTGCTAGTGCTGGTGTTAGTGTTAGTGCTAGTGTTAGTGCTAGTGTTAGTGCTAGTGTTGGTGCTAGTGTTAGTGCTGGTGCTAGTGTTGGTGCTAGTGTTGGTGCTAGTGTTGGTGCTAGTGTTAGTGCTAGTGTTAGTGCTCGTGTTGGTGTTAGTGTTAGTGCTGGTGCTAGTGTTAGTGGTGGTGGTGTTGGTGCTAGTGTTAGTGCTGGTGCTAGTGTTGGTACTGGTGTTGGTGCTAGTGTTAGTGCTGGTGCTAGTGTTAGTGCTGGTGTTGGTGCTAGTGTTAGTGCTGGTGCTAGTGTTGGTGCTAGTGTTGGTGCTAGTGTTGGTGCTGGTGCTAGTGTTGGTGCTAGTGTTGGTGCTAGTGTTAGTACTGGTGCTAGTGTTAGTGCTGGTGTTGGTGCTAGTGTTGGTGCTGGTGCTAGTGTTGGTGCTAGTGTTGGTGCTAGTGTTAGTGCTGGTGCTAGTGTTAGTGCTGGTGTTGGTGCTGGTGTTAGTGCTGGTGCTAGTGTTGGTGCTAGTGTTGGTGCTAGTGTTAGTGCTGGTGCTAGTGTTGGTGCTAGTGTTGGTGCTAGTGTTGGTGCTAGTGTTAGTGCTGGTGCTAGTGTTGGTGCTAGTGTTGGTGCTAGTGTTAGTGCTGGTGCTAGTGTTAGTGCTAGTGTTGGTGCTGGTGTTAGTGCTGGTGCTAGTGTTGGTGCTAGTGTTGGTGCTAGTGTTAGTGCTGGTGCTAGTGTTGGTGCTAGTGTTAGTGCTGGTGCTAGTGTTGGTGCTGGTGTTGGTGCTAGTGTTAGTGCTGGTGCTAGTGTTGGTGCTAGTGTTGGTGCTAGTGTTGGTGCTGGTGCTAGTGTTGGTGCTAGTGTTGGTGCTGGTGTTAGTGCTGGTGCTAGTGTTGGTGCTAGTGTTGGTGCTAGTGTTAGTGCTGGTGTTGGTGCTAGTGTTAGTGCTGGTGCTAGTGTTGGTGCTAGTGTTGGTGCTAGTGTTAGTGCTGGTGCTAGTGTTAGTGCTAGTGTTGGTGCTGGTGTTAGTGCTGGTGCTAGTGTTGGTGCTAGTGTTGGTGCTAGTGTTAGTGCTGGTGTTGGTGCTAGTGTTAGTGCTGGTGCTAGTGTTGGTGCTGGTGTTGGTGCTAGTGTTAGTGCTGGTGCTAGTGTTGGTGCTGGTGTTGGTGCTAGTGTTAGTGCTGGTGCTAGTGTTGGTGCTAGTGTTGGTGCTAGTGTTAGTGCTAGTGTTAGTGCTGGTGCTAGTGTTGGTGCTAGTGTTAGTGCTAGTGTTAGTGCTAGTGTTGGTGCTAGTGTTGGTGCTAGTGTTAGTGCTGGTGCTAGTGTTAGTGCTAGTGTTAGTGCTAGTGTTAGTGTTAGTGCTAGTGCTGGTGCTAGTGTTGGTGCTAGTGCTAGTGTTGGTGCTAGTGTTGGTGCTAGTGTTAGTGCTAGTGTTAGTGCTCGTGTTGGTGCTAGTGTTAGTGCTAGTGTTAGTGCTAGTGTTAGTGCTAGTGTTAGTGCTAGTGTTGGTGCTAGTGTTAGTGCTAGTGTTAGTGTTAGTGCTAGTGTTGGTGCTAGTGTTGGTGCTAGTGCTAGTGTTGGTGCTAGTGTTGGTGCTAGTGCTAGTGTTAGTGCTAGTGTTAGTGCTAGTGTTGGTGCTAGTGTTGGTGCTAGTGCTAGTGTTAGTGCTAGTGTTAGTGCTAGTGTTGGTGCTAGTGTTAGTGTTGGTGCTAGTGTTGGTGCTAGTGTTAGTGCTCGTGTTGGTGCTAGTGTTAGTGCTAGTGTTAGTGCTAGTGTTAGTGCTAGTGTTAGTGCTAGTGTTAGTGCTAGTGCTAGTGCTGGTGCTAGTGCTGGTGCTAGTGCTAGTGTTAGTGCTAGTGTTGGTGCTAGTGTTAGTGTTAGTGCTAGTGCTGGTGCTAGTGTTAGTGCTAGTGTTAGTGCTAGTGTTAGTGCTAGTGCTAGTGCTGGTGCTAGTGCTAGTGTTAGTGCTAGTGTTGGTGCTAGTGCTAGTGTTAGTGCTAGTGTTAGTGCTAGTGTTAGTGCTAGTGCTAGTGTTGGTGCTAGTGTTGGTGCTAGTGTTAGTGTTAGTGCTAGTGTTGGTGCTAGTGTTGGTGCTAGTGTTAGTGCTAGTGCTAGTGTTAGTGCTGGTGTTAGTGCTAGTGTTAGTGCTAGTGTTAGTGCTAGTGTTAGTGCTGGTGTTAGTGCTAGTGTTAGTGCTGGTGTTAGTGCTAGTCTTAGTGCTAGTGCTGGTGCTAGTGTTAGTGCTAGTGTTGGTGCTAGTGTTGGTGCTAGTGTTGGTGCTAGTGTTAGTGCTAGTGTTGGTGCTAGTGTTAGTGCTGGTGTTAGTGCTAGTGTTAGTGCTGGTGTTAGTGCTAGTCTTAGTGCTAGTGCTAGTGTTGGTGCTAGTGTTGGTGCTAGTGTTAGTGCTAGTGTTGGTGCTAGTGTTAGTGCTAGTGCTAGTGTTAGTGCTAGTGTTAGTGCTAGTGTTAGTGTTGGTGTTAGTGCTAGTGTTAGTGTTAGTGCTAGTGTTAGTGCTAGTGTTGGTGCTAGTGTTAGTGCTAGTGTTAGTGCTAGTGTTTGTGTTAGTGCTGGTGTTAGTGTTAGTGCTAGTGTTAGTGCTAGTGTTAGTGCTAGTGCTAGTGTTAGTGCTAGTGTTGGTGCTAGTGTTAGTGCTAGTGCTAGTGTTAGTGCTGGTGTTAGTGCTAGTGTTAGTGTTGGTGTTAGTGCTAGTGCTGGTGTTAGTGTTAGTGCTAGTGTTAGTGCTGGTGTTAGTGCTAGTGTTAGTGCTAGTGTTAGTGCTAGTGTTAGTGCTGGTGTTAGTGCTAGTGTTGGTGTTAGTGCTAGTGCTAGTGCTGGTGCTAGTGCTAGTGTTAGTGCTAGTGTTAGTGCTGGTGTTAGTGTTAGTGCTAGTGTTAGTGCTAGTGTTGGTGCTAGTGTTGGTGCTAGTGTTAGTGCTAGTGTTGGTGCTAGTGTTAGTGCTGGTGTTAGTGCTAGTGTTAGTGCTGGTGTTAGTGCTAGTCTTAGTGCTAGTGCTAGTGTTGGTGCTAGTGTTGGTGCTAGTGTTAGTGCTAGTGTTGGTGCTAGTGTTAGTGCTAGTGCTAGTGTTAGTGCTAGTGTTAGTGCTAGTGTTAGTGTTGGTGTTAGTGCTAGTGTTAGTGTTAGTGCTAGTGTTAGTGCTAGTGTTGGTGTTAGTGCTAGTGCTAGTGCTGGTGTTAGTGCTGGTGTTAGTGTTGGTGTTAGTGCTAGTGCTAGTGCTGGTGCTAGTGCTAGTGTTAGTGCTAGTGTTAGTGCTAGTGTTAGTGCCGGTGTTAGTGCTAGTGTTAGTGCTAGTGTTGGTGCTAGTGTTAGTGCTAGTGTTAGTGCTAGTGTTAGTGTTAGTGCTGGTGTTAGTGCTAGTGTTAGTGTTGGTGTTAGTGCTAGTGCTAGTGCTGGTGTTAGTGTTAGTGCTAGTGTTAGTGCTAGTGTTAGTGCTGGTGTTAGTGCTAGTGTTGGTGTTAGTGCTAGTGCTAGTGCTGGTGCTAGTGTTAGTGCTAGTGTTAGTGCTAGTGTTAGTGCCGGTGTTAGTGCTAGTGTTAGTGCTAGTGTTAGTGCTAGTGTTAGTGTTAGTGCTGGTGTTAGTGTTAGTGTTAGTGCTAGTGTTAGTGTTAGTGCTAGTGCTGGTGTTAGTGTTAGTGCTAGTGCTGGTGCTAGTGCTAGTGTTAGTGCTAGTGTTAGTGCTAGTGTTAGTGCCGGTGTTAGTGCTAGTGTTAGTGCTAGTGTTAGTGCTAGTGCTAGTGTTAGTGCTAGTGTTAGTGTTAGTGCTGGTGTTAGTGCTAGTGTTAGTGTTGGTGTTAGTGCTAGTGCTGGTGTTAGTGCTAGTGTTAGTGTTGGTGTTAGTGCTAGTGCTAGTGCTGGTGCTAGTGCTAGTGTTAGTGCTAGTGTTAGTGCTAGTGTTAGTGCCGGTGTTAGTGCTAGTGTTAGTGCTAGTGTTAGTGCTAGTGTTAGTGTTAGTGCTGGTGTTAGTGCTAGTGTTAGTGTTGGTGTTAGTGCTAGTGCTAGTGCTGGTGTTAGTGTTAGTGCTAGTGTTAGTGCTGGTGTTAGTGCTAGTGTTAGTGTTGGTGTTAGTGCTAGTGCTAGTGCTGGTGCTAGTGCTAGTGTTAGTGTTAGTGCTAGTGTTAGTGCTAGTGTTAGTGCCGGTGTTAGTGCTAGTGTTAGTGCTAGTGTTAGTGTTAGTGCTAGTGTTAGTGCTAGTGTTAGTGCTAGTGTTAGTGCTGGTGTTGGTGCTAGTGTTAGTGCTAGTGCTGGTGCTAGTGTTAGTGCTAGTGTTAGTGCTAGTGTTAGTGCTGTTGCTAGTGTTAGTGCTGGTGCTGGTGTTGGTGCTATTGTTGGTACTAGCGTTAGTGTTAGTGCTAGTGTTAGTGTTGGTGCTGGTGTTAGTGCTAGTGTTAGTGCTAGTGTTAGTGCTAGTGTTAGTGTTGGTGCTGGTGTTAGTGCTGGTGTTGGTGCTGGTGTTGGTGCTGGTGTTGGTGCTAGTGCTAGTGTTAGTGCTAGTGTTAGTGCTAGTGTTACTGTTAGTGTTAGTGCTAGTGTTAGTGCTGGTGTTAGTGCTAGTGTTAGTGCTAGTGTTAGTGCTGGTGTTAGTGCTAGTGTTAGTGCTGGTGTTAGTGCTAGCGTTAGTGTTAGTGCTAGTGTTAGTGCTAGAGCTAGTGTTAGTGCTGGTGTTAGTGCTAGTGTTAGTGCTAGTGTTAGTGCTGGTGTTAGTGCTAGCGTTAGTGTTAGTGCTAGTGTTAGTGCTAGAGCTAGTGTTAGTGCTAGTGTTAGTGCTAGTGTTAGTGCTAGTGCTGGTGTTAGTGCTAGTGTTAGTGTTAGTGCTAGTGTTAGTGCTGGTGTTAGTGCTAGCGTTAGTGTTAGTGCTAGTGTTAGTGCAAGAGCTAGTGTTAGTGCTAGTGTTAGTGCTAGTGTTAGTGCTAGTGCTGGTGTTAGTGTTAGGGTTAGTGCTAGTGTTAGTGCTAGTGCTAGTGTTAGTGCCGGTGTTAGTGTTAGTGTTGGTGCTGGTGTTAGTGCTGGTGTTAGTGTTAGTGTTGGTGCTGGTTTTAGTGTTAGTGTTGGTGCTGGTGTTAGTGTTAGTGTTGGTGCTGGTGTTAGTGCTGGTGTTAGTGTTAGTGTTGGTGCTGGTGTTAGTGCTAGTGTTAGTGTTGGTGCTGGTGTTAGTATTAGTGCTAGTGTTAGTGCTAGTGTTAGTGCTAGTGTTAGTGTTGGTGCTGGTGTTAGTGCTGGTGTTAGTGTTGGTGCTGGTGTTAGTGCTGGTGTTAGTGTTAGTGCTGGTGTTAGTGTTAGTGCTAGTGTTAGTGTTGGTGCTGGTGTTGGTGCTGGTGTTGGTGCTGGTGTTGGTGCTGGTGTTGGTGCTAGTGCTAGTGTTAGTGCTAGTGTTAGTGCTAGTGTTAGTGTTAGTGCTAGTGTTAGTGCTGGTGTTAGTGTTAGTGCTGGTGTTAGTGCTAGTGTTAGTGCTGGTGTTAGTGTTAGTGCTGGTGTTAGTGCGAGTGTTAGTGTTAGTGTTAGTGCTAGTGTTAGTGCTGGGGTTAGTGTTGTGCTGGTGTTAGTGCTAGTGTTAGTGCTGGTGTTAGTGTTAGTGCTAGTGTTAGTGCTGGTGTTAGTGTTAGTGCTAGTGGTAGTGCTAGTGTTAGTGCTGGTGTTAGTGCTAGTGTTAGTGCTAGTGTTTGTGCTAGTGCTAGTGTTAGTGCTAGTGTTAGTGCTAGTGTTGGTGTTAGTGCTGGTGTTAGTGCTGGTGTTAGTGCTGGTGTTAGTGCTGGTGTTAGTGCTGGTGTTAGTGTTAGTGCTAGTGTTAGTGCTAGTGTTAGTGCTGGTGTTAGTGCTGGTGTTAGTGCTAGTGTTAGTGCTAGTGCTAGTGTTAGTGCTAGTGTTGGTGTTAGTGCTGGTGTTAGTGCTGGTGTTAGTGCTAGTGTTAGTGCTAGTGTTAGTGCTGGTGTTAGTGCTGGTGTTAGTGCTGGTGTTAGTGCTGGTGTTAGTGCTGGTGTTAGTGTTAGTGCTAGTATTAGTGCTAGTGTTAGTGCTGGTGTTAGTGCTGGTGTTAGTGCTAGTGTTAGTGCTGGTGTTAGTGTTAGTGCTAGTGTTAGTGCTAGTGTTAGTGCTGGTGTTAGTGCTGGTGTTAGTGCTAGTGCTAGTGTTAGTGCTGGTGTTAGTGCTAGTGTTAGTGCTAGTGTTAGTGCTAGTGTTAGTGCTGGTGCTAGTGTTAGTGCTAGTGTTAGTGCTAGTGTTAGTGCTAGTGTTAGTGCTGGTGTTGGTGCTAGTGTTAGTGCTGGTGTTAGTGCTAGTGTTAGTGCTGGTGTTAGTGCTAGTGTTAGTGCTGGTGTTAGTGCTCGTGTTGGTGCTAGTGTTAGTGCTAGTGTTAGTGCTGGTGTTAGTGCTAGTGTTAGTGCTCGTGTTGGTGCTAGTGTTAGTGCTAGTGTTGATGCTAGTGTTAGTGCTAGTGTTAGTGCTAGTGTTGGTGCTAGTGTTAGTGCTAGTGTTAGTGCTAGTGTTAGTGTTGGTGCTAGTGTTAGTGCTAGTGTTAGTGTTGGTGTTGGTGCTAGTGTTAGTGCTGGTGTTGGTGCTAGTGTTAGTGCTAGTGTTAGTGCTCGTGTTGGTACTAGTGTTAGTGCTAGTGTTGGTGCTAGTGTTAGTGCTGGTGTTGGTGCTAGTGTTAGTGTTGGTGCTAGTGTTGGTGCTAGTGTTGGTGCTAGTGTTAGTGCTAGTGTTAGTGCTGGTGTTGGTGCTAGTGCTAGTGTTAGTGCTAGTGTTGGTGTTGGTGCTAGTGTTAGTGCTAGTGTTAGTGCTAGTGCTAGTGTTAGTGCTAGTGTTAGTGTTGGTGCTAGTGTTGGTGCTAGTGTTGGTGCTAGTGTTAGTGCTGGTGTTGGTGCTAGTGCTAGTGTTAGTGCTGGTGTTGGTGTTGGTGCTGGTGTTGGTGCTAGTGTTGGTGCTGGTGTTGGTGCTAGTGTTAGTGCTAGTGTTAGTGCTCGTGTTGGTGCTAGTGTTAGTGTTAGTGCTAGTGTTGGTGCTAGTGTTAGTGGTAGTGTTAGTGTTGGTGCTAGTGTTAGTACTAGTGTTAGTGTTGGTGCTAGTGTTAGTGCTGGTGCTAGTGTTAGTGTTAGTGCTGGTGCTAGTGTTAGTGCTAGTGCTAGTGTTAGTGCTAGTGTTAGTGTTGGTGTTAGTGCTAGTGTTAGTGTTAGTGCTAGTGTTAGTGCTAGTGTTGGTGTTGGTGCTAGTGTTAGTGTTAGTGCTAGTGTTGGTGTTGGTGTTGGTGTTAGTGTTAGTGCTAGTGTTGGTGCTAGTGTTGGTGTTGGTGCTAGTGTTAGTGTTAGTGCTAGTGTTGGTGTTGGTGCTAGTGTTAGTGTTAGTGCTAGTGTTAGTGCTAGTGTTGGTGTTGGTGCTAGTGTTAGTGTTAGTGCTAGTGTTGGTGTTGGTGCTAGTGTTAGTGTTAGTGCTAGTGTTAGTGCTAGTGTTGGTGTTAGTGTTAGTGTTGGTGCTAGTGTTAGTGTTGGTGCTAGTGTTAGTGTTGGTGTTAGTGTTAGTGTTGGTGTTAGTGTTAGTGCTAGTGTTGGTGTTGGTGCTAGTGTTGGTGTTAGTGTTGGTGCTAGTGTTAGTGTTGGTGCTAGTGTTAGTGTTAGTGCTAGTGTTGGTGTTAGTGTTAGTGCTAGTGTTGGTGCTAGTGCTAGTGTTAGTGCTAGTGTTAGTGTTAGTGCTAGTGTTAGTGCTAGTGTTAGTGCTAGTGCTAGTGTTAGTGCTAGTGCTAGTGTTAGTGTTGGTGCTAGTGCTAGTGTTAGTGCTGGTGTTAGTGCTAGTGTTAGTGCTGGTGTTAGTGTTAGTGCTAGTGTTAGTGCTAGTGTTAGTGCTAGAGCTAGTGTTAGTGCTGGTGTTAGTGCTAGTGTTAGTGTTAGTGCTGGTGTTAGTGCTAGCGTTAGTGTTAGTGCTAGTGGTAGTGCTAGAGCTAGTGTTAGTGCTAGTGTTAGTGCTAGTGTTAGTGCTAGTGCTGGTGTTAGTGCTAGTGTTAGGGTTAGTGCTAGTGTTAGTGTTAGTGCTAGTGCTAGTGTTAGTGCTGGTGTTAGTGTTAGTGTTGGTGCTGGTGTTAGTGCTGGTGTTAGTGTTAGTGTTGGTGCTGGTGTTAGTGTTAGTGTTGGTGCTGGTGTTAGTGCTAGTGTTAGTGCTAGTGTTAGTGCTAGTGTTAGTGTTAGTGTTGGTGCTGGTGTTAGTGCTAGTGTTAGTGCTAGTGTTAGTGCTGGTGTTAGTGTTAGTGCTAGTGTTAGTGTTGGTGCTGGTGTTAGTGCTGGTGTTAGTGCTGGTGTTAGTGTTGGTGCTGGTGTTAGTGCTGGTGTTAGTGTTAGTGCTGGTGTTAGTGTTAGTGCTAGTGTTAGTGCTGGTGTTGGTGCTGGTGTTGGTGCTGGTGTTGGTGCTGGTGTTGGTGCTAGTGCTAGTGTTAGTGCTAGTGTTAGTGCTAGTGTTAGTGCTGGTGTTAGTGTTAGTGCTGGTGTTAGTGCTAGTGTTAGTGCTGGTGTTAGTGTTAGTGCTGGTGTTAGTGCGAGTTTTAGTGTTAGTGTTAGTGCTAGTGCTGGTGCTAGTGCTAGTGTTAGTGCTAGTGTTAGTGCTAGTGTTAGTGCCGGTGTTAGTGCTAGTGTTAGTGCTAGTGTTAGTGTTAGTGCTAGTGCTAGTGTTAGTGCTAGTGTTAGTGCTGGTGTTAGTGCTAGTGTTAGTGTTGGTGTTAGTGCTAGTGCTAGTGCTGGTGTTAGTGCTAGTGTTAGTGTTGGTGTTAGTGCTAGTGCTAGTGCTGGTGCTAGTGTTAGTGTTAGTGCTAGTGTTAGTGCTAGTGTTAGTGCCGGTGTTAGTGCTAGTGTTAGTGCTAGTGTTGGTGCTAGTGTTAGTGCTAGTGTTAGTGCTAGTGTTAGTGTTAGTGCTGGTGTTAGTGCTAGTGTTAGTGTTGGTGTTAGTGCTAGTGCTAGTGCTGGTGTTAGTGTTAGTGCTAGTGTTAGTGCTGGTGTTAGTGCTAGTGTTAGTGTTGGTGTTAGTGCTAGTGTTAGTGCTAGTGTTAGTGCTAGTGTTAGTGCTAGTGTTAGTGCTGGTGTTGGTGCTAGTGTTAGTGCTAGTGCTGGTGCTAGTGTTAGTGCTAGTGTTAGTGCTAGTGTTAGTGCTGTTGCTAGTGTTAGTGCTGGTGCTGGTGTTGGTGCTATTGTTGGTACTAGCGTTAGTGTTAGTGCTAGTGTTAGTGTTGGTGCTGGTGTTAGTGCTAGTGTTAGTGCTAGTGTTAGTGCTAGTGTTAGTGTTGGTGTTAGTGCTGGTGTTGGTGCTGGTGTTGGTGCTGGTGTTGGTGCTGGTGTTGGTGCTAGTGCTAGTGTTAGTGCTAGTGTTAGTGCTAGTGTTACTGTTAGTGTTAGTGCTAGTGTTAGTGCTGGTGTTAGTGCTAGTGTTAGTGCTAGTGTTAGTGCTGGTGTTAGTGCTAGTGTTAGTGCTGGTGTTAGTGTTAGTGCTAGTGTTAGTGCTAGCGTTAGTGTTAGTGCTAGTCTTAGTGCTAGAGCTAGTGTTAGTGCTGGTGTTAGTGCTAGTGTTAGTGCTAGTGTTAGTGCTGGTGTTAGTGCTAGCGTTAGTGTTAGTGCTAGTGTTAGTGCTAGAGCTAGTGTTAGTGCTAGTGTTAGTGCTAGTGTTAGTGCTAGTGCTGGTGTTAGTGCTAGTGTTAGGGTTAGTGCTAGTGTTAGTGCTAGTGCTAGTGTTAGTGCCGGTGTTAGTGTTAGTGTTGGTGCTGGTGTTAGTGCTGGTGTTAGTGTTAGTGTTGGTGCTGGTTTTAGTGTTAGTGTTGGTGCTGGTGTTAGTGTTAGTGCTAGTGTTAGTGCTAGTGTTAGTGCTAGTGTTAGTGTTAGTGTTGGTGCTGGTGTTAGTGCTAGTGTTAGTGCTAGTGTTAGTGTTAGTGCTGGTGTTAGTGTTAGTGTTGGTGCTGGTGTTAGTGCTGGTGTTAGTGTTAGTGTTGGTGCTGGTGTTAGTGCTAGTGTTAGTGTTGGTGCTGGTGTTAGTGTTAGTGCTAGTGTTAGTGTTGGTGCTGGTGTTAGTGCTGGTGTTAGTGCTGGTGTTAGTGTTGGTGCTGGTGTTAGTGCTGGTGTTAGTGTTAGTGTTAGTGCTGGTGTTAGTGTTAGTGCTAGTGTTAGTGTTGGTGCTGGTGTTGGTGCTGGTGTTAGTGCTAGTGTTAGTGCTGGTGTTAGTGTTAGTGCTGGTGTTAGTGCGAGTGTTAGTGTTAGTGCTAGTGTTAGTGCTGGTGTTAGTGTTAGTGCTGGTGTTAGTGCTAGTGTTAGTGCTGGTGTTAGTGTTAGTGCTGGTGTTAGTGCGAGTGTTAGTGTTAGTGTTAGTGCTAGTGTTAGTGTTAGTGCTGGTGTTAGTGTTAGTGCTAGTGGTAGTGCTAGTGTTAGTGCTGGTGTTAGTGCTAGTGTTAGTGCTAGTGTTAGTGCTCATGTTAGTGCTAGTGTTAGTGCTAGTGTTAGTGCTAGTGCTAGTGTTAGTGCTAGTGTTGGTGTTAGTGCTGGTGTTAGTGCTGGTGTTAGTGCTAGTGTTAGTGCTGGTGTTAGTGCCGGTGTTAGTGCTAGTGTTAGTGCTGGTGTTAGTGCTGGTGTTTGTGCTGGTGTTAGTGCTAGTGTTAGTGCTGGTGTTAGTGCTGGTGTTAGTGCTAGTGTTAGTGCTAGTGTTAGTGCTAGTGTTGGTGTTAGTGCTGGTGTTAGTGCTGGTGTTAGTGCTAGTGTTAGTGCTAGTGTTAGTGCTGGTGTTAGTGCTGGTGTTAGTGTTAGTGCTAGTATTAGTGCTAGTGTTAGTGCTGGTGTTAGTGCTGGTGTTAGTGCTAGTGTTAGTGCTGGTGTTAGTGTTAGTGCTAGTGTTAGTGCTAGTGTTAGTGCTGGTGTTAGTGCTAGTGTTAGTGCTAGTGTTAGTGCTAGTGTTAGTGCTAGTGTTAGTGCTGGTGCTAGTGTTGGTGCTAGTGTTAGTGCTCGTGTTGGTGCTAGTGTTAGTGCTGGTGTTAGTGCTAGTGTTAGTGCTGGTGTTAGTGCTAGTGTTAGTGCTGGTGTTAGTGCTCGTGTTGGTGCTAGTGCTAGTGTTAGTGTTGGTGTTAGTGTTAGTGTTAGTGCTAGTGTTAGTGCTAGTGCTAGTGTTAGTGCTAGTGTTGGTGCTAGTGCTAGTGTTAGTGCTAGTGTTAGTGCTAGTGTTAGTGTTGGTGCTAGTGCTAGTGCTAGTGTTGGTGCTAGTGCTAGTGTTAGTGCTAGTGTTAGTGTTAGTGCTAGTGTTAGTGCTAGTGTTAGTGCTAGTGCTAGTGTTAGTGCTAGTGCTAGTGTTAGTGTTGGTGCTAGTGCTAGTGTTAGTGCTGGTGTTAGTGCTAGTGTTAGTGCTGGTGTTAGTGTTAGTGCTAGTGTTAGTGCTAGCGTTAGTGTTAGTGCTAGTGTTAGTGCTAGAGCTAGTGTTAGTGCTGGTGTTAGTGCTAGTGTTAGTGTTAGTGCTGGTGTTAGTGCTAGCGTTAGTGTTAGTGCTAGTGGTAGTGCTAGAGCTAGTGTTAGTGCTAGTGTTAGTGCTAGTGTTAGTGCTAGTGCTGGTGTTAGTGCTAGTGTTAGGGTTAGTGCTAGTGTTAGTGTTAGTGCTAGTGCTAGTGTTAGTGCTGGTGTTAGTGTTAGTGTTGGTGCTGGTGTTAGTGCTGGTGTTAGTGTTAGTGTTGGTGCTGGTGTTAGTGTTAGTGTTGGTGCTGGTGTTAGTGCTAGTGTTAGTGCTAGTGTTAGTGCTAGTGTTAGTGTTGGTGCTGGTGTTAGTGCTAGTGTTAGTGCTAGTGTTAGTGCTGGTGTTAGTGTTAGTGTTAGTGCTAGTGTTAGTGTTGGTGCTGGTGTTAGTGCTGGTGTTAGTGCTGGTGTTAGTGTTGGTGCTGGTGTTAGTGCTGGTGTTAGTGTTAGTGCTGGTGTTAGTGTTAGTGCTAGTGTTAGTGCTGGTGTTGGTGCTGGTGCTGGTGTTGGTGCTGGTGTTGGTGCTAGTGCTAGTGTTAGTGCTAGTGTTAGTGCTAGTGTTAGTGCTAGTGTTAGTGCTGGTGTTAGTGTTAGTGCTGGTGTTAGTGCTAGTGTTAGTGCTGGTGTTAGTGTTAGTGCTGGTGTTAGTGCGAGTTTTAGTGTTAGTGTTAGTGCTAGTGCTGGTGCTAGTGCTAGTGTTAGTGCTAGTGTTAGTGCTAGTGTTAGTGCCGGTGTTAGTGCTAGTGTTAGTGCTAGTGTTAGTGTTAGTGCTAGTGCTAGTGTTAGTGCTAGTGTTAGTGCTGGTGTTAGTGCTAGTGTTAGTGTTGGTGTTAGTGCTAGTGCTAGTGCTGGTGTTAGTGCTAATGTTAGTGTTGGTGTTAGTGCTAGTGCTAGTGCTGGTGCTAGTGTTAGTGTTAGTGCTAGTGTTAGTGCTAGTGTTAGTGCCGGTGTTAGTGCTAGTGTTAGTGCTAGTGTTGGTGCTAGTGTTAGTGCTAGTGTTAGTGCTAGTGTTAGTGTTAGTGCTGGTGTTAGTGCTAGTGTTAGTGTTGGTGTTAGTGCTAGTGCTAGTGCTGGTGTTAGTGTTAGTGCTAGTGTTAGTGCTGGTGTTAGTGCTAGTGTTAGTGTTGGTGTTAGTGCTAGTGCTAGTGCTGGTGCTAGTGCTAGTGTTAGTGCTAGTGTTAGTGCTAGTGTTAGTGCCGGTGTTAGTGCTAGTGTTAGTGTTAGTGCTAGTGTTAGTGCTAGTGTTAGTGCTAGTGTTAGTGCTAGTGTTAGTGCTGGTGTTGGTGCTAGTGTTAGTGCTAGTGCTGGTGCTAGTGTTAGTGCTAGTGTTAGTGCTAGTGTTAGTGCTGTTGCTAGTGTTAGTGCTGGTGCTGGTGTTGGTGCTATTGTTGGTACTAGCGTTAGTGTTAGTGCTAGTGTTAGTGTTGGTGCTGGTGTTAGTGCTAGTGTTAGTGCTAGTGTTAGTGCTAGTGTTAGTGTTGGTGTTAGTGCTGGTGTTGGTGCTGGTGTTGGTGCTGGTGTTGGTGCTGGTGTTGGTGCTAGTGCTAGTGTTAGTGCTAGTGTTAGTGCTAGTGTTACTGTTAGTGTTAGTGCTAGTGTTAGTGCTGGTGTTAGTGCTAGTGTTAGTGCTAGTGTTAGTGCTGGTGTTAGTGCTAGTGTTAGTGCTGGTGTTAGTGTTAGTGCTAGTGTTAGTGCTAGCGTTAGTGTTAGTGCTAGTCTTAGTGCTAGAGCTAGTGTTAGTGCTGGTGTTAGTGCTAGTGTTAGTGCTAGTGTTAGTGCTGGTGTTAGTGCTAGCGTTAGTGTTAGTGCTAGTGTTAGTGCTAGAGCTAGTGTTAGTGCTATTGTTAGTGCTAGTGTTAGTGCTAGTGCTGGTGTTAGTTCTAGTGTTAGGGTTAGTGCTAGTGTTAGTGCTAGTGCTAGTGTTAGTGCCGGTGTTAGTGTTAGTGTTGGTGCTGGTGTTAGTGCTGGTGTTAGTGTTAGTGTTGGTGCTGGTTTTAGTGTTAGTGTTGGTGCTGGTGTTAGTGTTAGTGCTAGTGTTAGTGCTAGTGTTAGTGCTAGTGTTAGTGTTAGTGTTGGTGCTGGTGTTAGTGCTAGTGTTAGTGCTAGTGTTAGTGCTGGTGTTAGTGTTAGTGTTGGTGCTGGTGTTAGTGCTGGTGTTAGTGTTAGTGTTGGTGCTGGTGTTAGTGCTAGTGTTAGTGTTGGTGCTGGTGTTAGTGTTAGTGCTAGTGTTAGTGTTGGTGCTGGTGTTAGTGCTGGTGTTAGTGCTGGTGTTAGTGTTGGTGCTGGTGTTAGTGCTGGTGTTAGTGTTAGTGTTAGTGCTGGTGTTAGTGTTAGTGCTAGTGTTAGTGTTGGTGCTGGTGTTGGTGCTGGTGTTAGTGCTAGTGTTAGTGCTGGTGTTAGTGTTAGTGCTGGTGTTAGTGCGAGTGTTAGTGTTAGTGTTAGTGCTAGTGTTAGTGCTGGTGTTAGTGTTAGTGCTGGTGTTAGTGCTAGTGTTAGTGCTGGTGTTAGTGTTAGTGCTGGTGTTAGTGCGAGTGTTAGTGTTAGTGTTAGTGCTAGTGTTAGTGTTAGTGCTGGTGTTAGTGTTAGTGCTAGTGGTAGTGCTAGTGTTAGTGCTGGTGTTAGTGCTAGTGTTAGTGCTAGTGTTAGTGCTCGTGTTAGTGCTAGTGTTAGTGCTAGTGTTAGTGCTAGTGCTAGTGTTAGTGCTAGTGTTAGTGCTAGTGTTGGTGTTAGTGCTGGTGTTAGTGCTGGTGTTAGTGCTAGTGTTAGTGCTGGTGTTAGTGCCGGTGTTAGTGCTAGTGTTAGTGCTGGTGTTAGTGCTGGTGTTTGTGCTGGTGTTTGTGCTAGTGTTAGTGCTGGTGTTAGTGCTGGTGTTAGTGCTAGTGTTAGTGCTAGTGTTAGTGCTAGTGTTGGTGTTAGTGCTGGTGTTAGTGCTGGTGTTAGTGCTAGTGTTAGTGCTAGTGTTAGTGCTGGTGTTAGTGCTGGTGTTAGTGCTGGTGTTAGTGCTAGTGTTAGTGCTGGTGTTAGTGCTGGTGTTAGTGCTGGTGTTAGTGTTAGTGCTAGTATTAGTGCTAGTGTTAGTGCTGGTGTTAGTGCTGGTGTTAGTGCTAGTGTTAGTGCTGGTGTTAGTGTTAGTGCTAGTGTTAGTGCTAGTGTTAGTGCTGGTGTTAGTGCTAGTGCTAGTGTTAGTGCTAGTGTTAGTGCTAGTGTTAGTGCTAGTGTTAGTGCTGGTGCTAGTGTTGGTGCTAGTGTTAGTGCTCGTGTTGGTGTTAGTGTTAGTGCTGGTGTTAGTGCTAGTGTTAGTGTTGGTGCTAGTGTTGGTGCTAGTGTTGGTGCTAGTGTTAGTGCTAGTGTTAGTGCTGGTGTTGGTGCTAGTGCTAGTGTTAGTGCTAGTGTTGGTGTTGGTGCTAGTGTTAGTGCTAGTGTTAGTGCTAGTGCTAGTGTTAGTGCTAGTGTTAGTGTTGGTGCTAGTGTTGGTGCTAGTGTTGGTGCTAGTGTTAGTGCTGGTGTTGGTGCTAGTGTTAGTGCTGGTGTTGGTGCTGGTGTTGGTGCTAGTGTTGGTGCTGGTGTTGGTGCTAGTGTTAGTGCTAGTGTTAGTGCTCGTGTTGGTGCTAGTGTTAGTGCTAGTGTTGGTGCTAGTGTTAGTGGTAGTGTTAGTGTTAGTGCTAGTGTTAGTACTAGTGTTAGTGTTGGTGCTAGTGTTAGTGCTGGTGCTAGTGTTAGTGTTAGTGCTGGTGCTAGTGTTAGTGCTAGTGCTAGTGTTAGTGCTAGTGTTAGTGCTAGTGTTAGTGTTGGTGTTAGTGCTAGTGTTAGTGTTAGTGCTAGTGTTAGTGCTAGGGTTAGTGCTAGTGTTGGTGTAGTGATAGTGTTAGTGCTAGTGTTGGTGTTGGTGCTAGTGTTAGTGTTAGTGCTAGTGTTAGTGCTAGTGTTGGTGTTGGTGTAGTGTTAGTGTTTAGTGCTGGTGTTGGTGTTGGTGTTAGTGTTAGTGCTAGTGTTGGTGCTAGTGTTGGTGTTGGTGCTAGGTGTTAGTGTTAGTGCTAGTGTTGGTGCTAGTGTTGGTGTTAGTGTTAGTGCTAGTGTTAGTGCTAGTGTTGGTGTTGGTGCTAGTGTTAGTGTTAGTGCTAGTGTTGGTGCTAGTGTTAGTGTTAGTGCTAGTGTTAGTGCTAGTGTTGGTGTTAGTGTTAGTGTGGTGCTAGTGTTAGTGTTGGTGCTAGTGTTAGTGTGGTGTTAGTGTTAGTGTTGGTGTTAGTGTTAGTGCTAGTGTTGGTGTTGGTGCTAGTGTTGGTGTTAGTGTTGGTGCTAGTGTTAGTGTTGGTGCTAGTGTTAGTGTTAGTGTAGTGTTGGTGTTAGTGTTAGTGCTAGTGTTGGTGCTAGTGCTAGTGTTAGTGTTGGTGTTAGTGTTAGTGCTAGTGTTAGTGCTAGTGTTAGTGCTAGTGTTGGTGCTAGTGCTAATGTTAGTGCTAGTGTTAGTGCTAGTGTTAGTGTTGGTGCTAGTGCTAGTGCTAGTGTTGGTGCTAGTGCTAGTGTTAGTGCTAGTGTTAGTGTTAGTGCTAGTGTTAGTGCTAGTGCTAGTGTTAGTGAAGTATTGGAATTGATGGCAGGAACTTCTTGACGGGAACACACTTTTATTAAATCTTTACGGGTCACAATACAACGTGTGGTCTCCCTTCTTCCGACTACACACTCCACTAATCTCGTGTAAACTCTAGGCCTCTGGCTACACACGATACACTTCACTCGTGTAGACCCTATGCCTCTGGCTACACAATACACTCGACTCGTGTAGACCCTATGTCCCTGGCTACACACGATACACTTCACTCGTGTAGACCCTATGCCTCTGGCTACACAATACACTCGACTCGTGTAGACCCTATGTCCCTGGCTACACACAATGCATTCGGCTCGTGTAGACCTTATGCCTATGGCTACACACACTACACTCGCCTCTGGGTTACACAGAGTCCCGGTCCCGTTAGGACAGCGGGACTAGGTACCGCAGGGCCCTAGGTCTTCATCCCCGTCTTCATTCTTTGCTGGTTACACACTGCCCTTACGCCTGTGTGCATCCCCTTTTATAGCCCCTGCTCACGAGAGACGGAGCTGATGCGGACGTCGACGTGAGCATCGTTCCTTAGTGAACCAATCACGACGCACTCACTCTACGATCCGTTTTCCCCAGCGCGTGTTAACACTCCTCCTCCAATCACACCGCGCTGCCACCTGATCACTCCCTCTCAGCGCGTCACCGGCCCACAGCCAATCATTACGCGCTGGCATACGATCCCTAATCCCAGCGCGTATCACCACTACATTAGTGCTAGTGCTAGTGTTGGTGCTAGTGCTAGTGTTAGTGCTGGTGTTAGTGCTAGTGTTAGTGCTGGTGTTAGTGTTAGTGCTAGTGTTAGTGCTAGCGTTAGTGTTAGTGCTAGTGTTAGTGCTAGAGCTAGTGTTAGTGCTGGTGTTAGTGCTAGTGTTAGTGTTAGTGCTAGTGTTAGTGCTAGTGTTAGTGCTGGTGTTAGTGCTAGCGTTAGTGTTAGTGCTAGTGTTAGTGCTAGAGCTAGTGTTAGTGCTAGTGTTAGTACTAGTGTTAGTGCTAGTGCTGGTGTTAGTGCTAGTGTTAGGGTTAGTGCTAGTGTTAGTGCTGGTGTTGGTGCTAGTGCTAGTGTTAGTGCTAGTGTTGGTGTTGGTGCTAGTGTTAGTGCTAGTGTTAGTGCTAGTGCTAGTGTTAGTGCTAGTGTTAGTGTTGGTGCTAGTGTTGGTGCTAGTGTTGGTGCTAGTGTTAGTGCTGGTGTTGGTGCTAGTGTTAGTGCTGGTGTTGGTGCTGGTGTTGGTGCTAGTGTTGGTGCTGGTGTTGGTGCTAGTGTTAGTGCTAGTGTTAGTGCTCGTGTTGGTGCTAGTGTTAGTGCTAGTGTTGGTGCTAGTGTTAGTGGTAGTGTTAGTGTTGGTGCTAGTGTTAGTACTAGTGTTAGTGTTGGTGCTAGTGTTAGTGCTGGTGCTAGTGTTAGTGTTAGTGCTGGTGCTAGTGTTAGTGCTAGTGCTAGTGTTAGTGCTAGTGTTAGTGCTAGTGTTAGTGTTGGTGTTAGTGCTAGTGTTAGTGTTAGTGCTAGTGTTAGTGCTAGTGTTGGTGCTAGTGTTAGTGCTAGTGTTAGTGCTAGTGTTGGTGTTAGTGCTAGTGTTAGTGCTAGTGTTGGTGTTGGTGCTAGTGTTAGTGTTAGTGCTAGTGTTAGTGCTAGTGTTGGTGTTGGTGCTAGTGTTAGTGTTAGTGCTGGTGTTGGTGTTGGTGTTAGTGTTAGTGCTAGTGTTGGTGCTAGTGTTGGTGTTGGTGCTAGTGTTAGTGTTAGTGCTAGTGTTGGTGCTAGTGTTGGTGTTAGTGTTAGTGCTAGTGTTAGTGCTAGTGTTGGTGTTGGTGCTAGTGTTAGTGTTAGTGCTAGTGTTGGTGTTGGTGCTAGTGTTAGTGTTAGTGCTAGTGTTAGTGCTAGTGTTGGTGTTAGTGTTAGTGTTGGTGCTAGTGTTAGTGTTGGTGCTAGTGTTAGTGTTGGTGTTAGTGTTAGTGTTGGTGTTAGTGTTAGTGCTAGTGTTGGTGTTGGTGCTAGTGTTGGTGTTAGTGTTGGTGCTAGTGTTAGTGTTGGTGCTAGTGTTAGTGTTAGTGCTAGTGTTGGTGTTAGTGTTAGTGCTAGTGTTGGTGCTAGTGCTAGTGTTAGTGTTGGTGTTAGTGTTAGTGTTAGTGCTAGTGTTAGTGCTAGTGTTAGTGCTAGTGTTGGTGCTAGTGCTAGTGTTAGTGCTAGTGTTAGTGCTAGTGTTAGTGTTGGTGCTAGTGCTAGTGCTAGTGTTGGTGCTAGTGCTAGTGTTAGTGCTAGTGTTAGTGCTAGTGTTAGTGCTAGTGCTAGTGTTAGTGAAGTATTGGAATTGATGGCAGGAACTTCTTGACGGGAACACACTTTTATTAAATCTTTACGGGTCACAATACAACGTGTGGTCTCCCTTCTTCCGACTACACACTCCACTAATCTCGTGTAAACTCTAGGCCTCTGGCTACACACGATACACTTCACTCGTGTAGACCCTATGCCTCTGGCTACACAATACACTCGACTCGTGTAGACCCTATGTCCCTGGCTACACACAATGCATTCGGCTCGTGTAGACCTTATGCCTATGGCTACACACACTACACTCGCCTCTGGGTTACACAGAGTCCCGGTCCCGTTAGGACAGCGGGACTAGGTACCGCAGGGTCCTAGGTCTTCATCCCCGTCTTCATTCTTCGCTGGTTACACACTGCCCTTACGCCTGTGTGCATCCCCTTTTATAGCCCCTGCTCACGAGAGACGGAGCTGATGCGGACGTCGACGTGAGCATCGTTCCTTAGTGAACCAATCACGACGCACTCACTCTACGATCCGTTTTCCCCAGCGCGTGTTAACACTCCTCCTCCAATCACACCGCGCTGCCACCTGATCACTCCCTCTCAGCGCGTCACCGGCCCACAGCCAATCATTACGCGCTGGCATACGATCCCTAATCCCAGCGCGTATCACCACTACATTAGTGCTAGTGCTAGTGTTGGTGCTAGTGCTAGTGTTAGTGCTGGTGTTAGTGCTAGTGTTAGTGCTGGTGTTAGTGTTAGTGCTAGTGTTAGTGCTAGCGTTAGTGTTAGTGCTAGTGTTAGTGCTAGAGCTAGTGTTAGTGCTGGTGTTAGTGCTAGTGTTAGTGCTAGTGTTAGTGCTGGTGTTAGTGCTAGCGTTAGTGTTAGTGCTAGTGTTAGTGCTAGAGCTAGTGTTAGTGCTAGTGTTAGTACTAGTGTTAGTGCTAGTGCTGGTGTTAGTGCTAGTGTTAGGGTTAGTGCTAGTGTTAGTGTTAGTGCTAGTGTTAGTGTTAGTGCTGGTGTTAGTGTTAGTGTTGGTGCTGGTGTTAGTGCTGGTGTTAGTGTTAGTGTTGGTGATGGTGTTAGTGTTAGTGTTGGTGCTGGTGTTAGTGCTAGTGTTAGTGCTAGTGTTAGTGCTAGTGTTAGTGTTAGTGTTGGTGCTGGTGTTAGTGCTAGTGTTAGTGCTAGTGTTAGTGCTGGTGTTAGTGTTAGTGTTGGTGCTGGTGTTAGTGCTGGTGTTAGTGTTAGTGTTAGTGCTAGTGTTAGTGTTGGTGCTGGTGTTAGTGCTAGTGCTAGTGTTAGTGTTGGTGCTGGTGTTAGTGTTAGTGCTAGTGTTAGTGCTAGTGTTAGTGCTAGTGTTAGTGTTGGTGCTGGTGTTAGTGCTGGTGTTAGTGCTGGTGTAAGTGTTGGTGCTGGTGTTAGTGCTGGTGTTAGTGTTAGTGCTGGTGTTAGTGTTAGTGCTAGTGTTGGTGCTGGTGTTGGTGCTGGTGTTGGTGCTGGTGTTGGTGCTGGTGTTGGTGCTAGTGTTAGTGCTAGTGTTAGTGCTAGTGTTAGTGCTAGTGTTAGTGCTGGTGTTAGTGTTAGTGCTGGTGTTAGTGCTAGTGTTAGTGCTGGTGTTAGTGTTAGTGCTGGTGTTAGTGCGAGTGTTAGTGTTAGTGTTAGTGCTAGTGTTAGTGCTGGTGTTAGTGCTGGTGTTAGTGCTAGTGTTAGTGCTGGTGTTAGTGTTAGTGTTAGTGCTAGTGTTAGTGCTAGTGTTAGTGCTAGTGTTAGTGCTAGTGTTAGTGCTAGTGTTAGTGTTAGTGCTGGTGTTAGTGTTAGTGCTAGTGCTAGTGTTAGTGCTAGTGTTAGTGTTAGTGCTAGTGTTAGTGTTAGTGCTAGTGTTAGTGCTAGTGCTAGTGTTAGTGCTAGTGTTAGTGTTAGTGCTAGTGTTAGTGCTAGTGTTAGTGCTAGTGTTAGTGCTAGTGCTAGTGTTAGTGCTAGTGTTAGTGCTACTGTTAGTGCTAGTGTTAGTGCTAGTGTTAGTGTTAGTGCTAGTGTTAGTGCTAGTGTTAGTGCTAGTGCTAGTGTTAGTGCTAGTGTTAGTGCTAGTGCTAGTGTTAGTGCTAGTGTTAGTGCTAGTGCTAGTGTAGTGCTAGTGTTAGTGCTAGTGTTAGTGCTAGTGTTAGTGCTAGTGCTAGTGTTAGTGCTAGTGCTAGTGTTAGTGCTAGTGTTAGTGTTAGTGCTAGTGTTAGTGCTGGTGTTAGTGTTAGTGCTGGTGTTAGTGCTAGTTTAGTGCTGGTTTAGTGTTAGTGTAGTGCTAGTTTAGTGCTAGTTTAGTGCTAGTGTTAGTTTAGTGCTAGTTTAGTGCTAGTTTAGTGCTAGTGTTAGTGTTAGTGCTGGTGTTAGTGTTAGTGCTAGTGCTAGTGTTAGTGCTAGTGCTAGTGCTAGACCTAGTGTTAGTGCTGGTGTTAGTGTTAGTGCTAGTGTTAGTGCTAGTGTTAGTGCTAGTGTTAGTGCTAGTGTTAGTGCTAGTGTTAGTGCTAGTGTTAGTGCTAGTGTTAGTGTTAGTGCTAGTGTTAGTGTTAGTGCTAGTGTTAGTGCTAGTGCTAGTGTTAGTGCTAGTGTTAGTGTTAGTGCTAGTGCTAGTGTTAGTGCTAGTGTTAGTGCTAGTGTTAGTGCTAGTGTTAGTGTTAGTGCTAGTGTTATTGCTAGTGTTAGTGCTAGTGCTAGTGTTAGTGCTAGTGTTAGTGCTAGTGCTAGTGTTAGTGCTAGTGTTAGTGCTAGTGCTAGTGTTAGTGCTAGTGTTAGTGTTAGTGCTAGTGTTAGTGCTAGTGTTAGTGCTAGTGTTAGTGCTAGTGTTAGTGCTAGTGCTAGTGTTAGTGCTAGTGTTAGTGCTAGTGTTAGTGCTAGTGTTAGTGCTAGTGTTAGTGCTAGTGTTAGTGCTAGTGCTAGTGTTAGTGCTAGTGTTAGTGCTAGTGTTAGTGCTGGTGTTAGTGCTAGTGTTAGTGCTAGTGTTAGTGCTGGTGTTAGTGCTGGTGTTGAGTGTGCATCCTGCACTGCGCGAGTTCGATTCCCGTTCACGGCCACCACCACCCTCACCACCACCACCACCCTCACCACTACCACCACCACCCTCACCACCACTACCCTCACCACTACTACCCTCACCACTACCCTCACCACCACCACCCTCACCACCACCACCCTCACCACTACCCTCACCACTACCACCACCACCCTCACCACCACCACCCTCACCACTACCCTCACCACTACCACCACCACCCTCACCACCACTACCCTCACCACTACCCTCACCACTACCACCACTACCCTCACCACCACCACCCTCACCACCACTACCCTCACCACTACCCTCACCACTACCACCACCACCCTCACCACCACTACCCTCACCACCACCACCCTCACCACCACTACCCTCACCACTACCACCACCACTACCACCACCACCCTCACCGCCACCCTCACCACCACCACCACCCTCACCACCACCACCACCACCCTCATCACCACCACCCTCGCCACCACCACCACCCTCACCACCACCACTCTCATCACCACCACCCTCACCACCACCACCACCCTCACCACCACCACCCTCACCACCACCACCCTCATCACCACCACGTGGTGGAGTGTGTAGTGAGTGTGTACACGAGTGTGTACGTGTGATGGAGTGTGTAGTGAGTGTGTACACGAGTGTGTAGTGAGTGTGTACACGAGTTGAAGTGTGTTGTGAGTGTGCATGGCCCCAGGGAGGCAGCTGTGAATCATAACGAGGGGCGAGAAGAGAGAGAGACACGGAGGAGATGGAGTGGGGGAGCGAGTGGGAGGGGGTGGGGGTAGAAGGGAGATGTGAGAGTGGGGAGAGCGAAAAGAGAGAGAGGGGAGAGAGGGGAGAGAGCGAGATCGGAGGGTG
The DNA here is from genome assembly GCF_015708825.2 of Lethenteron reissneri. Lineage (NCBI taxonomy): Eukaryota > Metazoa > Chordata > Hyperoartia > Petromyzontiformes > Petromyzontidae > Lethenteron > Lethenteron reissneri. The sequence goes on from NC_083839.1 coordinate 7,146,186, forward strand.
ATGGGGGAGAGAGAGACACGCAGAGGGGAGATGAATGGAGAGTGGTGAGAGATTGAGGCAAGAGGGAGATGGGAGAGAGAGAGAACAAGAGGTAGGAGGCAGACGTGGGAGTGGAGGGAGAGAGGTAGCAGGGGAGTGCGGGGAGAGAGGGGAAGAAGGGAGAGATGAGATGGAGGAAGAGACGAGATCTCAAGAGGGGGAGAAGGGGAGGATATGGGAGAGAAGGGAGAGCGAGGAGAGGGGGAGAGAGTGAGCGAGAGGTGGGGGTTTACATAAAGCAAAGTTATTAAAAAATAATTACGAAATGATGAACGAAGCAAAGTGCCGGCTACACCGAGCATCTTCTTGTTTCCACTGATTGTAAAAAAAAAAGAGATAGGGGAGGGAGGGCAGATCAGGTTGCCCTGCAAACCCATCCTGCATCTCCCACCACCCTCTGATGAACGTCTAAGTGAATGAATGGATGAGTGAATGAACGGGTGGATGAGCGAACTGGCACATCAATGAGGGAATGGATGCATTCATACATGGGTGAGGTGAATGACTAGATGGACGATACTGAATGCACGCCTGAACGAGTGACGAACGAATGCATGAATGAAGAAGCGAATGAATGGGGAGGCTCTCTCATTACGCACCGCGCGCGCGCTCTGTGCGAGTGGGAGGCGGGGTGGCCTTGTGGGAGCTACAGTCTCCCTATTTATGTCGTCTCTGAGTTATTTATTATTTATATAGGGGGGAAGAGAGGGTGCATGGGTGGGTTGGGTGGGAGTGGTGGGGGGGGGAGGATGGAGCTTTGCAGCAACGGAGATGGCAAGTAACGAAAGACGCGGATTTTCATCACAGAATACCCAAATCCAGTACCGGATGAATTTAGTGCGGGGCCTGGAGCACGCGATGTTATGGAGGGGCCCTAAAAACAAAACACATCAATATTAAAACACATAAATGGTTACCTTGCATAGTAAAGCAATTGTATTTTTTCATTTGCTATACAGCCAGATAATACGACAAATCGCTAACCTTAAACACACAGTCGTTCGTAAAAGTTTAAGGCGGTATAGTACTATAGTAATAGAGCACGTGCAGGATCACTGAATATGAATTGATAGCTTGAAAGCATTTAGAGCAGGGCCCTTGAAAGTGCGGGGCCCGTAGGTGCTACATATGTAGCAGCTACATATGTAGTAGCTACTACTAGTAGTAGTACTAGTAGCTACTACTACATATGTAGCACCCATAGTTGTAGTAGCTACTATGTAATAGCTACTTTTGCTATTCCGATCATCCGGCACTGACCAACTCCGGCCCGCCTGGTTGCGGCGGCGGCGGGGGGGGGGGGGGCGATGCAGCGCACATCCCCCAAGGAAATCCTCGTCGAGATGCCCGATGAACGTGGCACGTGTTGGCCGACACGTGCCCCTTGCAGCCGCCACGAACTAGCCCGCAGCATGATAACCCCCAGCGGGCTCTGCCTGGCTCCTCACAGTTATCTGAACCCCTAAACCCAGGGGGGGGGGGGGGCAACCCTCATGATGCCCCTGCTGGAACATCCGTGAAGAAAAGAGCTTTACAGCTCAGAGAATTTCTCCTGCAGTATAAATAAATGTTGTGGTTTTGGGTTGTTTTATAGAGGAACACCGTCTCGTGTCCACGTGCATCGCGGCTCTTGAATTTTTTTGTTTTACTGGATTTGACCGAAAACAAATTAGCTGTATTTGTCATTTCGGTTGCCGAACCTCTGTTCCCTTGACCCCCTACACCACTGACATTGACACCACCACCATCATCACCGCCACCACCATCACCCCGTGTCCTCTACCACTGTTCCCCACCACCATCATCACCACCATCACCACCATCATCACCGCCACCACCATCACCACCACCTCACCCAGTGTCCTCTACCACTGTTCCCCACCATCACCATCACCACCACCACCATCACACACCCACCATCATCACCACCACCACCCCCATCACCACCACCATCACACCATCACCACCATCACCACCACCATCACCACCATCATCACCACCACCACCACCATCACCACCACCATCATCACCATCACCACCACCACCCCGTGTGCTCCCGGCTCCGCGTGCAGGTGCACAACGACATGACGAGCGAG
>NC_083839.1:7148820-7230555 GCF_015708825.2 Lethenteron reissneri
CCAGAAAAAGCACCGCATTTCAACGGTACAGCCATTAGCGGCACACGCCGTGCTGATGAGCTCTCATCGGCACGAAAGCGATTCCAACACAGTTTGGCCATCCACTGCTTCGCTGGTGCCAGTCGGTCCGGTCACATTTGCTCAAAACGCATTTCGGATTGAAGCTTTCGTGACTGCAGACATTGTACTCATTGGTTTTTTCGGTAAAGTCACGTGTGTAGAAATACAATAAAATTTACACCATTGGTACCTCATTTGCCAGTAAAAAATATGATAATTGGTTTTTTGCCCTTTTATCTGGCAACAAAACTGACATCCTTTTTTTACGAGGAGTCATGCTTGCATAGACCACAATACCTGCAGTCATAATGCAAACAAAAAACATAACTCTGATAATGTATGCACTGTCCTTGAAGTTGATTGGTCCACACCCGAGACAGCTTTCCTTAGAGCCTAGTCTCACATGGTGTTGGACCAGATGACGCCAAAAGCCGCACAACTCAAAGACAATGCACCATCAGAGTATGAGAGCTCGGAGTAAGCATTAGAGCCTAGTCTCACATGGTGTCAGTTTTGTTGCCAGATAAAAAAGTAAAAAAACAATTATCAAAATAAAATTTCAATAAATTAAATTAAAATAAATCACAGACGTTTCGAACGCAACACAAGTGCTCATCATCAGGTGGAAATGGGGTGAAACACACAGCGAGTGAACACACAGGGGGACACCACGTGCACAGCACGCAGAGAACGGCAAACTGCACGTGAGCAAATGCAACAAGAAGATGTGAGACAATGAAACTCAACGATTTCGACAGTGACAAGAAGACTCGCAATGCAGTTCCTCAGGAACTGCTGATGGTTTTTGTGTAATGCTCAGAGGCTGTGCACCCCCCCCCCCACCCTGCTCCTCTCCCAACTCTGCCCCCCACTCCACCTCCACCACCACCTATCTCCCCATCCCTCCACCAGGTACGTCAACTACTTTGGCCAGCTGCTGGCGGGCGTCATCAAGATGAACAGCGCTCCCCTCTTCCTCCACCACGTCCTCATCAGCGGCGTCTCCAGCTATGACGCAAACCTCGGTAGCTCCGCTGGCTGCTGGCACAGCTGCTGCTGCTGACATAGCTGCTGCTGCTGACACAGCTGCTGCTGCTGACACAGCAGCTGCTGCTGACACAGCAGCTGCTGCTGCTGACACAGCTGCTGCTGCTGCTGCTGACACAGCTGCTGCTGCTGCTGACATAGCTGCTGCTGCTGACACAGCTGCTGCTGCTGCTGACACAGCTGGTTCTGCTGCTGCTGACACAGCTGGTTCTGCTGCTGCTGACACAGCTGGTTCTGCTGCTGCTGACACAGCTGCTGCTGCTGCTGCTGACACAGCTGCTGCTGCTGACACAGCTGCTGCTGCTGACAAAGCAGCTGCTGCTGACACAGCAGCTGCTGCTGACACAGCTGCTGCTGCTGACACAGCTGCTGCTGCTGACACAGCTGCTGCTGCTGCTGACATAGCTGCTGCTGCTGACATAGCTGCTGCTGCTGACACAGCTGCTGCTGCTGCTGACACAGCTGCTGCTGCTGACACAGCTGCTGCTGCTGCTGACACAGCTGCTGCTGACACAGCTGCTGCTGCTGCTGCTGCTGCTGACACAGCTGCTGCTGCTGACACAGCAGCTGCTGCTGACACAGCAGCTGCTGCTGAGACAGCTGCTGCTGCTGACACAGCAGCTGCTGCTGACACAGCAGCTGCTGCTGACACAGCTGCTGCTGCTGACACAGCTGCTGCTGACACAGCTGCTGCTGCTGACAGCAGCTGCTGCTACAGCAGCTACTGCTGCTGACGGCACAGCTGCTGCTGTAGCTGCTGCTGCTGGCACACGATGGTTAGGAGCTGACTTTGACTTTGATTGGTCCACGAAGTTAAGAGCTGACTTTGATTGGTCCACGATGTTGGGAGCTGATTCTGATTGGTGCCGCGGCGGCGTCCTGGCTGTGCCCGCTAACCCCCACCCCCCTGCCCCCACCCCCCACCCCTCCCCCGTGCCACACAGATTGCTGCTGCCTCTTCATCAAGGTGTACCAGGGCATGCAGCTCGTGTGCACCTCGGGCGTCTAGTGAGTACGACGCACACCCTCACCCGCGGTGGCTAGGAGATGTTAACTACCTCGCCTGGTATACAGGAGGTCGTGGGTTCTGTGAGATGTTAACTACCTCGCCTGGTATACAGGAGGTCATGGGTTCGATCCCGACCCTGACGCCTGCTGCTGTATATTTGGAATTTGCATGTCTTTCTCCCCATGGTCGCGTGGATTTTTCTCCGGGTCCTCCGTTTTTCCACTCCACATTTGAGAATCGACGTAACACGCGTTCGGAGTATTTGGCTGCCGTAGATTTCCACGCGACGACGACGACGATGAGCCATTCCGTTGAGCCTCTCATTCGTGGCCAAGTCGCTTGTGAAAAAGAGCTACGTAGCTCAGAGGGACCTTACCTGGTAAAATAAAACAATATTTACAGAGCTTACATAGCTTTTCTGCAATCCTCTTATCTGCTCATTCCTCTCTATCCATGCCAATTCCGATCGTTTCAGCGTCGTCAAAGAACACCCTCCTGCAGCCGCATCTAGCCCCAGATTAGACAGCGGACAGCCGGAGCTGTGAGCTGAATCGTAGCGATTAGCACACACCACGTGACCAGTTCTTCAGCAACGGCCGATGGTCTGAGCACAAATGCGGCCGCGTACGCACGCGTGTGTGTCCACGTGTGTGTGTGCGTCAATGTGTCTGCGTGTGTGTCCACGTGTGTGTGTCCATGTGTCTGTGTGTGTGTGCGTCCATGTGTCTGCGTGTGTGTCCACGTGTGTGTGCGTCCATGAGTCTGCGTGTGTGTCCACGTGTGTGTGTGCGTCCATGTGTCTGCGTGTGTGTCCACGTGTGTGTGTGTCCATGAGTCTGCGTGTGTGTCCACGTGTGTGTGTGTGCGTCCATGTATCTGCGTGTGTGTCTACGTGTGTGTGTGTGTGCGTTCCTGGACAGATGCCATATTTTCTGTCCGTCTGCTATAGCAGAGGTGTAAAGAATTCCCACAAGACCTACATCTTTGCTTTATTTATTGCCCAGGCCTACTGATACCATCAGTAGGCCTGGGCTCTGGGTTGTTCTTCGTGCTTTCAGAGTCCTTGACTCTCTGCTCACAATCATGTTGAGCAGGCCCGGGTAAAACTACGTGGCCGGAGATGGAGCCATTCCCTGTTCACCTTGGGGTGCGACAGGGATGTCCTCTGGCTCCTACATTATTTAACATAAATTTCGACCATGTAGTTCGTGATGCCTTCGATAGCTGTACCGGAGGAATTTCCATCTGGTACAAATATTATGTGAGGTTGATTGATGCCTGGGTGCGATGAAGGGATGGCTCCCTATTGGTCAACCATGTTATGTATGCCGATGATCTGGTGATTGCTACTCACTCAGAAGAGGAGTTGGAGGCACTGCTGCTGAACCTGGAGCATGCCACTAAGAGGTGGGGCCTTACCAGCAGCCCCACCAAAACTAAGCACCTGCCTGGGTATTTTTACCATCAGACACTCCACCCCCACAACTCCCAATTAGTGATAGGGCAGTTGTGGAGAGAGTGGAAAGTTTTCCATACCTGGGCAGTGTGCTTATGACCGGCTCCGGTTTAACAGCAGAGGTCTCACTCCGAATTAGTCGAGCGGCGTTGTCTTTTCATCGGCTGCGTAAGGCTGTATGGAAGCTACCTGGTCTGTCGCTCCGCACGAAGCTTCGGGTCTTCTCGGCCACGGTCATTTAAAAACATTTAGGCTGGCCTGCCTACGATCCATCCTAGGCTTAACCAGGCTGGATTGTGTGAGGAGCTCACAAATCCTTGAAAGATCTGGAGACTGGCCGGGGGGGGGGGGGGGGGGGCGAGCGGGCGGGCGGGCGGGGGACTCTGCGCTATGTGCCCGCCCTCTGCGCTGTGTGCAGCGACGTGCAGCAAGGGAGCACCGATCAGCTCTGCATCGGCATCCAGCCGGCGCTCATGCTCAAGGGGGACATCCTGGTGAGAACCACCACACCCCCACCCCCCGGCACTCCCCCCTCGCCATGCCCCCCAACCCCGCCCCCGGGTGTTCTCCGGGCACTGCGGTTCTCGTTCTTCTATTCACGTGACGCACACCGCACCGCCACACGCACACACGCACAGGCTGTGTGGGAGAGTGCTGTGAGAACTTCACACAGCAGTGGAGAGATCATAGCTGCTGCTGCTGTATGCTGCAACTGCTGCTGCTCATGCTGCTGCTGATGATGATAACAACGATGATGATAACAAGGATGATCATGATAACGATGAGGATGACATTGAGGATGACGACGTAGATGACAATGATGATAAACATGATGATGATGATAGCAACGATGATGATGAGGATGACGATGAGGATAACGACGAAAATTATGACGATGATGATAATAACGATGATGATGAGGATGACGACGAGGATGATGATGAGGATGACGACGAGGATGATAACGATGATGATGAGGATGACAATTGAGGATGACGACGACGATGATGATGACGACGACGACGATGAGGATGCGGCGTCTGTGTGGCCGTGCGTGTGCAGGTGAAGTGCTACCACAAGCGGTTTGGCAGTGCGGGGCGGGACGAGGTCTTCCGAGTCCAGTTCCACACAGGGGCCGTGCAGGGCCTGCCGCTCTGCTTCGCAAAACACGAACTGGATCACGCAAACACCGGTACGGAGCGGAGCCCCTCCCCCACCCCCTCGCCACGGAACCCCACCATGGGGGGGGGTGGAGGTACCGGAAGGAGAACCGGCAGAGAATCGATAACGAACCAGTAGGAAACCGATAACAAACCAGTAGGGAATCATCTTCTTGGTTCTTTCGGTAAAGTCACGTAGAATGGAAATAATAAAATAATAAAAATAAAACATCATAAAATAATTCTCACGACGTTTCGGCCACAACGGCTGCTTGCGTTGTGGCCGAAACGTCGTGAGAATTATTTTATGATGTTTAATTTTTATTATTTTATTATTTCCCTTCTACGTGACTTTACCGAAAGAACCAAGAAGATGAATCCCTGCAGTCACGAAAGCTTTAAATCAAAATTCAGTAGGGAATCGATAACAAACCAATAGGGAATCGATGATTAACCAGTAGAGATACGATCTTTCGATTCAAAGCTTTCGTGACTGCAGGGATTCATCTTCTTGGTTCTTTCGGTAAAGTCACTTAGAAGGGAAATAATAAAATAATTTTTTATCATGTTATATATTTTTTATTTTATTAGTTCCCTTCTACGTGAATTTACCGAAAGAACCAAGAAGAGAGATACGATAATTAACCAGCAGAGATACGATCATTAATCTGTAGAGAAACGAAAAAATAAACCAGTAGAGAACCGATAGAGAACCGCGATTGTAGTGCCCGGTGTTGACAGCCCGCCGCCACTACAATCGGCACAACCGTTGCCACCACAACCAAGATTTCCACCACCACCACCAAGTCTGGTCATCGTGTGCACGGACACACCGCTCCGTGCGTGCGTGCGTGTAGGGAGTGGTGGCGCAGTGGTTAGCGCGCCGCACTACGACACCGGCGATCCGAGTTCAATTCCCGCTCTTGTCCAACACCAGTCACGGTGAAAAACTGAACCTCAGTCCTGGGCCTCCCCTAGATCGACTCAGCCTTAAATGAATACCTCGTGCGGTAAACATTAGCACTGGGGAGACAAAGGTGGGCGGGCGTGGTGTTGGCCGCCCACCCCCTCGTGTGCCGTGCCGGCCTTCATAGGTGCTCAATAACGGCACTTGCCCCAATAGTCTGTTAAAGGCTACACGGGGGGTCTTTGTCTTTGTGTGTGCTTCCTCTGCGGCAGATGAGAGGTTCCCACAGCAAGGAAAGGTGGAGTTCAAGCTGTCCACGAGGCCAGAGTCGTCCAAAGGTGGGTTTGTGGGTGACACACACCACGTACACACACACACCACGTACACACACACACACCACGTACACACACACACACCACGTACACACACACACACCACGTACACACACACACACACCACGTACACACACACACACCACGTACACACACACACAACACGTACACAACACACACACAACACGTACACAACACACACACAACACGTACACGTACACACAACATGTACAAACACACACCACGTACACAACACACACCACGTACACAACACACACCACGTACACAACACACACACACACACCACGTACACAACACACACACACTCCACGTACACACACACACACCACGTACACACACACACACAACACGTACACGTACACACAACATGTACAAACACACACTACATACACAACACACACCACGTACACAACTCACACACACCCCACGTACACAGCACACACCACGTACACAACACACACCACACACACACGCACACACGCACACACCATGTACACAACACACACACCGCGTACACACACAAACTACACACCACATACATACACAACCACAACAGCCACCATTCGCACAAAGTGACGTTGATGTCACCGCGGCGCTCGTGCCAGGCTAGGTGCACTTTAAGGCCACGTGAAATGTCGAACGCCTGCTGGCAGGAGGTCACGGGACAGGTGGTGCCATGGGTCAACTGACTGAGTTGACCGGCCGATGCGCCACCTGTGCTCCCCACTGTGCCAACTCGCTGCGTTTTAGCCGCCCGGCGCTCGTTGTTGTGAGCGTCGCTCTTCTGCCCTTCGCTGTTGTTGGAGGGCGACTGCCTCCAAATGTAGCCCAGTAGCAGCAGCGTCCTTTACGAGCCTCCTCTGCACACAAAGACAAAGATCCCCCATATAGCCTTAAGACTGTTGGGGCAAGCCCTGTTAGCGAGCACCTATGAAGGCCAGAACGGCACACGGGGGGGGGGGGGTGGGTGTCCAGCACCACGCCCGACCACCTTTTCCTCCCAAGTGGCGATGTTTTTACGCACGACACCAGGTACTCATTTGAGGCTGAGTCGACCTAGGGGAGGCCCAGGCCCGGTGCAGATGAGAGTCACTGGGTGTTGGCCGTGAGCGGTAAAATCGAACTCGGGTCACCAGGCTCGTGACCCGAGTTCACCAGGGCAATAACCGCTACACTACCGCTCCCCACACACACGCACGTACACACGCGTACGTGTGTGTGCGTGTGTGTGCGTACGTGTGTGCGTGGAGATATCCGGACGCCCTGCGTTGGTCATCTCCAAATCGGTGCCCGCGGGGGTCACGGGGGTCACGGCGGCGCGCTCCCTTGTTTGGTGGAGCCGCGCGGAGAGCGGGGCCCACCCTGGGCACTGCCGCCACAAAGACAAAGATCCACTCCCCCCCCCCCGTGTAGTCTCAACAGACTGTTGGGGCAAGTGCTGTTAGCGAGCAGCACCTATGAAGGCCGGCACGGCGCACGAGGGGGGGTGGGTGGCCAGCACCACGCTCGGCCGTCTTTGTCTCCCCAGTAGCAATGTTTACACACCGCACCAGGTACTAATTTGAGGCTGAGTCGACCTAGAGGAGGCCCAGGACCGGTTCAGATAATCGTCACCGGTGTTGGCCGTGAGCGGGAATCGAACCCGCATCACCGGGTTCGCAGCGCAGCGCACTAACCGCCACACACGTGCACACACACCTATGTACACATGCGCACACGTGCACACACGCACACGTGGACATGTGGAGATGCACGTACGCATGCATATGACACCTACGCACACACACACACACACCTACACACACACACCTACACACACACACACCACACACACACACGCACACACCACGTGCGTGCGTGGTGTGACCCCCGCTGGCCCTGGGCGGCTGAATTTCGCTGCCCCCAGTGAATGCGACCCGGTGGGGGGGCGGGGGGGGGGGGGCGGGGAGGGGGGCGACGGCCACCCCCTCGCGGCGTCATCGCCCGCGGCGAGAAGCCCGGAATAGACCCCCACCACCACCACCCTCACCACCACCACCCACCACCACCTCTACCTCTACCCTCACCACCCCCACCCTCACCACCCCCACCCTCACCACTACCATCCACCACATCCTCCACCACCACTCCACCACCACTTCAACCCTCACCACTACCACCCCCACCCTCACCACTACCACCCACCACCACCTCTACCCTCACCACCTCCACCCTCACCACCTCCCCCACCTCCACCACCAACCGCCACGTCACCCGCCAACCCCACCTCCACCACCACCTCCACCACCACCACCTCCCCCACCTCCACCACCGCCACCACCGCCACCACCGCCACCACCTCGCCGCCGTATTGCAGACCCGCCCCGGTAGACCAACTCGACGTTCGCTTTCCCGACGGAGGTCGCAACACGCGGAACGAAACGTCGGACCATCGCTTCGGGCCGCGGGTCCCCCACCCCCCCCCCCCCCCGGCCGTCGGGCCCCCGGCGGCCCCCCTGGGGACCCACGAAGGCCACGAAGGCCGCGACGATGCCTCCTCTCGCTCAACACCAGAGCTCGCTCCCAGTCACCGGGCCACGCGCTACCGCCGCCGCCGCCGCCGTAAACCATCGGCCACTCCGACCGCGCTCGTCCTTGTGGCTGGCGCGCTTCCAGACGCGCGGCTCCTGCGGCCGTCTGGAACGCTCCTGCCGTCCGATGTTAGGAAGCCATTGGGAGATTATGCCATTTTAAAATCATCATCATCATCATCTAGACTGGACAAACTCGCCCCTTCAGAGCTGCTCTTTGCGTTCAGTTTGTTGTCCTTCCCCCGCACCTCCGATTAGCACGGCTGGGTACGCACGGTGCGGAACAAGTTCCACACGCACACACACGCACATACACACATGCACACGCACACACACGCACGCACACGCATGCACACGCACACACACGCACACACACGCACGCACACGCACGCACACACATGCACACACACGCACACACACACGCACGCACACACATGCACGCACGCACACACATGCACGCACACACACGCACGCACACACATGCACGCACACACATGCACACACACGCACGCACACACGCACACACGTACACGCACACACACGCGTCCCTCCACGTAAGACAGAAAAGTGTGTGTGTCTGTGTGTATATATATCTCTTTTGAACATGCCATCAGCCACACGACCTTCCTTCTCTGGTCCGGTTTCGACATCCAGTGTCTCATCAGCAGCTCGCTCGTTCACTCGCTTGGTGAATTTTTTTTTTACTTTTACCGCTTGGAGCCCACGGCTTCAGAGAGGTTGTCGCCCGCCGGTAAAGGTCCCTTCTCCCCCCCCCCCACTGCCCCATCGTTAATCACGTCCGTGGAAGTCGCGGCTGACAGCGAGAGCTAATTTCATCTTCAGCTGACGTGCCGCTTTGCCTCGCGGCCGCTCTCGCTCGCTCCTCCGGCCTGGCGGGACGCTCGACTCTTGTATGTGGGGGGGAGCGGGGGGGGCGGGGGGGGATAGTCTGATGATTTGGTGGTGCTTGTGTTCTCCGAAACGGCGCCAATGATTGGGTTGGTGTTGTCGTTGTTGTTGTTGTCTATCAAAGTTTTTTTTTTTAAAGTGGTGAACCAGGACAACCCCTTACCCGGTCTCGTATAGAGAGAGAGGAGGCCTTGCCAGTGATTAACACGTGCCAGGCTACCTTGATCCCGCGAGCCTGACCCCGCTGATGAGACTCTGAATGTCGAACCCTGACCCCGTGACCCCCACGTCTCAGACTGCGTGGAGCTGCCGAACGGGCCCGGGGTGCGAGTGCGCTACGGATCGTCGGACCCGCTCGTCCGCTGGGACTCCTACGAGAGCTTCGTGAACGCGCACAGAGACAGCGGTGAGACACGGGGGGCAGGGAGACACCGCGGGGAGACATGGCGGGGGAGACACGGCGGGGAGACACCGCGGGGAGACACCACTGGGGAGACGCCGTGGGGAGACACCACGGGGAGACACCACGGGGAGACACCACGGGGGAGACACCGGGGGGAGACACCACGGGGAGACACCACGGGGAGACACCACGGGGAGACACCGCGGGGAGACACGGCGGGGAGACACCACGGGGAGACACAGGGGGAGACGCCGGGGGGAGACACGGCGGGGAGACACCGCGGGGAGACGCCGGGGGGAGACACGGCGGGGAGACACCACGGGGAGACGCCGGGAGGAGACACCACGGGGAGACACCACGGGGAGACACGGCGGGGACATGGGGAGACACGGAGATGCGGGAGACTTGGGGACACACGGAGACACAGCAACATGGAGACATACATTTACATGCACACACACACACAGACATGTACACCATGATACACTTAGCCGACTGTTGGGGCAAGTGCTGTCATAACGAGCACGTTTTGAGACTGATACTGCGCGTTGTGGATAGCACCCCGCCCGGCTGCCTTTGTCTCCCCAGTGCACCAGGTACTCGTTTGAGGCCGAGTCGACCTAGGGGAGACTCGGAACTGGTTCAAATATTCGCTGTCACTATCATCGGTCGTGAGCGCGGGGGAATCGAACTCGGGTCTCCGCCGGGTGCGTAGGCCTGCGCGGCGCCAACCACTGCGCCACCACTCCCCCGCACACATGCGCACAACACAAAGGCAAAGATCCCCCGTATAGCCTCTAATGGACTGTTGGGGCAAGTGCTGTTAGCGAGTAGCAGCACCTATGAAGGCCGGCGCGGCACACGAGGGGGTGGGTGGCCAACACCACGCCCGGCCACCTTTGTTTCCCCAGTGACGATGTTTACACACCGCACCATGTACTAATTTTAGGCTAAGTCGACCTAGGGTAGGCCCAGCACCGGTTCAGATAATCGTAACCGATGTTGGACGCATGCGTGAATCGAACTTGGTTCGCCGGGTTCGCAACGTAGCGCTGACCGCTACACTACCGCTCACACAACAACAACCGCCATTCGCCACTAAGTGGCGGCGACGTCACCACGACGCTTGTGCCAAGCTATGTGCACCTTGAGGCCACATACTGACACACACACTGACACACACACACACTGACATACACACACTGACACACACACTGACATACACACTGACACAGACACTGACACACACTGACACACACACACACCGACACACACACTAACACACACACACTGACACACACACACTGACACACACACACACACCGACACACACACACTGACACACACACCGACACACACACTGACACACACACACTGACACACACACACACACTGACACACACGTGTGTAACACGCGTTAGCGGAGGGAGGGAGCTGAGCCATGTGTCTGTTGCGTGTAGCCGTGACGGAAGGGATGCACCACAGGGGTTTGGGGGGGTGTGGGTCGCCTTTCAGCCCCCCCCCCCCTACTACCCCCCACATACCCCCAACCCCGCTTCGCACATTCCTCCACAAGCCATTCCTGAGCCTCCCCCACCAACCCACCCACCACCCACCGCCCGCTCCCCCCTCAATCCCCGTGGTCTTCCCTACGACTGCAGCCAAACAACAACCCGTGCCCTCCTAGCGGTGTTCCTCGCTGGCTCGCAATGAGGGGGGGGAGGGAGTTGATGATGGTCATGTCCGGGACATTGAGCCAGTACTGCTGAGATGTGCTGGGTTCAAGCCCTGGGTGTGGGTGATTTTTATTTTATTTTCGAAGGTTCATGATGGCCGTGTCAAGCAATTGATTGACCCCTGGGTCCTGGTTGTCTCATGTGTGTGTATGTGTGTTGTGTGTCCATACATTTGTGTGTGTGTGTGTGTCCATACATTTGTGTGTATGTGTGTGTGTCCATACATTTGTGTGTGTGTCCATACATTTGTGTGTGTGTATGTGTGTGTATGTGTGTGTGTCCATGCATTTGTGTGTGTGGGGAGCGGTCGCGTAGTGGTTAGCGCGTTGCGCTGTGAACCCAGCGACCCGGGTTCAATTCCTGCTCACAGTCGACACCGGTGACGATTATCTGAACCGGTCCTGGGCCTCCTCCCCTAGGTCGACTCAGCCTCAAATGAGTACCTGGTGCGGTGTGTAAAATCATCGCCACTGGGGAGACAAAGGCGGTCGGGAGTGGTGCTAGCCACCCACCCCCTCGTGTACCGTTCCGGCCTTCATAGGTGCACACTAAAAGCACTTGCCCCTACAGTCTAAGGCTACACGGGGGATCTTTGTGCGTGTGTGTGTGCTTGCTGAGCCTTGGTTCATTTTTAAACCGCGGCTGAACATTTTTCTATATTTATTTTACGGACATTTCAGCCAAGCGACCGTGATGAGAGTCGTATTTAGCTGCCCCTAAAGCCAGAACTGTTGTGGCTGTAGGCAAGGACAGTGCCGCCGTGTGGCCTGGGAAGAACTGTGGGGCTCGTTCACCCTCACGGGAACTACAAAGACAAAGATCCCCCGTGTAGCCTTAACAGACTGTAGGGGCAAGTGCTGTTAGCGAGCACTTATGAAGGCCGGCACGGCACACGAGGGGGTGGGTGGCCAGAACCACGCCCGACCGCCTTTGTCTCCCCAGTGGCGATGTTTACACACCGCACCAGGTTCTCATTTGAGGCTGAGTCGACCTAGGGGAGGCCCAGGACCGGTTCAGATCATCGTCACTGGCGTTGGCCGTGAGCGGGAATCGAACCCGGGTAGTTTGTGTGTGTGTGTGGAGGAGGAGGGGGAGGAGGAGTAGTGGCGCAGTGATTAGCCTACGAACCCGGCCACCCGAGTTCGATTCCCTCTCACGGTCAACGCCGGTGACGAAATATCTGAACCGGTCCTGGGCCACCCCTAGGTCGACTCGGCCTCAAATGAGTCTATGGCGTCTGGTGTGTAGAGACTGCCACTCGGGAGGCAAAGACGCGTGCCGTGCCGGCCTTCATCGGCGCTCACTAGCAGCACTAACCGGATAACTCGCCCCAACACCGTAACTCTGACCCCAGCACCGTGACCCATGGCCCTCACCCTAGCATCATGACCCCTGACCCTAGCACCATGGCCTCGAACCCTGACCCCGGGAACACACCTTGACCCGCACACGCTGGATCCGCCCGTGTCCTGGCAGCTCCCAGCTTTCGTGGCGAGTGGCGCAAACAATCTCAGCTGCCGCTGCTGCTGCCGCCCCGAAGGGGAGCCCCGTAATTGTAGCTATTAATAGCCCCAGGGAATAAATAGCCTTGCAAAACGGGGGGGTCGTGGTGGTGGGTGGGCGAAGGGGGTTGAGAGCGGTGGGAGGGGGTGGGTGGAGAGCGCTCGGGGCAGCAGGAGCAGTGGTTGGGTTCACGTCCACACCGCGTGCGAGTGTCCGTCCGGCGGTGGTGTTCGCGGCGGTGGTGTTCGCGGCGGCGGTGGTGGCGGTTCGTGTTGTGGCCGGAGCTGGTGCCCTGTGCCGGCCTCACCGGCCCCTTGCACCGGGGGTCGTGGTGAAGGGGGTCGCGGTGAAGTGGGTCGTGGTAAAGGGGGTCACGGTGAGGAGCGACGACCCCGCTGGGTGGGGTCGTGGTTTGTGGGACGCGAACAACCGCGGTGCCCAGCTGAGAGCTCCTGCTGCTGCGTGTGGGTGAGTGGCGAGCGTGTGGGTGAGTGGCGAGCGCGTGGGTGAGTGGCGAGCGTGGGTGGGTGAGTGGCGAGCGTGTGGGTGGGTGAGTGGCGAGCGTGTGGGTGGGTGAGTGGCGAGCGTGTGGGTGAGTGGCGAGCGTGTGGGTGGGTGAGTGGTGAGCGTGCGGGTGAGTGTGACTGTCTGCAGCTGCTGCTCAGCTGTATGGGTGCGGAGTGTGTAGATCCGAGTGTGGGGTGGTGAGGGTGGTGAGGGTGGTGTGGTTTAGCGGTGAGCATGGAGCCGTGAGTGTCCGGTGATTGCGTGTTTGGCTGTGACAGCCACGTGTGACTGTGAGTGAGTACGTGGTGGTGTGTACGATGTTGTTACTCGTGAGTATGGAGTGGTGAGTGAGTTCTGTTCTCTGTGTTAACTGCAGAGGACAGCTTTGTCAGACTGTGCGGTCGGTGAGCAGTGGCGTAGTCAAATGTGTACCTGGTGCGGTGTGTAAAAATCGCCACCGGGGAGACAAAGGCAGCCGGGCGTGGTGCTGGTCACCCACCCCCTCGTGTGCCGTGCCGTCCTTCATAGGTGCTCGCTAACAGCACTTGCCCCAACAGTCTGTTAGAGGCTATACGGGGGATCTTTGTCTTTGTGGTGGTGACGGTGAGTGCCGCGCTGTTCCCCGCCCCCCAGACGTGGCGCGGGGCCCTCTGGACGGCGGCGTGTACGCCAGCGTGCGCAGCACCGCACGCTCGCCGCACCGACGCGGCCCCGGCCACACCACCAACAGCAACAACAACGGCACAGCAGGCGCCGGCGCGCCGAGTCTCGGCGGGGGACGGCCAGGAGCGCACCAGCAGCAGCAGCTCCAGCAGCAGCAGCAGCACGCTCGATCCCGTAGCGCCGACTCGGGGAACTCGTCGGCGTCCGCCAGGACCGACCACACGGACCGCGTGCCGCCCTCGCCGCGGCGGGGCGACCCCGCGGCCATGGCGGGCCGCGCCGGCAGGCCCGGCGGAGGCTTCGGCGGAGTAGCCGGCGCCGGGGGTCGCTACACGGTGCCGGCGCTGGTGCACGTGAACGGCACGCGCGGCGGCGGCGGCGGCTTCACGGGGGCCCCCGCGCTGCGGGAGACGGACATCCTGGACGACGAGCCGGGGTACTCGCCGGCGCCGGCGACGCCGCATCCCCGGCAGGCGCCGGCAGAGGCGCGCTACTACGGCTACCGGCCGCCCGCGGCGCACGAGGCCCGGGTCTCCTTCCAACAGCAGCAGCCGCCGCCGCCGCCGGAGCACTACCAGCGCTACCAGCCACTGCAGCAGCCGCAGCAGCTGTACCAGCTGGAACATTACCAGCTGCACCAGCAGCAGCAGCGGCAGAGCGGCCACGCGGCGGTGCCCGAGAGCTGGGGCTGGCTCCCGGCGGGCACGGGCGTTGGCGAGGCGCCGCGTGGGTGGGACGCGGCGCCGGCTGGCACGGACGCGAGCGTGGCGCAGCTCAACCTGCTCATGCTGGACCTCGACCCCGGATTCTTGACGCCGGCGGCCGGGACCCATGGGGCCCACGAGGCCCACGGGGCCCATGGGGGTTACGAGGCCCACGGAACCCACGGGGCCCACGAGGTCCATGAGGCTCACGGAACCCACGGGGCCCACGGGGGCTATGGAACCCACGGAGCCCACGGAGCCCACGGAGGCTACGGTGATCACGGGATCCACGGGGGCTACGGCAGCACGAGCGGAGGAGGAGGAGGAGCGTCGCCATGCGGAGGTAACGAGGAGGGCCGCTACGCGCACGCTGCTGCCGGCCCCACCGTGGGCCGCGCCCTCTCCCCGGCGGCCCGGTTCTCGCCGGAGCCTCTCGCCCGTTCCATCGGCGCTCCTCGCTCCTCTTCGTCGTCCTCCTCCTCGCCGCTCCCGCCACCTCCTCCTCCTCTTCCCGCTCCTCCCTCTTCATTTCACCCGACGCCTCGGCCCCACGGCGGCCTCCTCTTTCCGGCGCCGGCCGCCGCGGCCGCGCCCGCGCCGTACGGCGCGACGCGCCACCGCATCTCGCCGGCGCCCGGCCTGGCGAGACCTCTCGGGGTGCCGTCACCATCTCCCCCTCCCCCTCCCCCACCTCCTCCTCCTCCCCCTCCTCCCCCTCCTCTGCCGCCGCCGCCGCCCCCCCACGCGGCCCGCCGGGCCAACGTGCCGCCGCCGTCGCCGCAGCCGGTGCGCCGCTCCCCAGCGCCTCCTCCGCCGCCGTCGCCGTCGTCGCTACCGCGCTATGTGCCGTTCGGCGCGGTGCGCACGCCCTTCCAGTCGCTGGGCCCCATCGGCACCGTCGCGCCCACCGCGCTAACCCCCCGCCCGGCCGGGCCGGCGTGGGGGGGGCCACTGGGTGGTCACGGTGCTGCTGCTGCTGCTGCTGGTGGTGCTGGTGGTGGTAGCGGTGGCTTTGGCGGCAGCGGCGGTATCGGAGGTGGTGGTGGGTTTGTTGGTTCCGGGGGTTTTGGTGGCACCGGCGGTGCTTCTGGTAGTGTTGGCGGTACCAGCGGCGGTTTCGGAGGCTTCGGCGCTGGTGCCCGTGCCAGCCCCCCGTTGCCGGGACACGGTGGAGACGGCACCGGCGAGGAGGAAAAGGAGGAGGGGGAGGAGGGGGAGGAGGAGGAGGAGTACAGCCTGGCGGGGCTGGTGCGGCAACGCGTGTCAGGTGGGGACGACTTCACCGCAAAACCCCCGTGGCCGCCGGGGTTTCCCCCGTTTTGCCGGCGCCAGTGCGCAAAAAAGTCCGGCACCATCCCGGCGCTCGGGGTTTTGTGTGTGTGTGGGGGGGGGGGGGGGGGCTACGGTTGCCGTGCCTGTGTTCCCGTGGCCCCCGGCTAGTTTCAGGTGGTGCCACAGGCTTCGATGCCAGGGGGCGGCCGTCTCTCTGTTTTTCCAGTAACCCTCCGACACTTGAGGCCACCGGTGCTCATCATCTCCCGCTTGCAGCCCTGAGCCGGCGGTGGAAATTCCACATTCCCAACGTGGGGGCCAAGTCTCGTTGTCGGACAAACCACTGGTTGAACTTCCCACCAAAGTGGTACCTATTTTATTGACCCCGGAGGAATGGTGATGATGGGTTGAGATCAATCTTCCCCCCGGTGCCAGAAGCTGCGGGGCTGACGTCGGCGCTATTCGAGTTATCGGTGAGAGACGTAGCGAGAAGGACAGACACAGAGAGACGGAGAGCGAGACTGTGAGACATACTCTGAATCAGAACCTTTAGACTGGACGAATCCGATGAGAAGCCAGCTGTGTCCAGTAGACAGAGAGAGAGAGACTGTGAGACAGAGAGAGAGACAGGGAATGTGAGACAGAGACACAGCGAGACGTAGAGGGAGGGAGAGAGAGACAGGGAACGTGAGACAGACAGAGGGTCCGGGTTCTATTTAGACACGGGGGGTCATCGGAACAAGGCACGGTGGCCTGCAGCGCTCTACTAATGGACTCACTCACTCACCCAGTACTAACGGACTTACTCACTCACCCGCTCGCTCACCCAGTACTAACGGACTTACTCACTCACCCGCTCGCTCACCCAGTACTAACGGACTTACTCACTCACCCGCTCGCTCACCCAGTACTAACGGACTTACTCACTCACCCGCTCGCTCACCCAGTACTAACGGACTTACTCACTCACCCGCTCGCTCACCCAGTACTAACGGACTTACTCACTCACCCGCTCGCTCACCCAGTACTAACGGACTTACTCACTCACCCGCTCGCTCACCCAGTACTAACGGACTTACTCACTCACCCGCTCGCTCACCCAGTACTAACGGACTCACTCATCCCCTCACCCGCTCGCTCACCCAGTACTAATGGACTCACTCGCCCGCTCACCCGCTCGCTCACCCAGTACTAACGGACTCACTCGCCCGCTCACCCGCTCGCTCACCCAGTACTAACGGACTCACTCACCCGCTCACCCGCTCGCTCACCCAGTACTAACGGACTCACTCGCTCACCCGCTCGCTCACCCAGTACTAACGGACTCACTCGCTCACCCGCTCGCTCACCCAGTACTAACGGACTCACTCGCTCACCCGCTCGCTCAGCCAGTACTAATGGACTCACTCGCCCAGTACTAACGGACTCACTCGCTCACCGGCTCGCTCACCCAGTACTAACGGACTCACTCGCCCAGTACTAACGGACTCACACACTCACCCACTCGCTCACCCAGTACTAACGGACTCACTCGCCCAGTACTAACGGACTCACTCACACGCCCAGTATTAATGGACTCACTCACTCACTCACACGCTCACCCGCTCGCTCACCCAGTATTAATGGACTCACCCAGTACTAATGGACTCACTCACTCACACGCTCACCCGCTCGCTCACCCAGTATTAATGGACTCACCCAGTACTAATGGACTCACTCGCCCAGTACTAATGGACTCACTCACTCACTCACACGCTCACCCGCTCGCTCACCCAGTATTAATGGACTCACCCAGTACTAATGGACTCACTCGCTCACCCGCTCGCTCACCCAGTACTAATGGACTCACTCGCCCAGTACCAACGGACTCGCTCGCTCACCCGCTCGCTCACCCAGTACTAACGGACTCACTCGCCCAGTACTAACGGACTCGCTCGCTCACCCGCTCGCTCACCCAGTACTAATGGACTTACTCGCCCAGTACTAACGGACTCGCTCGCTCACCCGCTCGCTCACCCAGTACTAACAGACTCGCTCGCTCACCCTCCTCCCGAACCCGTGGGAGTCGCAGGAGGAGGAGCCGTATCCCGGCCTCCGGCCAGGGTGCGCCGGCAGTACAGCAAGTGGGTTGACTCGCCTGCCCCTCGCACGCGTGGGTCTCCTCCGAGGCGGCGCCACTGACGAGGGCCGTGAATGTGCCGATCGCTCCTCCGCTGTGTTCTGGGCTGTGCCGCGTGCCGGCCGGCGCCACGTCCGACATTCCGCTCCCCGTCACCGCGCGTCGCGGCCTGCCGTGTGACGCGCCTCGGCCACTGAAGGAGGCGCTAGGCCTCGGTTTGACCCCAGTTTGACCCCCCAGCTTGACCCAGTTGACCTCTGTTTCCTATCAGAGGTCACAGGAAGGCGTCCTCGTTAGGACAGAGGCTACGTCCATCGCCGCAATTGCTCGAAACGGGTCCCCATCGTAGTCTGTGTCTGTCACTGCTGCAGATCGCAGTCTGTGTCTCTGTGACTGCTGCAGATCGCAGTCTGTGTCTCTGTCACTGGATCGCAGTCTGTGTCTGTGTCACTGCTGCAGATCGCAGTCTGTGTCTCTGTCACTGCTGCTGATCGCAGTCTGTGTCTCTGTCACTGCTGCTGATCGCAGTCTGTGTCTCTGTCACTGCTGCTGATCGCAGCCTGTGTCTCTGTCACTGCTGCAGATCGCAGTCTGTGTCTCTGTCACTGCTGCTGATCGCAGTCTGTGTCTGTCACTGCTGCTGATCGCAGTCTGTGTCTGTCACTGCTGCTGATCGCAGTCTGTGTCTGTCACTGCTGCTGATCGCAGTCTGTGTCTCTGTCACTGCTGCGGATCGCAGTCTGTGTCTGTCACTGCTGCTGATCGCAGTCTGTGTCTCTGTCACTGCTGCTGATCGCAGTCTGTGTCTGTCACTGCTGCTGATCGCAGTCTGTGTCTGTCACTGCTGCTGATCGCAGTCTGTGTCTGTCACTGCTGCTGATCGCAGTCTGTGTCTCTGCCACTGCTGCCGATCGCAGCCGGTCACGTCCTGCTCGGCTCTATGTTGACGGTGGCCCTAAGACGAGAGGAGCCATCAGTCGCAGTTGCTGAGGAATTGCCGATGCGCTTTGGTTCTTTCGTTAAAGTCACGTGGTTAGAAATAAAATCAAACAAATCACGACGTTTCGATCGCAACACGACTGCTTGTGTTGCGATCGAAACGTCGTGATTTGTTTTATTTCTACCTACGTGACTTTACCGAAAGAACCAACGAGTATGGATTCCTGCAGTTACGAAAGCTTCAAATCAAGATTGAACTGCTTGGTGCACGTGCGTGCCTGTGTGTGCTGTTTGAGACTTACCGTGGGGTTTGTTTGTTGGTTTTTTCCCGGCCTGCGCTTTCGTTCTGCTGTGATGACGACCGGTGTGTGTGCGCGTCATCGTCATTATCATCGTCATCATCATCGTCATCATCGTCATCGTCTTCGTCGTCGTCATCATCGTCGTCGTCATCATCGTCGTCGTCTTCGTCGTCGTCATCATCGTCATCATCATCGTCATCATCATCGTCGTCGTCATCACGATGATGACTGGTATGTGTGCGTCATCGTCGTCGTCGTCATCGTAACGATGATGACGACCGGGGTGTGTGCATCATCGTCATCGTAACGATGATGACGACGACGACGATGAATAATGTCGGTCGCGCAAGCCTCCCACGTGTTACACGGATATGTGAGGGTCATGACGATGACGATGATGGATGCTGAGCATGTTTGATGATGAAGATTCATTGATGATGATAATGATGATTCATGTTTGTTGATGACAATGATTACAGCGGTAGATCCGAGCGGCTTGCAATCACAAAGTCGCGAGTTCAAATCCTGCTTGTGGGGCGGGGAGGTGGGGCGAGATGGGTGGGGGGGGAGTGTGACTCAGCCAATCATCATCCCCTCCCTCTGGGGTCGATAAAATAGGTACCACAACAAAGGTGTTTTTTTGAGCTTAGATCGCGTAAATATAAATGTGTCGTGGAACCCGCCACCACCCGACAGACACGTAAACAGAACGTGCCAATTTCGTTACTGGCACAGCACACCGGGTTGTGTGTTGGAGAGCAAATCCACAACGTTAACATTCTGAGTCCGACGTTTCGCCAGTAATTACAACCGGCATCATCAGGCGGACAGCCAGACAACCAAAATGAGTACCATTTAATGGCGAAGTCGACAGCGGCGTTTCATCGTTAGGATGACGAGGACGATGATGATGACGACGACAATGACGACTGCAACGATGATGACGATGATGACGATGATGACGATGATAATGACTACGATGACGACAATGATGATGACGACAATGCTGATGATGCACAAACGGACTGACCGGCGTAACGGTTTTCACAAATCTACCCACCTGGTCGGCGCGACCTCCAGCCCTTCAGAGCTAGTGGTGGAAATTCCAAGTTCCTTCATGTTTTTTGTCATCGCAAAAACCCCGCTGTCGACTTCACCGTGAAGTGGTATCTATTTTATCGACCCCAGAGGGAGGGGCTGATGATGATTGGCTGAGTCACACTCCCCCACCCATCCCGCGCCACAAACAGGATTTGAAGTCGGGATTTTGTGATTGCAAGCCGCTCGATCTACCGCTGTAATCGATGTCATCATACTCAACAGTCAAGAATAATAATCATCATCATCATCAATGAATCTTCATCATCAAAGTATCGTCAGCATCGTCATCTTCATGACCGTCACATAGCACGTGGTAGGGCTTTCACGGCCAATATTATCCACAATCGAGGTGTTTATTGGGTTAGATCGCGTAAATATGTGTCGTTAAACCCGCCACCACCCGACACAACCAATCAGTAATTGTATAATGGTGTGGTTTTACTTTCCAACACACCGGTTAGTGCCGTACTAGTGTAATAACACTCTGGAGACGGCTTGTGGAATCGGTCCTTTTATTTACTTTCCTCAGTTCACAAGCACTCCCCGTTGCTGGCAGGCAAAGGCAAGTGGGCAGACAGATCGCAAGAGACGCACCGCCACGTGGCACTCGCTCTCTCTCTTCGTTCCTTGTCTGACCACGTGTCCCTCGGCTCTTCCCTTATTTAATGCCTGGGTCACGTGGTACGCTCCAGCCAATCCTTAATAGCCTGCGCTGAATGTTCCAGATTCCTCCATCAACTCCCGGGACCACGCCCCTGACTTGTCTTCCCATTGGCTGAGACCAAGAGCAGCAGAACCAATCATCCTAGCTGACATCCCTCGATCACGCCAGGGCCATGCTCGCAGGCTCTCCTCCCATTGGCTGTAGAGCAGGACCGGCAGAGCCAATCAGCACGTGAGCCGGACATAGGCTCTCATTACACTAGTGACGAATCGGCCACGTTCTGTTCACGTGACTAACCGAACTAGTTGGCTGTGTCGGGTGGTGGCGGCGGCGGGGTTTAACGACACAACATTTCTCTATTTACGAGATCGAACCCAAAAACAACAACCCCCTCTATTTACGTCACCTATCCCTTTTTTGGGGAGCGATTCATTCCCATTCTGAGCCTCGCCCTCCCATTGGCAATGTGGAATTTCCAACCCCATTGGCGCAGGGGGGGGGCAATCTAAGAACGTCCCGTGGGCAGAGAAGAGGGGTTTGTGGTGGAGGTGAAGGACGCTGCTGCTGGGCAGTTGGAGGCAGTCGCCCTCCAGCAACAACGGAGGCCGGAGGAGCGACGCTCACAACAACGAGCGGAGCGCCAGGTGGCTAAAGCACAGCAATTTGGCACAGTAGGGGGGCACAGGTGGTGCATCAGCCACTCATCTCAGTCAGTCGACCCGTGGCACCTGCTGGGTCTGCCCCGTGACCTCCTGCCAGCGGGCGTTCGACACTTCACGTGGCCTCAACGTGCACATGGCCTGGCACGAGCGCCGTGGTGACATCACCGCCACTTAGTGGCGAATAGCGGCTGTTGCTGTTGTTGTTGGTAGGGGTGGGAAGCCTCGACACACGCGTGAGGCTGTTTCGCTGTTGGGGACAACCGCGCACGAACAACTCGGACGACAGCCCGGTGATTGTTTGCGCTGTGGCGCACATCACCGAGACTCAGGTCCCACGTGGCGTCGTCTGTTGGGGAGAAGCCACGTGGCCCTCATCGCCTCCTTGGGATTCACCGCTGGGTCCACCCTCCGGTGTGATGCACGCGAGAGTTGTGCAGAGCTGTTGTTGTTGTCGTCGTCGTTGTTGTTGTTGACGCCACTCTGCCTGCGCTCTCCCCGCGCAGAGTACAACGCCATGCTGCAGGGGAGGCTGGAGAGTGGCGGCTCCCCACTCCCCACTCTGCGACTCCGCTCGCACTCCGCGCCCGGTCTGTCCCCTGCCTCCTGTCCCTGGTCTCCTGTCTCTGTCTGTCCCCTGCCTCCTGTCCCTGGTCTCCTGCCTCTGTCTGTCCCCTGCCTCCTGTCCCTGGTCTCCTGCCTCTGTCTGTCCCCTGCCTCCTGTCCCTGGTCTCCTGTCTCTGTCTGTCCCCTGCCTCCTGTCCCTGGTCTCCTGCCTCTGTCTGTCCCCTGCCTCCTGTCCCTGGTCTCCTGCCTCTGTCTGTCCCCTGCCTCCTGTCCCTGGTCTCCTGCCTCTGTCTGTCCCCTGCCTCCTGTCCCTGGTCTCCTGTCTCTGTCTCTGTCTGTCCCCTGCCTCCTGTCCCTGGTCTCCTGTCTCTGTCTGTCCCCTGCCTCCTGTCCCTGGTCTCCTGCCTCTGTCTGTCCCCTGCCTCCTGTCCCTGGTCTCCTGTCTCTGTCTGTCCCCTGCCTCCTGTCCTTGGTCTCCTGCCTCTGTCTGTCCCCTGCCTCCTGTCCCTGTTCTCTTGCACCCTGCCTCTGTCTGCACCCTGCCTCCTGTCCCTGTTCTCCTGCCTCTGTCTGTCCCCTGCCTCCTGTCCCTGTTCTCCTGCACCCTGCCTCTGTCTGTCTCCTGTCTCTGCGTCTGTCTGTCCCCTGCCTGGCCCCTGTCTCTGTGTCTGTCCCTATCTGTCTGCCTCTTGTCCATCATGAAACTTCATTTGCTTTCTTGCTGCCTCCTGTAACGCCTCCTGTGCGTGGTGCTCACCCATCCAAGCACTGCCCAAGCCCAACGCCTGCTTAGCTTCCGAGATTTGACGGGATCGGGAACATGGCCCCCTCTGTCTAAATATCAACCCTCGTTCACGTGGCAACCCCAGGGGGCGGGGCAGTCTGTGATGCTTGAGCAGCTCCCCCACTGGGTAAGGCCACCAGACTGCCCGGTTTAACATTTGTCTGACCACGTGCTTAATGCATGAAGGCGGAGCTAGCTGCGTAGTGGGCGGGGCTCTATGGGTGGTGGGCGGGGTCACCCGGGTAATGGGCGGAGCTACTGCGTATTAGGCGGGGACTACCCGGTTGGTGGGCGGAGCTACCGAGTAGTGGGCGGGGCTATATGGGTGGTGGGCGGGGTCACCCGGGTAGTGGGCGGGAGCTACCTGCGTAGTGGGCGGGAACTACCCCGGTTGGTGGGCGGAGCTACCCCGGTTGGTGGGCGGAGCCACCCCGGTTGGTGGGCGGAGCCTACCCCGGTTGGTGGGCGGAGCCTACCCCGGTTGGTGGGCGGAGCCTACCCCGGTTGGTGGGCGGAGCTACCGAGTAGTGGGGGGGTTAATGGTGTGGTGGGCGGGGCTTTGAGTTGTGGGCGACGGAGCGAGAACTCAAAGTAGGCGTGGTTATGCAAAAATAGGCGGGGCTAAAGTAGGGGGGGTGGGGAGAGGGGAAAAGGGGTGGGGCTGCCAGCTCGAACATGAGGCCCAGGTGAACCCCACGTGAACCCCAGGTGAACCCCAGGTGAACCCCACGTGAACCCCACGTGAACCCAGGTGAACCCCACGTGAACCCCAGGTGAACCCCACGTGAACCCCACGTGACCCCCACGTGAACCCCACGTGACCCCCACGTGACCCCCACGTGACCCCCACGTGAACCCCACGTGACCCCCAGGTGAACCCCAGGTGAACCCCAGGTGAACCCCACTCCGAGCAAGTGTGGTCATCATGGGAGAGCCGTCTCGAGCGCTCTCCCTCCCTCTCCCTCCCTCTCCCTCTGGAGACCCTCATGCCTGCAGTGCTGTGAGCGAGCTGTTGCAGAACTGCGCCTTTAACTGTTTGAAATAGTGAAGTTAACACTCTGATTACAATACTTGCTTAGTGCACGCGTGCTGTCAAAATTATTCACTTTTTCATTTTAAAGGATTTGAGTTCGAGCTCATTTCTTATAATCCATGATTTGTGTTTTACTCATGACACTGGGAAACCCTTGAGCTACTTGGGGGCACGAATCTTTTGCATTATTAGCTGAGCAACGCTCGGGGAGGGGGATGTGACCCCTTGGCGTGACCTCTGTGTGTGTGACCTCTGTGTGTGTATGTGTGTGACCCCTGTGTGTGGATCCTGTGTGTGTGACCTCTTTGTGTGTGTGTGTGACCCCTGTGTGTGTGTGACCCCTGTGTGTGTGTGACCCCTGTGCGTGTGTGTGACCCCTGTGTGTGTGACCCCTGCGTGTGTGTGTGACCTCTGTGTGTGTGACCCCTGCGCGTGTGTGTGACCCCTGCGTGAGTGTGTGACCCCTGTGTGTGTAACCCCTGTGTGTGTGTAACCCCTGTGTGTGTGTGACCCCTGCGTGTGTGTGTGACCTCTGTGTGTGACCCTTGCGTGTGTGTGACCCCTGTGTGTGACCCCTGTGTGTGACCCCTGTGTGTGTGTGACCCCTGTGTGTGTGTGACCCCTGTGTGTGTGTGACCCCTGTGTGTGTGTGACCCCTGCGCGTGTGTGTGACCCCTGTGTGTGACCCCTGTGTGTGACCCCTTTGTGTGTGACCCCTGCGTGTGTGTGTGTGATCCCCGTGTGTGTGACCCCTGCGTGTGTGTGTGTGTGTGACCCCTGTGTGTGTGTGACCCCTGCGTGTGTGTGTGACCCCTGCATGAGTGTGTGACCCCTGAGTGAGTGTGTGACCCCTGTGTGTGTGTGACCTCTGTGTGTGTGTGACCCCTGTGTGTGTGTGTGACCCCAGGGCCCCGGCCTATGGGGCCCGGGCTGCAGACCCGGGTGGAGTCCATGCGGCGGAGAGCGGCCAGCGTGGGGCCCCGGGAAGAGGGAGAGGCCCAGGGGGGTGGGGCCACAGGGGCCCGCCACGACGCGGCCTGCGTGCCGGTGAGCGAGCGGGTGAGTGGGTTGGTGAGCGGGTGGGTGAGTGAGCGGGTGAGTGGGTTGGTGAGCGGGTGAGTGGGTTGGTGAGCGGGTTGGCGAGCGGGTGGGTGAGCGAGCGGGTGAGTGGGTTGGTGAGCGGGTTGGTGAGCGGGTTGGTGAGCGGGTGGGTGAGCGAGCGGGTGAGCGGGCAGGGGGGTGGGTGAGTAGGTTGGTGAGCGGGTGAGTGAGTTGGTGAACGGGTGGGTGAGTAAGCGGGTGAGCGGGCAGGGGGTGGGTGAGTAGGTTGGTGAGCGGGTGAGTGGGTTGGTGAGCGGGTGGCTGAGCGGGCAGGGGGTGGGTGAGCGGGTTGGTGAGCGGGTTGGTGAGCGGGTTGGTGAGCGAGCGGGTGAGCGGGCAGGGGGTGGGTGAGTAGGTTGGTGAGTGGGCGGGTTGGTGAGCGGGTGGCTGAGCGGACAGGGGAGGGGATGGGTGAGCGGGTTCGTGAGCGGGTGGCTGGGTCAGTGGGTTGGTGAGCAGGTTGGTGAGCGTGCGGGTGAGCTGGCAGGGGGTGGGTGAGTAGGTTGGTGAGCGGGTTGGTGAGCGGGTTGGTGAGCGGGTGGGTGAGTGAGCGGGTGAGCGGGCAGGGGGTGGGTGAGTAGGTTGGTGAGCGGGCGGGTTGGTGAGCGGGGGGGGGGGGGGTGAGCAGGTTGGTGAGCGGGTGAGTGGGTTGGTGAGCAGGTTGGTGAGCGGGTTGGTGAGCGAGCGGGTGAGCGGGCAGGGGGTGGGTGAGTGGGTTGGTGAGCGGGTTGGTGAGCGGGTGGGTGGGTGGAGTTTGTATGTTCTCCCCATAGCTAACAAAGACAAAGATACCCACGTTGTAGCCTTCACAGACTGTTGGGGAAAGTGCTGTGAGCGAGCACCTATGAAGGCCGGCACTGCACACGAAGGGGTGAATGGCCAACACCGCGCCCGGCCGCCTTTGTCTCCCCAAGGTACTCATTTGAGTCGAACTACGTGAGGCCCAGGACCGGTTCAGATAATCGTAACATAGCTAAACACACAACAGCCGCCATTCGTCACCAAGTGGCGGTGACATCACCACGGCGCCTGTGCCAGGCTAGGTGCACGTCGAGGCCACGTGAAGTGTCGAACGCCCGCCGGCAGCAGGAGGTCACGGGGCAGACCCAGCAGGTGCCACGGGTCGACCGACTGAGATGAACGTCCGATGCGCCACCTGTGCCCCCCCCCCCCACTACCGTGCCGACTAAACAAGCACGCACACACAATGGCTGGTGTTGGGCAGCACCTCACGTCCCGCACAATGCTGAGACGTGACACTACAAATCGCTCATCCGGGATCACAAACCCAGCAAGCAGCAGCAGCAGCAACATCGCCCCCTCTGCTGCGAACGCGTGGCGGTACCCTCCTGGACACGACGAGCCTCTCTCCTTGCGTAGAAACGGGCCAGAGTGAATGGTCTCAGGTCACGAATGCCTCGCGCGCACGCTGCTGCTGCTGCTGCTGCTGCGGCTGCTGCTGCGGCCGCTGCTGCTGCGGCTGCTGCGGCCGCTTCTGCTGCCGCTGCGGCCGCGGCTGCTGCTGCTGCGACTGCTGCTGCTGCTCATGACCGGCTTTGGTTTAGCAGCAGAGGTCTCCCTCCGAATCAGTCGAGCGGCATTATCTTTTCATCGGTTGCGTAACGCTGTGTGGAAGCTACCTGGTCTCTTGCTCCGCACGAAGCTTCAGGTGTTCTCGGCCACGGTCATTCCCGCCCTTTTCTACGCTTGCGAAACGTGGACCCCCGTAATGGAACATCTTCGCCAGTTAGAAACATTTAGGCTGGCCTGCCTACGATCCATCCTGGGTTTAACCAGGCTGGATTGTGTGAGGAGCTCACAAATACTTGAAAGATCTGGGCAAAGTCCCATCGGTGAGCTCCTCCGGCAGGCAAGGCTGCGTTGGCTGGGTCATGTAGCCCCCATGCCCAGCCACCGCATGCCCAAACAGCTTTTGTTCGGCCGGATCGAGGGGGCTAAACGGGCGGGGCACGGACTAGAAAAGAGATGGAGTGTTGTGGTACAGGAGGACGTGGAGCTGAGTGGACTTGCCGATGACTGGTACCAGCGGTGTCAAGATCGGCCTCTGTGGAGGAGGGTCGTGAAGGACGCTACTGGGCAGTTGGAGGCAGTCGCCCTCCAACAACAACGGAGGGTGGAGGAGCGACGCTCACAACAACGAGCGGAGCACCGGGTGGCTAAAGCACAGCACGTTAGCACAGTAGGGGGCACAGGTGGTGCATCAGCCAGTCATCTCGGTCATCTCAGTCAGTCGACCCGTGGCACCTGGGTCTGCCCCGTGAATCTCCTGCCAGCGGGCGTTCGACACTTCACGTGGCCTCAACGTGCACATGCCCTGGCACAAGCGTCGTGGTGACGTTACCGCCACTTAGTGGCGCATGGCGGTTGTTGCTGCTGCTGTGATTGCTGTGGTTGCTGAGCGTGGGGTGTCTGCGCCGCGCTGTGACGGGCCCGCTGTCCGCGCCTGTGCAGGCACCCCGCGAGGAGTACGGGGGGACCCCCTTGGGAGCCCACAGGGCGCCGAGCCCCTACTCCCACTCCCCGACTCCGGGGTACGCGACGGGGCCCCCCACGCCCACGTTCCCCGTGGCACCCCCGACTCCCTACACACGTGAGTAGTGGGGGGCTGTGTGGGATGAGTAGTGGGGGGCTGGGTGGGATGAGTAGTGGGGGGCTGAGTGGGATGAGTAGGGGGGGGGTGTTTGGGATGATTTAGGGTTACTTTTGAGTAACCGGTAACCGCATGAAAACTTGTTAAACCGGTTAACCACACACAGAGAAACGCCTTGGGCCACTGCAGTGGTGAGCTGCACACAGAGACCCACAGACTCACCACATCGACCCACAGATTCCTACATAGACCCACAAACTCCGACAGAGACCCACAGGCAACTCGCACGGAGACCCACAGAGTCGCACGGGGACCCACGGACTCGCACGGAGACCCACGGCCCGGGCGGACAGAGAGGGCCGCAGCATCAGGGCGCGACCTCCAGGCTCACTCGGGGCAGTGATGCATCACTCAACGCCGCCCGAGCCAAACGCGTCGATTTGGGGATTATTCAACGGCGCGGGTTTGTCGCTGGCCGCTCGGCGTTGCGTGCCCGGTGGGCCCTGGGCGGGTCACGACGAGAGCGGAGGTGGGGGGGGGGGTCAGCCGTGGGCACTGCCGGATTATCCTTGTAGCAAAAGTAGCTACATCATATGTAGCAGTAGCTACATCATATGACGTAGTAGCTACATCATATGTAGCAGTAGCTACATCATATGTAGCCCGTAGCTAGTAGCTACATATGATGTAGTAGTAGTAGCTACTACTACTACTACAACATATGTAGTAGCTACGGGCCCCGCACTTTCAAGGGCCCCGCTCTAAATGCTTTCAAGCTATCAATTCCGATTCAGTGATTCTGCACTTGCTCTATTACTATAGTACTATACCGCCTTCAACTTTTATGAACGACCGGGTGGGTGATTAAGGTTAGCGATTTGTCGTATTATCCGGCTGTATAGCAAATGAAAAAAAAACACAACTGCCTTACTGTGCAAGTTAAACATTTGTGTTTGAATATTTACGTGTGTTTATTTATTTATTTAGTGGCCCCTTTAAAATATCGCACGCTACAGGCCCCGGCGCTTCGCTTGATCCGCCACTGGTCGTGGGCGATGCCACCCGGCGTGCCGAGGTCACCCTCTCGTCGCCTCTCTCCCTTTGCGATGTGAAGCGGTGGCGGGCGAGGAGGGAGGAGGGGGAGGGAGAGGTTTTTGTTGATTTGATTCACAGTCATTGCCGCTCGTGTCCGTGCAAGTTTCCGCTGCGGACGCGTTGTGTGAACCCCTATCTATCCTCTCTCTCTCTCTCGCTCTGTGTGTGTGTACGCCAAGTCTCTCTCGCTCTCTGTGTGTGCCAAGCCTCTGTGCCGGGGGGTGTGTGCCAAGTCTGTGTACGTGTGTGGGGGGTGGTGCCAGAGGTCGCAATCGGGTACCCGATACCCGTACCCTACCCGATACCCGGCTCTCCGTACCCGGCCGGGTACCGGTACCCGTTTGCGACCCTGGTGCGGCCGGGTACGGGTAGGCCGTGAGTCACTGGTGAGTAACTGTTTGTCACTCATTTCCCAACGTCTTGTCTCTTCTCACAATTCAAGTTCCTAGAATCAACCCACCCGCGCCTGCAACATGGCTTCATCCCAGAGGTCGCAATCGGGTACCCGTACCCTACCCGTACCCGGCCGGGTATGGGGTAGCCGGGTATCGGGTAGGGTACGGGTATCGGGTACCCGTTTGCGACCCTGGTGCGGCCGGGTACGGGTAAGGAATCAAAACCCGTTTGCGACCTCTGGGGTGTGCCAAGTCCCGTCTGGAAGAGGCGTTGTGACGGTGTGGGCCTTCCTTCCACGTCGCTCTGCAGTGTGCACGCTACTCGCGAACCCCAGAGTCCGTGGGCAATGCGAGTCTGTGTGGTGAGGGCGGGTGAGGGGAGAGTTTTGGGGTTGGGCCTCCTCCCTCCACCCCCCATGGCGCCCATCACAATGGGCTCATTCACCCGCGCGGCGCAGCCTCCTCCTGCTCCTCCCGGGAGAGCTCCTCCCCCTCTCTACCCCCTCTCCCTCCCCCTCCCCCCTCCCTCCTCCCCCCTCCCTCCCTCCTCCCCCCTCCCTCCCTCTCCCCCTCCCTCCCTCCTCCCTCCCCCTCCCTCCCTCCCCCTCCCCCTCCCTCCCTCCTCCCTCCCCCTCCCCCCTCCCCCTCCCTCCCTCCTCCCCCCTCCTCCCCTCCCTCCCTCCTCCCCCCTCCTCCCTCCCTCCCCCTCCCTCCCTCCCCCCTCCTCCCCCTCCCTCCTCCCTCCCCCTCCCTCCCTCCTCCCTCCCTCCTCCCTCCCCCTCCCTCCCTCCTCCCTCCCCCTCCCTCCCTCCTCCCTCCCCCTCCCCCCTCCCCCTCCCTCCTCCCCCCTCCTCCCCCTCCCTCCCTCCTCCCCCCTCCTCCCCCTCCCTCCCTCCTCCCTCCCCCTCCCTCCCTCCTCCCTCCCCCTCCCTCCCTCCTCCCTCCCCCTCCCTCCCTCCTCCCTCCCCCTCCCTCCCTCCTCCCTCCCCCTCCCTCCCTCCTCCCTCCTCCCCCTCCCTCCCTCCCCCTCCCTCCCTCCCCCCTCCTCCCCTCCCTCCTCCCTCCCCCTGCCTCCTCCCCCCCGCTGCCTCCTCCCCCCCCCCTGCCTCCTCCCTCCCCCCTCTCCCCTGCCCCCTCTCCCCTCCCCTTCTCCCCTCCCCCTCTCTCTTCTCCCTCGTGTTCCACTCTCCCCATCTCTCCCCATCTCGCCTGTCTCTCTCTTTTTTTTGTCTCTCTCGTCTTGTCGACGCTTTCTCTCGCTCTCCAACTCCCCCCCCCCTCTCTCTCCATTCACTCCCTCTTTCTTTTCTCTGAAACTCTCCTCCCATTAGATTCCTCCCGCTCTTCCGCTCTCCACTCCCCTCTTCCCTCCCCCACTCGTCTTTCTCAAACTATACCCCCTCCTCCTCCTCCTCTCCAAATCTCCCCATCTCTCTCTCTCTCCCAGTGTCCCCTCCCTCTCCCCGCTCCTCCCTCTCCCCTGCCCCCTATCCCAGTGTCCCCTCCCTCTCCCCTGCCCCCTATCCCCCCTCCATCTCCACTGCCCCCTCTCCCCCCTCTCTCCCCTGCCCCCTCTTCCCCCTCTCCCCCCTCTCTCCCCTGCCCCCTCTTCCCCTCTCCCCCCTCTCTCCCCTGCCCCCTCTTCCCCCTCTCCCCCCTCTCCCTCCCCTCTCCCCCTCTCCCCCTCTCTCCCCTGCCCCCTCTTCCCCCTCTCCCCCCTCTCTCCCCTCTCTCCCCTGCCCCCTCTTCCCCCTCTCCCCTCTCCCCTGCCCCCTCTCCCCCCCCTGCCCGCTGCTCTCCCCGCTGGAGTTGTTGAGGAGTCGCGGGGCCGAGCTCTCTCCCTCGCGCGCACGAGGAGCGGCCCGCACACTGTCGAGCTTGAGGGTAAAACTCCGCGGGCGTCCACGGGACAGAGAGAGAGAGACTCTGTGGAGAGTCGGGGGGGGGGGGGGAGTCTGTGGAGAGCGTTCGAGAAGAGTCCTTGAGAGAGTTTGTAGAGAGAGAGTTTAGAGAGAGAGTTTAGAGAGAGAGTTTAGAGAGAGAGTTTAGAGAGAGAGTTTAGAGAGAGTTCATCCGTTACGCGGACCGTTCACGCTGCCTTAGAGCGTCTTGCAGAGGGCGGCTGTGACGCCCATCGATTATCTTGCGCTGGGGGAGTCTGTGCTGGAGAGTGTTTTTTTTAGTGAGTGACGCTGTGGGAGTGTTGCCAGAGTGTTGTGCAATGCGCTGCAGAGTCTCTGCTGCGAGAGTTCACGATGAGCCGGAGAGTCGCTAACGAATTCGAAGAGCCGCTGGTGGGTTTTACTGGAGAGTCGCTCGGAGTGGACGGGGTGTGATTACCTAGAGAGAGAGTGAGAGTCGACCCTGAGTGGATCAGAGAGTCGTTAGAGCGTATGTAGGTAGAGTCGTTAGTCTGTCGAGTGGTTAGAGAGTCGTTAGAGAGTTTGTAGAGAATCTGAGAGAGTGGGAGCGTCGTTAGAGAGTTTGTAGAGAGTCTGTAGAGAGTCTGGGAGAGTGGGGGAGTCTGTAGAGAATCTGTAGAGAGTCTATAGAGTGGTTAGAGTCGTTAAAGAGTCTGGGAGAGTGGGAGAGTCGTTAGAGTCTGTAGAGAGTCTGGGAGAGTCGTTAGAGAGTATTACAGAGTTTGGGAGAGTGGGAGAGTCGTTAGAGAGTCTATAGAGAGTCTGGAGAGAGTCGTTATAGAGTATTAGAGAGTGGGAGAGTCGTTAGAGTCTGTAGAGAGTCTGGG
This sequence comes from Lethenteron reissneri, assembly GCF_015708825.2. Taxonomy (NCBI): domain Eukaryota; kingdom Metazoa; phylum Chordata; class Hyperoartia; order Petromyzontiformes; family Petromyzontidae; genus Lethenteron; species Lethenteron reissneri. The sequence continues at coordinate 7,181,199 of NC_083839.1, forward strand.
AGAGTCGTTAGAGAGTCTATAGAGAGTCTGGAGAGAGTCGTTATAGAGTATTAGAGAGTGGGAGAGTCGTTAGAGTCTGTAGAGAGTCTGGGAGAGTCGTTAGAGAGTCTGAAGAGAGTCTGTAGATAGTCTGGGAGAGTGCTTAGAGAGTCGTTAGCCTATAGAGAGTCTGGGAGAGTGGGAGAGTCGTTAGAGAGTTTGGAGAGAGTATTAGAGAGTCGTTAGAGAGTCTGCAGAGAGTCTAGGAGAGAGTCGTTAGAGAGTTTGTGGAGAGTCGTTAGAGAGTATTAGAGAGTGGGAGAGTCGTTAGAGAGTCTGGGAGTGGGAGCGTCGTTACAGAGTTTGTAGAGAGCCTGGGAAAGTCTAGGAGAGAGTCTAGGAGAGAGTGTGTAGAGTGGTTAGAGAGTCGTTAGCCTATAGAGAGTCTGGGAGAGTGGGAGAGTCGTTAGAAAGTTTGGAGAGAGTCTGGGAGAGTCGTTAGAGAGTTTGGGAGAGTCTGGGAGAGTGGGAGAGTCGTTAGAGTCTGTAGAGAGTCTAGGAGAGAGTCTGGGAGAGTTTTTTGAGAATCTGGGAGAGTTGTTAGAGAGTTGTAGAGAGTTGGGGGTGTGGGTGGCGTCAGACGCTGTGGATGCCCGCGTCTCGCGATTGCCTCGGCATTGAACGCGTGAACACGTCCTGTGAACACATCCACATGCTGTTCACAGCCCTGGGCCGGCGGTGAAACATCCACGTTGCTGTGACAGTCTATCCAGTTGTTTCAATGTTGTCGGTGCTGTGTTTTAGTTGTGGCGTTTTAGTGGCCGGTAGTTGTGTTGGTGGTATTTGTTGTTGCTGCTGCTGCGTTTTATGTTGTGATGCTTTCGTCTTTAGTCGTTATCTAAATGATCTGGTTTTTGTTGGTTTTGTTATTGTTGTGGTTTATTGTATTGTTGTGTTGTGTATTATTGTTGTGTTTTATTGTATTGTTAGGTTGTGTGTTATTGTTGTTGTGTTTTAGTGTATTGTTGTGTTGTGTATTATTGTTGTTGTGTTTTATTGTATTGTTACGTTGTGTTGTGTTTTATTGTATTGTTAGGTTGTGTGTTATTGTTGTTGTGTTTTATTGTATTGTGTTGCGTATTATTGTTGTTGTGTTTTATTGTATTGTTAGGTTGTGTGTTATGTTGTGTTGCGCTTCATTGTTAGGTTGTGTATTATTGTTGTGTTGTGTGTTATTGTTGTTTTTTATTGTTAGGTTGTGTGTTATTGTTGTGTTGTGGTTTATTGTTGCTTTATTATTGTTAGGTTGTGTGTTATTGTTGTGTTGTGGTTTATTATTGCCACGTTGTGGTGTTCTATTGTTGTGGTGTTTTATTATTGTTGTGGTATCTTATCATTGCCGCGTTGTTTTTGTTGTTGTTTCCTTAAGAGCTGAGAAGCCACTCGCGACCGCTCGCCTACAGCCCCGGCGAGGACTCCCCGATCGGGTCGCCCCCCTCGTTGACCGGCGCGGGTCAGCTGAGCAGCCCTGCCGCATTCGCCTCCCACAGCAGCGGCAGCAGCAGCCTGGAGAGGTGAGAGGTCAGAGCGTGAGGGCAGGCGGTCGACGTCCGACACGGGTGAGAGGTCAGAGCGAGAGGGCGGAGGTCACAGAGGGGTCAGCGAGAGGTCAGAGCGTGAGGGCAGGAGGTCGACGTCCGACACGGGTGAGAGGTCAGAGTGAGAGGGTGGAGGTCACGGAGGGGTCAGCGAGAGGTCAGAGCGTGAGGGCAGGAGGTCGATGTTCGACACGGGTGAGAGGTCAGAGCGAGAGGGCGGAGGTCACGGAGGGGTCAGCGAGGGGGCAGAGGTCAGAGCGTGAGCATGAAGGCATTGGACAATGAGACCACTGTCCCTACACTGACCAACCAGAGCCTTTCACGAACTCTAACCCTAACCACGCGAGCCAACCAACACTACCCACGAACTCCACCCTGAGCCCTCACCCTCGCGTCTCCCGCAGGGGCTCACCGGCTCATCAGCAGCATCACCATCAGCAGCAGCAGCCGCAGCTGCAGCAGCAGCTGCAGCAGCAGCAGCAGCCGCAGTTGCAGCAGCAGCAGCTGCAGCAGCAGCCCGCGCTGCGCATGGCGACCCCGTCCCCGGACTTCTCCGGCTACTTCGCCGAAGGCTCTGTGGGATTCGGCGATGGGTTCGGCACCGCCCAGGCCTACCCCTTCAGGCCCCGCGCCAGCCCCGTCCCTCGCCTGGGCGACCTGACAGACGGCTCGCCCGACGGACCCCGGCACCATCTCGGCGGCCACCCCGGCCATCACCCGGCGGGGCCCGCGGGGGCCGGGGCGTGGCGAGGGGGGCCGGCGGGGCTCGGCTTCGGCGGCCCGGCGACGCCGGACAGCCCTCGGCCGTGCCGGCGGAACGTCGCCACGAACACGCCGCCGCCGCCGGCATCGCCGGCGCTCGCCGGCCCCGGCGGCGGCGCGGTCTGGCGCGACGGCGGCCCCGGCGGCCCCGTGCCGCACAACGGCAGAGCCAGTCCCGAGATGCGCAGGGTGGCGGGCGGCGCGTTGGCGACGGCACCGCCGTCGCCCCCGCGCCGCTCCGGCCCGTCGCCCGCGCCGCCGATGTACGCGCCGATCGGCGGTAGCGGCGGGTACCCGGCGTTCGAGACCGGAGCGCCGGCGGCGCCGGCGTGGGAGGGGGGCTGGGCCGGTCGGCACGGGGCGGCGGCGGGTTACGACGGCGCCGCGCCGGCGGGCTCGCCGCCGTCCACCGGGCCGTCCACGCCGAGCGGCAGCTTCGCCGACGTGTCGACCGATTTCGCCGGGGGAGGCGTCCCGCAGCACGACACGCTCAAGTACTCCAGCGGCGGCACGCTGTCCGGCGGTGAGTCCCGCCGCTCCCACTCGCTCGCTGGCCCGGCGGTCGGTCACCTCCATATCACTCTTCTATCGCTGCTACTACTGCCGCTACTGACTGATGCCTCCATCCGCGTTGAGGACTCGGTCTCTGCCAGAACACGGACTGTGCCACCGTCTCAACCACCACCACCACCACCTCACTGCAGGGCATAACAGCTCACTCGCCCGCCCACCCACTTATCCACTCGAGTCACGTTTGCTGGCACATTACAACGTTCATCACGCAAGTTGTGGAATTATCTTGCGCGGCGGTGGCACGCCTGGCGTGGTCGCGAACGCACGGTTGCAGCGACGCAAGTCGCTCCGAGTTGTTGCCCCCGTGGCAAAGCGTTGCTTGAGTTGTCTTCCTTTGGCGGCAGACTGAAGATGAGACTCTGAACGACCTCTGCGGGAGGTGGCCGCTGACTCGAACAGGCGGGCGCTGTCTGCAGCACGGTCGGGGGTCGCGGGCGAGGGGGGCGACTGCCAGAATTGTCCGCGTGACACGCGTGCCGTGCGCGCTGGAATATTTGGACCCGGCCTGGGCCTCCCCCCCCCCCCTTTCCCCTAGGTCCACTCAGTCTTAAATGAGTACTCGGTGCCGCGTGTAAAACACTGGGGAGACAAAGGCGGCCGAGGCATGGTGGTGGTGGCGGCGGCCACCAAAACACCCGCTTGAGTACCGTGCCAGCCTTGATAGGTGCCACTCGCTTAACAGCACTTGCCCCAAGTCTGTTAGAGGCTATACAGGTGGAGAGATCGTTGTTGTCCTTTTGTAGTGGGGAGCGGTGGTGCAATGGTTGGCGCGCTGCGCTATGCACCCGGTGACCAGAGTTCGATTGCAGCTCATGGCCAACATTCTTGACGAATACCCGAACGGGGTCTGGGCCTCCCCGCGGTCGACTCGGCCTTAAATGAGGACTGTTCCCGGTGCGGTGTGTAAACATCAGCACTCGGGAGACAAAGGCGGGCGGGCGTGGGGCTGGCCACCCACCCACCCACACACCCTGCGGTGTGCCGTTCCGGCCGTCGTAGGTACTGCCCGAAAACAGCACTTGCCCCATCGGTGTGTTAAAGGCTACGGGGGGGGAGGGGGTGGTAGATCTTTTGTCTTTGTGCGTGCGGAGCGCGGACGGCGGTGTCGCGTTTCGGGACGGAATTAGTTTCCAAAGCGCCACCACAAAACCGTCCCCCTAGAGACACAAGCACACACAGACGGGGGGAGACACGGGAGACAGGGCGGACCACGCAGGGATTGCTGAGACACACGGAGACACGCGCGTGGACATCATTCAGGCGGACTTGGCAGAGGTTCGGGAGACGTGGGACTCTCTTAAGACACCAGGACCAGAGAGAGAAACGGGACAGGGGGTTACACTTCGACAGTGGACACGGGGTCAGGCTGGGGGTCGGTTATAATTAGACCTGCAGCGGTGCTGTTGGCTGAACCAGGGCCGGTTTAAGATTCTTGTAGGCTCTGGGCACTTCTGTTTCGGAGGCCTTTAGTGACAGACTTTCTACACTTGGCACTGCTGCTGCTGCCCCATGTCACTACTACCGCCGCCGTCACTCCGCTTGTTTGACGCGGTGGTGAGGCACACCGAGCTGTACGGCTCTTGTTCAGAAGCGGACCTGGCCTGCCGCAAATGATAGCTCAACGAAGTGGCCCCACCATCGGGTGAAAATGTCTCGCGGCCAAATCCTCTGAACGCGTGACGTTGATTCTAAATGTGGAGGGGAAAACCGGAGGAGCCGGAGAAAAAGCCACGCGACCACGGGGAGACACGCGGGGAGAGTACGGATAGAGGAACGTAGCTACACACACAACCTCGCACGCAGACAGGCGAGTGGCAGACAGACGCACGGACGGTCCGGAGACATTACGGAGAGCAGGGGAAGAGACACCGGGACGACGAGGCGCGGGAGACGCTGCCGTGTGAGAGAAGCGGGAGATGTGGGAGATGATGCCGTGGGAGAGAAGCGGGAGATGTGGGAGATGCTGCCGTGTGAGAGAAGCGGGAGATGTGGGAGATGTTGCCGTGGGAGACGCTGCCGTGTGAGAGACGTGGGAGATGCTCCAGTGTGAGAGACGTGGGAGATGCTCCAGTGTGAGAGAAGCGGGAGATGTTGCCGTGGGAAATAATGCCGTGAGAGAGAAGCGGGAGATGCTCCAGTGTGAGAGACGTGGGAGATGCTCCAGTGTGAGAGAAGCGGGAGATGTGGGAGATGTTGCCATGCGAGATAAGCGGGAGATGCTCCAGTGTGAGAGACGTGGGAGATGCTCCAGTGTGAGAGAAGCGGGAGATGTGGGAGATGTTGCCGTGGGAGACGCTGCCGTGTGAGAGACGTGGGAGATGCTCCAGTGTGAGAGACGTGGGAGATGTGGGAGATGTTGCCGTGGGAGACGCTGCCGTGTGAGAGACGTGGGAGATGCTCCAGTGTGAGAGAAGCGGGAGATGTGGGAGATGTTGCCGTGGGAAATAATGCCGTGAGAGAGAAGCGGGAGATGCTCCAGTGTGAGAGACGTGGGAGATGCTCCAGTGTGAGAGAAGCGGGAGATGTGGGAGATGTTGCCATGCGAGATAAGCGGGAGATGCTCCAGTGTGAGAGAAGCAGGAGATGTGGGAGATGTTGCCGTGGGAGACGCTGCCGTGTGAGAGACGTGGGAGATGCTCCAGTGTGAGACGTGGGAGATGTGGGAGATGTTGCCGTGGGAGACGCTGCCGTGTGAGAGACGTGGGAGATGCTCCAGTGTGAGAGAAGCGGGAGATGTGGGAGATGTTGCCGTGGGAGATAATGCCGTGTGAGAGAATCGGGAGATGCTCCAGTGTGAGAGACGTGGGAGATGCTCCAGTGTGAGAGAAGCGGGAGATGTGGGAGATGTTGCCATGCGAGATAAGCGGGAGATGCTCCAGTGTGAGACGTGGGAGATGCTCCAGTGTGAGAGAAGCGGGAGATGTGGGAGATGTTGCCATGCGAGATAAGCGGGAGATGCTCCAGTGTGAGAGACTTGGGGGATGTGGGAGATGTTGCCGTGGGAGATGCTCCAGTGCGAGAGAAGCGGGAGATGCTCCAGTGTGAGAGACGTGGGGGATGTGGGAGATGTTGCCGTGGGAGATGCTCCAGTGCGAGAGACGTGGGAGATGTGGGAGATGTTGCCGTGTGAGAGAAGCGGGAGATGCTCCAGTGTGAGAGACGTGGGAGATGTGGGAGATGCTCCAGTGTGAGAGACGTGGGAGATGTGGGAGATGTTGCCGTGGAGATGTTGCCGTGTGAGAGAAGCGGGAGATGCTCCAGTGTGAGAGAAGCGGGAGATGTGGGAGATGTTGCCGTGGGAGATGTTGCCGTGGGAGATGTTGCCGTGGGAGAGACGTGGGAGATGTGGGAGATGATGCCGTGCGAGAGACGGTGCGTGTGACCCTGTCGCTGCAGACATGAGCGCCAAGACAAGAGCCAACGTGAAGTTCGTGCAGGACACGTCCAAGTACTGGTACAAGCCCGAGATGTCCCGCGACCAAGGTGCCCTTCGTCTGTCTCTTCCTCCGGCTGTCCGTCTGTCCGTCCGTCCCTTGGGCTGTCCGTCTGTCCGCTTGGCAGTGCATCCCTTGGGCTGTCCGTCTGTCCGTCCATCCCTTGGGCTGTCCGTCTGTCCGTCCGCCCCTTGGGCTGTCCGTCTGTCTGTCTGTCATCTTCATCACGATCATCGTCGCCACCACCCTGATCGTGTCTCTGATAGTGGTATCTGTCTGAGTGTGTGTGTAGTAGTGTGTGTGTGTATACCCAATGTAGTAGTGTGTGTGTGTACACAGTGTAGTAGTAGTGTGTGTGTGTACACAGTGTAGTAGTGTGTGTGTGTACACAGTGTAGTAGTGTGTGTGTGTGTACACAGTGTAGTAGTGTGTGTGTGTGTACACAGTGTAGTAGTGTGTGTGTGTACAGTGTAGTAGTGTGTGTGTACAGTGTAGTGTGTGTGTGTACAGTGTAGTGTGTGTGTGTGTACACAGTGTAGTGTGTGTGTGTACACAGTGTAGTAGCGTGTGTGTGTGTACACAGTGTAGTAGTAGTGTGTGTGTGTACACAGTGTAGTAGTGTTTGTGTGTACACAGTGTAGTGTGTGTACACAGTGTAGTGTGTGTACACAGTGTAGTAGTGTGTGTACACAGTGTAGTAGTGTGTGTGTACACAGTGTAGTGTGTGTACACAGTGTAGTGTGTGTACACAGTGTAGTAGTAGTGTGTGTGTGTACACAGTGTAGTAGTGTGTGTGTGTACACAGTGTAGTAGTGTGTGTGTGTGTACACAGTGTAGTAGTGTGTGTGTGTGTACAGTGTAGTAGTGTGTGTGTGTACAGAGTGTAGTAGTGTGTGTACACAGTGTAGTAGTGTGTGTGTACACAGTGTAGTAGTGTGTGTGTGTGTGTACACAGTGTAGTAGTGTGTGTACACAGTGTAGTAGTGTGTGTACACAGTGTAGTGTGTGTGTGTACAGTGTAGTGTATAGCAGTGTGTGTGTGTGTGTACACAGTGTAGTAGTGTGTGTGTGTGTACACAGTGTAGTAGTGTGTGTGTACACAGTTTAGTAGTGTGTGTGTACACAGTTTAGTAGTGTGTGTGTACACAGTGTAGTAGTGTGTGTATACACAGTGTAGTAGTGTGTGTGTGTGTACACAGTGTAGTAGTGTGTGTGTACACACAGTGTAGTAGTGTGTGTGTGTGTACACAGTGTAGTAGTGTGTGTGTACACACAGTGTAGTAGTAGGGTGTGTGTACCCAGTGTAGTAGTGTGTGTGTGTACACAGTGTAGTAGTGTGTGTGTGTACACAGTGTAGTAGTGTGTGTGTGTGTACACAGTGTAGTAGTGTGTGCGTACCCAGTGTAGTAGTAGTGTGTGTGTGTACCCAGTGTAGTAGTAGTAGTGTGTGTGTACCCAGTGTAGTAGTAGTAGTGTGTGTGTACACAGTGTAGTAGTAGTAGTGTGTGTGTACACAGTGTAGTAGTGTGTGTGTACACAGTGTAGTAGTGTGTGTGTACACAGTGTAGTAGTAGTAGTGTGTGTGTACACAGTGTAGTAGTAGTAGTGTGTGTGTACACAGTGTAGTAGTAGTAGTGTGTGTGTACACAGTGTAGTAGTAGTAGTGTGTGTGTACACAGTGTAGTAGTAGTAGTGTGTGCGTACACAGTGTAGTAGTAGTAGTGTGTGCGTACCCAGTGTAGTAGTAGTAGTGTGTGTGTACACAGTGTAGTAGTGTGTGTGTACACAGTGTAGTAGTAGTAGTGTGTGTGTACACAGTGTAGTAGTAGTAGTGTGTGTGTACACAGTGTAGTAGTAGTAGTGTGTGTGTACACAGTGTAGTAGTAGTGTGTGTGTACACAGTGTAGTAGTGTGTGTGTACACAGTGTAGTAGTGTGTGTGTACACAGTGTAGTAGTGTGTGTGTACACAGTGTAGTAGTAGTAGTGTGTGTACACAGTGTAGTAGTAGTAGTGTGTGTACACAGTGTAGTAGTAGTAGTGTGTGTACACAGTGTAGTGTGTGTGTGTACACAGTGTAGTGTGTGTGTGTACACAGTGTAGTAGTAGTGTGCGTACCCGGTGTAGTAGTGTGTGTGTGTGCATACCCGGTGTAGTAGTGTGTGTGTGTGTGTACACAGTGTAGTAGTGTGTGTGTGTGTACAGTGTAGTCTATAGCAGTGTGTGTGTGTGTACAGTGTAGTCTATAGCAGTGTGTGTGTACAGTGTAGTAGTGTGTGTGTGTGTACAGTGTAGTAGTGTGTGTGTGTGTACAGTGTAGTAGTGTGTGTGTGTGTACAGTGTAGTAGTGTGTGTGTGTACACAGTGTAGTAGTGTGTGTGTACACAGTGTAGTAGTAGTAGTGTGTGTGTACACAGTGTAGTAGTAGTAGTGTGTGTGTACACAGTGTAGTAGTAGTAGTGTGTGTGTACACAGTGTAGTAGTAGTAGTGTGTGTGTGTGTGTACACAGTGTAGTAGTGTGTGTGTGTACACAGTGTAGTAGTGTGTGTACACAGTGTAGTAGTAGTGTGTATTCCCAGTGTAGTAGTAGTAGTGTGTGTGTACACAGTGTAGTAGTAGTAGTGTGTGTGTGTGTGTACACAGTGTAGTAATGTGTGTATGCCCAGTGTAGTAGTAGTGTGTGTGTGTACACAGTGTAGTAGTAGTAGTGTGTGTGTGTACACAGTGTAGTGTGTGTGTACCCAGTGTAGTAGTAGTGTGTGTGTGTACACAGTGTAGTGTGTGTGTACTCACAATAGTGTACACAGTGTAGTGTGTGTGTACACAGTGTAGTAGTAGTGTGTGTGTGTGTACACAGTGTAGTGTGTGTGTGTACACAGTGTAGTAGTGTGTGTGTGTACCCAGTGTAGTAGTAGTAGTGTGTGTGTACACAGTGTAGTAGTAGTAGTGTGTGTGTACACAGTGTAGTAGTAGTGTGTGTGTGTGTACACAGTGTAGTAGTAGTGTGTGTGTGTGTACACAGTGTAGTAGTAGTGTGTGTGTGTACACAGTGTAGTAGTAGTGTGTGTGTACACAGTGTAGTAGTAGTGTGTGTGTACACAGTGTAGTAGTAGTGTGTGTGTGTGTACACAGTGTAGTGTGTGTACACAGTGTAGGTGTGTGTGTGTACAGAGTGTAGGTGTGTGTGTGTACAGAGTGTAGGTGTGTGTGTGTACAGTGTAGTAGTGAGTGTGTACCCAGTGTAGTAGTAGTGTGTGTGTGTGTCTCAGGGGGTTCATAATGGCCGTGTCCTCACTGACGCGCTCCCAACCCGGCGACCCGAGTTCAATTCCCGGTCCTCGGCTCCCTTTGGCGGCGAGGGATATCGGAGCCGGTTGTTGTGCCCTCGCTGATTGTTGTTGCTGCTGTTGTTGTCATTACTGTGGTTGTGGTGGTTGCGGTGGTTGATGCTGGCTGTAGATTTATTGTGGTTGTGGTGGCGGTTGTTGTTGATTGTTGTTGTTGTGGCGGGAGCGATCGCGGTGCTTGCGAGCGCGAGCTGTTCTCGTCGATGTTGGTGGTGCTGTTTGTTGTTGATAGTTGTTGTTGTTGTTGATGGTTGTTGTTGTTGTTGTGGCTGTAGCGATCGCGGTGCTGCGAGCGCGCTAGCTGTTCTCGTCGATGGTGGTGGCACTGTTTGTTGTTGATAGTTGTTGTTGGTTGTTGTTGTTGGTTGTTGTTGTTGTTGGTTGTTGATGGTTGTTGTTGATGGTTGTTGATGGTTGTTGTTGTCGTGGCGGTATCGATCGCGATGCTGCGGGAGCGCGAGCTCTTCTCGTCGATGGTGGTGGCGCTATTTGTTGTTGATAGTTGTTGTTGATAGTTGTTGGTTGTTGATGGTTGTTGTTGTGACGGGAGCGATCGCGGTGCTGCGAGCGCGTGAGCTATTCTAATCGATGGTGGTGGCGCTGTTTGTCGTTGATGGTTGTTGTTGTTGGTTGTTGATGGTTGTTGTTGTTGGTTGTTGATGGTTGTTGTTGTAGCGATCGCGGTGCTGCGGGCGCGTGAGCCCGGCGCGTTCGTGGTGAGGGACAGCCACTCGTTCCGCGGGGCCTACGGCCTGGCCATGAAGGTGGCCACCGCCCCGCCCGGCGTGCCGCACCCCAACAAGAGCGGTACCACCACCCCCACCGCACTGCCACGCATCACACCCAATAGACAACCCACCACATCACATCGAGTGAGTTGTGTGGGTCAGTGGGTGGGTGAGTAAGGGAGTGTTTCGTTGGTGGACCTCCCCGACACGCCGCTCGACGGAGGTGAAGCCGTTCTCATCGTCCAGCAAGATGGACAGGGGTCCCAGTGGGGTCCCAGTGGGGTCCCCACAGGGACCCCCGTCTAGCCGCTCCCCGCCCACGGTACCCACTCCAGCCGACCCGGTTGTGGGCGGCAGGGCCGGATTCAGGGTCTGATGAGACTGGCGATATCAGACATTCTTGGCCAATGTTGCGCTGTGTGTTTACGTGTGTTGGTGCGTGTGTTGGTGTGTGTGTGTGCGTGTGTTGGTGCGTGTGTTGGTGTGTGTTGGTGTATGTGTGTGTGCGTGTGTTGGTGTATGTGTGTGTGCGTGTGTTGGTGTGTGTGTGCGTGCGTGTGTTGGTGTGTGTGCGTGTGTTGGTGTGTGTGTGTGCGTGCGTGTGTGTGCGTGTGTTGGTGTGTGTGTGTGCGTGCGTGTGTGTGCGTGTGTTGGTGTGTGTGTGTGCGTGCGTGTGTGTGCGTGTGTTGGTGTGTGTGTGTGCGTGTGTTGGTGTGTGTGTGTGCGTGTGTTGGTGCGTGTGTGTGTTGGTGTGCGTGTGTTGGTGTGTGTTGGTGTATGTGTTGGTGTGCGTGTGTTGGTGTGTGTGTGCGTGCGTGTGTTGGTGTGTGTGTGTGCGTGCGTGTGTGTACGTGTGTTGGGGTGTGTGCGCGTGTGTGTGTTGGTGCGTGTGTTGGTGTGTGTTTACGTGTGTGTGTGCGTGCGTGTGTTGGTGTGTGTGTTGGTGTGTGTGCGTGCGTGTGTTGGTGTGTGTGTGCGTGCAGTGGGGAGTGGAGGCACAGTAATTAGCGCGACGCGCCACGAACCCGGCGACACTGGTTCGATTCCCGCTCCCAAACAATTAACGGTGACGAATATCTTAACGGGTCCCAGACCCTGCCCTACGTCGACTTAGCTTTAAATGAGTACCTGATGCGGTGTGCGTGTGTGCATGTGTGTGTTGGTGTGTGTGTGTGTACAATATGAGTGGGGAGCGGTAGTGTAGTGGTTAGCGCGCTGCGCTATGAACCCGGCGAACCGAGTTCAATTCCCGCTCAGGGCCAACACCAGTGTCGATTATCTGAACCGGTCCTGGGTATCCCCTAAGTCGACTCAGCCTCAAATGAGTACCTGGTGCAATGTGTAAACATCGCCACTGGGGAGACAAAGGCGGTCGGGCGTGGTGCTGGCCACCCACCCCCTCGTGTACCGTTCCGGCCTTCATAGGGGCTCGCTAACAACACTTGCCCCTACAGTCTGTTAAGGCTACACGGGGGGGTCTTTGTACAATATGAGAGGCGTGGTGCTGGCCACCCACCCGGCTCGTGTGCCGTGCCGGTCCTCGTAGGCCGCTCGCTAACAGCACGTGACCCCCCCCCCCACCCCACAACAAGCCTGTCGGAAAGGCCACACGGGGGAGAATCTTTGTCTATGCGCCTCGTTGGGTGGTGGGCAACGCTTCCTTCGAACAGCGACGCGGCCTCGTCCACTCGAATCGGATCGCCTCTTGCTGCAAGAGTCATCGTGCTGCCCCCCCCCCAACTCTCTCCCGCACCGTCCACACCCCCCCGCCCCCCACTCCGCAGGTGACGGCACTAACGAGCTGGTGCGTCACTTCCTCATCGAGTCGTGCGCCAAGGGGGTCCGGCTCAAGGGCTGTCCCAACGAGCCGGTGTTCGGTGAGTCGCGCCCCCCCCCACCCCCCCCAGTTCGATTCCCCCGCTCACAGTCACCGAAACCGGTGAACAAAGTCCTGGAACATCCTCTAGGTAAATGAGCACCCGGGCGACAAAGGCGGCCCGGCGTGGTGCTGGCACCCCCCCACCTCGTGTGCCGCGTTGGCCTTCATAGGTGCTGCTTGCTGAAGAGCACTTGCCTCAACAGTGTGTGTAGGTCGCACGGGGGACCTTTGTCTGCGTGTGTTTGAGGAGCGGTGGTGCAGCGGTTAGCGCTACGCCGCGCGATGAACCCTGCGAGCCAGGGTTCGATTCCCGCTCGCGGCCAACACCGGCGACGATTGTCTTAACCGGTCCCGGGCCTCCCCTAGGTCGGCTCGGCCTCAAATGAGTACCCGGTGTAGCGGTGTGCAGTAAACATCGCCACTGGGGAGACAAAGGCGGCCGGGCGTGCTGCTGGCCACGCCACCGCCTCGTGTGCCGTGCCGGCCTTCACAGATGCCGCCCGCCAACGGCGCTCGCCCCGACGGTCCGTTGAAGGCGACACGGGGCGGGGTTCTCTGTCTTTGTTGTTGTGCGGCAGGGAGCCTGACGGCGCTCGTGTACCAGCACTCCATCACGCCGCTCGCCCTGCCCTGCAAGCTCGCCATCCCCTCGCACGGTAACAACGGCACCGCCGCCCGTGCGTGCGCGTCCGCTCGCGTGTGCCCGTCCACCTTCAGCCCGTGGTTGTACGTCTCTATATGTCTGTCTGCTGCACGTGCGTCTGTGTGTCTTGTCTGTCCGTCGGGCTGCCCTGTCCGTTGGTCCGTTTGCATGGCCCCCGCGTGTCTGCGTCTGAGCAGAGGTCGCAAACGAGTTTTGATTCCTTACCCTTACCCGGCCGCACCAGGGTCGCAAACGGGTACCCATACCCGGCTGGGTACTGGTAGCCGGGTATCGGGTAGGGTACGGGTATCAGGTACCCGATTGCGACCTCTGCGTCTGAGTAATTGTCTGCGATCTGACAATATCTCCGCGTTGTCAGCGCCGTGCGGAGTCTGACCGCACCCCCTGCGCCCCCTCCCCCCGTGCCCCCTCCCCCCCCCCACATTGTGCCCCCCCCCCCACATTGTGCCCCCTCCCCTCCCCCCCATCACCTCTGCCCGCGTGTAGACCCCCTGGACGCGGCGCTGGAACCCGTGGCGCGGGAGCCGACGGCGAGCCCCGTAGTGGTGCCCAGCTCCGTCTCCGAGCTCCTGCGGCAGGGGGCAGGTGAGTGGGGAGCACGTGACCATGGTGGTGGTGGTGGTGATGATGGTGGTGCTGTCGGTGGTGAAGATCGTCGTGGTAATGCCGGCTCTGGTAATGGTATTGATGGAGATGGTGGTGATGTGAAGAGCGATGAGTCTCAACACTCCTGCGGCTAGGGTATGTTACCGTTTCCTTACGTCCACTGGTCACTCGCTGATCCTCCCTCCCCCGCCCTCCCCCGCATGGCGCAGCGTGCAACGTCCTCTTCCTGGGCGTGGTGGAGATGGAGTCGCTCACGGGCCCGCTGGCCGTGGGCAAGGCCGTGAGCGAGACGCTGACGCAGAGTCCCGCGCCCACGCCCACCGTCGTCCACTTCAAAGTGTCGGACCAGGGCATCACGCTCACAGACAACCAGCGCAGGTGCCCGCCCCCCCTCCCCACATTCTCACCCACTCACCCACAGACTTGCCTACCCATTCACACACCCACTCACCCACGTGCCCACCCACCAATCTACCCACCAACCCACCCGCCAATCCACACGCCAACGCACCTACCCGCCAACCCACCCACCAACCCACCCACCCACTAACACACCCACCAACGCACCCACCCACGAATGCACCCATCCACCCACCAATGCACCTACCCGCCAACCCACCCGCCAACCCACCCGCCAACCCAACCGCCAACCCACCCGCCAACCCACCCGCCAACCCAACCGCCAACCCACCCGCCAACCCAACCTCCAACCCAACCGCCAACCCAACCACTAACTTGCCCACCAACCCACCCGCCAACCCACCCATCAACGCACCCACCCACCAACGCACCCACCCACCAACGCACCCACCCACCAACGCACCCACCCACCAACGCACCCACCCACCAACGCACCCACCCACCGCACCCACCAACGCACCCACCCACCAACGCACCCACCCACCAACGCACCCACCCACCAACACACCCACCCAACGCACCCACCCACCCAACGGACCCACCCACCCGCCAACCAACACACCCAACGCACCCAGGCTGTTTACCCGGTCGAGACCACGGGAGGAGAGCCACCGGAAGACCATAGTCTCGTTGGCAACGGGGCGAGCGCTCTGCGTCTCACCGCTGTGACGACGCGACACCAAGACGTGTGCAGCGTCACCGCCGCAGCGGCAGGCGGGCGAGGGGGTTGGGTTTTGACGGCGGGCTCCGTGTTCCCCTCGCCAGGTTGTTTTTCCGAAGGCACTACCCAGTCTCCACGGTCACCTTCTGCGACCTGGACCCTCAGAACCGACGGTGAGGATGGGCACAAAGACACCACCACCACCACCACCCACGCGTTTAGCCTTTAACAAGCACTGTGAAGGCCGGCACGGCGCACGAGGAAGTGGTCTGGCTAACACCACCACCATCACCACACCCGGACACCTTTGTTTCCCCAGTGCTGATGTTAACACACCGCAGCGGGTACTCATTTAATGCCGAGTCTACCTAGGGGAGGCCCAGGACCGGTTCAAATAGTGAGATGAACACGCGCGCACGCGTATGGACCCACCCACCAACGCATACGGACGTGTTACACGGGCTTTTGATGACGGTGCGTGTCTGTTACTGCGTGTGTGTGTGTGCGCGTGCGTGTGTGCGCGTGCGTGTGTGCGCGTGCGTGTGTGTGCGTGCGTGTGTGTGCGCGTGTGTGTGTGTATGCGTGTGCGCGTGTGTGTGTGTGTGCGTGTGCGTGTGTGCGCGTGTGTGTGTATGCGTGTGTGTATGCGTGTGTGTGTGTGCGTGTGTGTGCGTGTGTGTGTGTGTGTTCCATGGCGTCACCGCCCCCCTCCGCCCGCGGTGCCGAGGGCAGCTGGAGGAGAGAAAACGGCAACAATGCAGCGTGAGTGCCGGGGACCCTGGGACCTCACACACAGACCCCTACTAGACCCCACACACAGACCCCTGTTAGACCCCACACACAGACCCCTGTTAGACCCCACACACAGACCCCTGTTAGACCCCACACACAGACCCCTGCTAGACCCCACACACAGACCCCTGTTAGACCCCACACACAGACCCCTGTTAGACCCCACACACAGACCCCTGCTAGACCCCACACACAGACCCCTGTTAGACCCCACACACAGACCCCTGTTAGACCCCACACACAGACCACTGTTAGACCCCCCACACAGACCCCTGTTAGACCCCACACACAGACCCCTGCTAGACCCCACACACAGACCCCTGTTAGACCCCACACACAGACCCCTGTTAGACCCCACACACAGACCCCTACTAGACCCCACACACAGACCCCTGTTAGACCCCACACACAGACCCCTACTAGACCCCACACACAGACCCCTGTTAGACCCCACACACAGACCCCACACACAGACCCCAGCTAGACCCCAGTTAGACCCCACACACAGACCCCAGCTAGACCCCACACACAGACCCCTGTTAGACCCCACACACAGACCCCTGTTAGACCCCACACACAGACCCCTGTTAGACCCCACACACAGACCCCTACTAGACCCCACACACAGACCCCTGTTAGACCCCACACACAGACCCCTACTAGACCCCACACACAGACCCATGTTAGACCCCACACACAGACCCCACACACAGACCCCAGCTAGACCCCAGTTAGACCCCACACACAGATCCCAGTTAGACCCCACACACAGACCCTTGTTAGACCCCACACACAGACCCCAGCTAGACCCCAGTTAGACCCCACACACAGACCCCTGTTAGACCCCACACACAGACCCCTGTTAGACCCCACACACAGACCCCTGCTAGACCCCACACACAGACCCCTGTTAGACCCCACACACAGACCCCTGTTAGACCCCACATACAGGCCCCTGCTAGACCCCACACACAGACCCCAGCTAGACCCCACACACAGACCCCTGTTAGACCCCACACACAGACCCCTGTTAGACCCCACACACAGACCCCAGCTAGACCCCACACACAGACCCCTGTTAGACCCCACACACAGGCCCCTGCTAGACCCCACACACAGACCCCTGTTAGACCCCACACACAGACCCCTGTTAGACCCCACACACAGACCCCTGCTAGACCCCACACACAGACCCCTGCTAGACCCCACACACAGGCCCCTGCTAGACCCCACACACAGACCCCTGTTAGACCCTACACACAGACCCTTGCTAAACCCCACACAGACCCCGTGGGATCCCAACCGAGGCCCCTGATTAAATAGGCCGATTGCTCTGTAATAGCGAGGAAACGTTTCCTGACCGTGGTTGAATGAGTGCAAGTTCCGGTTTGAACCTCCTAATGATGTTCATATTTGCTGTGCTCTGCACAAACACTCGCTCGCATAAACACGCACACACACGCGTGCACGCGCGCGCACATGCGTGCCCCCACACACCTGCACGCACACGCGCACGCACGCGCTTGCACACACATGTCACCGACGCACGTGCTCGACACGCTCGCACACGCAGTGTGTTCGGCTTCGTGGCGCGCAAGCAAGGCAGCGTGTCCGACAACATGTGCCACCTCTTCGCCGAGCTGGACCCCGAGCAGCCCGCCTCCGCCATCGTCAACTTTGTCTCCAAAGTCATGATCGGCTCCACCCGCTAGTCGACTTCCTGCCGCCACTCTGCCGACTTGCCGCCGAACTCACCTGCCCGCCAAGCTACAAACGTTTTTCTAAGTCGCCTTCCTCCGCTGCCTCGCGGGGGCCGCCCGCTCGCTTTCACGGCTGTTACGTTGAAGCACCTCCTCGGCAGACATGATCTATCCACTGCTGGACGGGGGCCTCCCCGACCTGCTGTGGACTACACGCGTATATGGTTCCCAGAGGCAGGCTGCAGCGGGTGAGGATTGGGTGACCGTGCCACACCGATGAGTCCTTGTCGGGATGAAACCGGTGCATCACGCGCGGTGTCTGTCGCCGCGTCGTCTCTCTGCGCGTCGTTACGCACTCCACAGCTTTCGTTTCCGCTTTTTTAAGGGGTCAGCGTCCACGTGTTTCCGATCCGCACGTCGCAGCGAGTCTCAGACACTGGTAAGCGAGCGCACGCGCGTTAAGGCTTTAGGCGCGTCGATCGCGTAGCTTTTCTAAATGAATTCCTCTGCAACTCGGGAGGAGAGTTAGGAATGAAGGGGGGGGGGGGGGGTCCCTACTGCGCTCCAGAGCTCCGGACGCCGCTCCGCACGGTCGGTGCGAGGGGGGCGACCGTGGGCGGAGAGAGGCTGGCGATGGGAGGCGGGAGGAGGCAATGATGGGGGGGGGGGGGGGGAGATGATGTAAGGTGCAGATGGGAGGGAAAGGAGGAAAAGGGGGAAATTATGGTGAGGGGGATGAGGTGATGATGGAGATGCTGTGAGGAGGGGCAGGAGATGTGAGGAGGAGATAATGGGAGGAGGAAGTGACGAAAGGGGAGATTATGTAAGGAGAAAGTAGGGCAAAAAGATGATGACGATGGCGACGATGTGCACGCCCTGGCTTTACGAGTATTTACGAGGGCAGTGGGTGAAGAGGAATCCGACCGTGCGGTCTGTGACGAGGACCTTGCGCGCACGGCGGCGAGCAGCCCATGCTGAGCAACGGGCCACGAAGACACCTCGAGTCCACGTGACAAGGAATCGTAACCATGTGACAAGGGACCGAGCCGCCCAGAATGCATTGCAAAGGCTCAGCATTGCTCCCCGAGCAAACATAACAGGCGACATTTTGATTTGGGGATAAAGTATTATCCTTTTTTTTCTTTTACAAAAGTAAATGAGACAAAAAAAATCTGACAGGCATCGTAAAATTGATTTTCAGCTCGGGCCTCGCAATGATCCTGCAAAATTTGTGTTGTCGAGACCCCCACCACCCGACACATCAAATTGTCACGTGGGTGCACACGCGTTTCGCGACGCATCGGTGGCGGAGTTAAACGACATCGTCAGCTCAGGGGATGCGGCAATCGGTCAGGCGGGCCCCTCAATCCTGTTGGAAACAAAACTCACGGTGGTTGTCAAGGCGCCCCCCCCCCTTCCCCAACTCGAAGCTTTGGCCACCAGGGGGAGCCAAAGGCACCACCTGCCCCCACGCGAGCGACGCTCCTTATGACGTTTCGGCTCAACTCGCCAATGGGAAGAGAGTGACTCGGAGTAAACAACGTGCTCACCCCACCCACCCAGTCACTCACCACACCCTCACCCCACCCCAGTCTCACCCCCACCCCAGTCACCCCCTCACCCCAGTCACCCTCACACCTTCACTCACCGACATCCTTCAAGGACGCGGGACCCAGAGGATGAACGGATCCGAATTCGTGTTTCTGCGAAGCACGTGGTAAGCTCACGTGGCAAGCTCACGTGGCAGGCAATAATTAACAACGATGACGTTAGAGAGAAGCGCCCCGGGTAATATTAATGATTGTCGAGTATGAACGCAAAGTGTAATAACTTATAGCACGTGCCGCGAAACATGCGCTATAACGCATGCTGTGGGGGGGGGGGGGGGGGGACACGGCATTACCTGTCGACGCGTACGGTTCAAACCCCGTATTCTTCTTGTCCATGGAAATTTGAGTTTTCAGGTCCATACGGCGTACAGCCATTTAATTTCGGGCAGAAAAAAAGATCACATGTGTCTACGTGTTTGTGTTTCTCCCTTGTGATGGGACGTTGTAGGATGGAACGTTGAGATTGATAAGGGGCACGCCGGGTGACCAATACGGTCTGAATTGGTCTGTGATAAGGTAGGGGGCACTCATCAGGGGTTGACAGGTATGGAAGAGTCCCTGGTAATGGCGTGTGTGTGTGTGTGCGTATGTACGCTATCTCGAGGTGAAATCGACAAGCTAAATGTATTTTTTTCCACAGTAACTGAAATATTTACGTTGCAAGCGAGACAACAACAAGAAAACACGTTATACACTTTGCGTGCGTTTTAGAGACGTACGGGCACCCCGCGCGTGCGTGGGCACGTGGGCGCGCGCGTGCACGTGGAGGGCTCATGGTGGCGACAACGGCTTCGAGTCACTTTTGGGTTCGTTCGGCGTCGGGAGCGAACGAACGACGGCTCCGGTGGGGGGGGGGGGTGTTCACGATCGGCGTTCGTCGGCGACCGAGAGCCAAAAAAAAAGGCTCCGACTTCTCGATCGCACCGAGCGCCGCATACCCCCCTACCCCCACCACCCCTACCCCCCACTTGGGGTGGTGATGCCCCCGGCCGTCGTCACCGTGCCACGCGCGGGAGCCGTGGTGTGGTGTGTGCGTGGTGTGTGCGTGGGGGTGGTGTGTGCGTGGTGTGTGCGTGGGGGTGGTGTGTGCGTGTGCCAGCGGACGCGCGTGCCTGATTGGTTCCCGTGCCACTGGAAGCACGTGCCAACTGATTGATGCACGTGACACTCGCAGCACGTGACACTCGAAGCACGTGCCGCTCGAAGCACGTGACACTCGCAGCACGTGCCACTCGCAGCACGTGACACTCGAAGCACGTGACACTCGCAGCACGCGCCACTCGAAGCACGTGACACTCGAAGCACGTGTCACCCGATTGTTGTGTGTGTCATCTTGATACCCGTGCCACGCCCGGTGTCCGTCGTGTCCAGGGCAGACGCGGTGCTCCGCGGATTTTGGGGGGGTGGGTGGAGTCGGCTGCTGGCAGGATCCGTGCGAATGCCCCATCGTCCCGTGATGCATTTGAGCACTGCCCGCTCTCCCCGTTACCAAGTGTTACCGCAGTACTAATAATTACAGGTTTATATAAATGTTGTGTTCATGCCTTTAAAGACATATGTATACATATATACGGTCTAAACAAATATATATTTATTTTTGGCTGCACTGAAAATATAAACTGTGCTTAATACGTGTCCTGTGTGGAAATTCGTTTGCGCGTTTGCGTTATTCCGGTCGACTCTGCCTTACATGGGTCCCTAGTGCGATCAGAATTTGGGGAGACAAAGGCGGCCGGGCGTGGTGCTGGCCACCCACCCCGTCGTGTGCTGTCGGTCTCAATAGGTGCTACTCGCTAACAGCAGTTTAATTTTCTGCCTGGGTACGATGGCCTCTATAAATTAAATTCTGCCGCAAGATGGCATCGCTAATTATTCCCCTGAGCAAGATGTCCTCCCTAATTAAACCCCTGACTAAGATGGCCGGCCTGATGTAAAGTTGAATATGATGTCCTTCCATTACACTTCCCTACGCCAGATGTCCTCTATAATTGCATCCTTACCTAGAATGGCCTCCTTAACAACCCTGTTTAAGGTATTTATTTCCCTCCGCAATGTGGGGAAATCACTGAGAACCGAATCTCTAAATAGATGCTCTACATTGGACATGCAAAAAAAATCATCCCGAAGCAAGATGGCCTACCTGCTTCACCACCCTTGAGCAAGATGGCCTACCTGCTTCACCACCTCTGAGCAAGATGGCCTACCTGCTTCGCCATCCCTGAGCAAGATGGCCTACCTGCTTCACCACCCCTGAGCAAGATGGCCTACCTGCTTCACCACCCCTGAGCAAGATGACCTACCTGCTTCGCCATCCCTGAGCAAGATGGCCTTCCTGCTTCACCACCCTTGAGCAAGGTGACCTACCTGATTCACCACCCTTGAGCAAGGTGACCTACCTGATTCACCACCCCTGAGCAAGGTGACCTACCTGATTCACCACCCTTGAGCAAGGTGGCCTTCCTGATTCACCACCCCTGAGCAAGATGGCCTACCTGCTTCGCCATCCCTGAGCAAGATGGCCTACCAGCTTCACCATCCCTGAGCAAGATGGCCTACCTGCTTCACCACCCCTGAGCAAGATGGCCTACCTGCTTCACCACCCCTGAGCAAGATGGCCTACTTGCTTCACCACCCCTGAGCAAGGTGGCCTAGCCTGCTTCACCACCCCTGAGCAAGATGGCCTACCTGCTTCACCACCCCTGAGCAAGATGGCCTACCTGCTTCACCACCCCTGAGCAAGATGGCCTTCCTGCGTCACCACCCCTGAGCAAGATGGCCTACCTGCTTCACCACCCCTGAGCAAGATGGCCTACCAGCTTCACCACCCCTGAGCAAGATGGCCTACCTGCTTCACCACCCCTGAGCAAGATGGCCTTCCTGATTCACCACCCTTGAGCAAGATGGCCTACCTGCTTCACCACCCCTGAGCAAGATGGCCTACCTGCTTCACCACCCCTGAGCAAGATGGCCTACCTGCTTCACCACCCCTGAGCAAGATGGCCTACCTGCTTCACCACCCCTGAGCAAGATGGCCTACCTGCTTCACCACCCCTGAGCAAGATGGCCTACCTGATTCACCACCCTTGAGCAAGGTGGCCTTCCTGATTCACCACCCCTGAGCAAGATGGCCTACCTGCTTCGCCATCCCTGAGCAAGATGGCCTACCAGCTTCACCATCCCTGAGCAAGATGGCCTACCTGCTTCACCACCCCTGAGCAAGATGGCCTACCTGCTTCACCACCCCTGAGCAAGATGGCCTACCTGCTTCACCACCCCTGAGCAAGATGGCCTTCCTGCGTCACCACCCCTGAGCAAGATGGCCTACCTGCTTCACCACCCCTGAGCAAGATGGCCTACCAGCTTCACCACCCCTGAGCAAGATGGCCTACCTGCTTCACCACCCCTGAGCAAGATGGCCTTCCTGCGTCACCACCCCTGAGCAAGATGGCCTACCTGCGTCACCACCCCTGAGCAAGATGGCCTACCTGCTTCACCACCCCTGAGCAAGATGGCCTACCTGCTTCACCACCCCTGAGCAAGATGGCCTACCTGCTTCACCACCCCTGAGCAAGATGGCCTACCTGCTTCACCACCCCTGAGCAAGATGGCCTAACCTGCTTCACCACCCCTGAGCAAGATGGCCTACCTGCTTCACCACCCCTGAGCAAGATGGCCTACCTGCTTCACCACCCCTGAGCAAGATGGCCTACCATGCTTCACCACCCCTGAGCAAGATGGCCTACCTGCTCACCACCCCTGAGCAAGATGGCCTACCTGCTTCACCACCCCTGAGCAAGATGGCCTACCTGCTTCACCACCCCTGAGCAAGATGGCCTTACCTGCTTCACCACCCCTGAGCAAGATGGCCTACCTGCTTCACCACCCCTGAGCAAGATGGCCTACCTGCTTCACCACCCCTGAGCAAGATGGCCTACCTGCTTCACCACCCCTGAGCAAGATGGCCTACCTGCTTCACCACCCCTGAGCAAGATGGCCTACCTGCTTCACCACCCCTGAGCAAGATGGCCTACCTGCTTCACCACCCCTGAGCAAGATGGCCTTCCTGCTTCACCACCCCTGAGCAAGATGGCCTACCTGCTTCACCACCCCTGAGCAAGATGGCCTACCTGCTTCACCACCCCTGAGCAAGATGGCCTACCTGCTTCACCACCCCTGAGCAAGATGGCCTACCTGCTTCACCACCCCTGAGCAAGATGGCCTACTTGCTTCACCACCCCTGAGCAAGATGGCCTTCCTGCTTCACCACCCCTGAGCAAGATGGCCTACCTGCTTCACCACCCCTGAGCAAGATGGCCTACCTGCTTCACCACCCCTGAGCAAGATGGCCTACCTGCTTCACCACCCCTGAGCAAGATGGCCTACCTGCTTCACCACCCCTGAGCAAGATGGCCTACCTGCTTCACCACCCCTGAGCAAGATGGCCTACCTGCTTCACCACCCCTGAGCAAGATGGCCTACTTGCTTCACCACCCCTGAGCAAGATGGCCTTCCTGCTTCACCACCCCTGAGCAAGATGGCCTACCTGCTTCACCACCCCTGAGCAAGATGGCCTACCTGCTTCACCACCCCTGAGCAAGATGGCCTACCTGCTTCACCACCCCTGAGCAAGATGGCCTACCAGCTTCACCACCCCTGAGCAAGATGGCCTACCTGCTTCACCACCCCTGAGCAAGATGGCCTTCCTGCTTCACCACCCTTGAGCAAGATGGCCTACCTGCTTCACCACCCCTGAGCAAGATGGCCTACCTGCTTCACCACCCCTGAGCAAGATGGCCTACCTGCTTCACCACCCCTGAGCAAGATGGCCTACCTGCTTCACCACCCCTGAGCAAGATGGCCTACCTGCTTCACCACCCCTGAGCAAGATGGCCTACCTGCTTCACCACCCCTGAGCAAGATGGCCTACCTGCTTCACCACCCCTGAACAAGATGGCCTACCTGCTTCACCACCCTTGAGCAAGATGTCCTACCTGCTTCACCATCCCTGAGCAAGATGTCCGCCGTCACGTTGACGACCCCTTGGCCTCAAGAGGGCGGCACGGAGCGGAAACCGTGACGCGGCGTACGCGCAGACTCACGAGGAGATCGCGGCTCGTTGTCGGCATCTCCTTCTACACTCAGGCGGGCGAAGAGGAGACAGAGAGCGGCGAGGAGACGCGGCGACGACACCCAGGAGCGGTCATGGCGCCCGCGAAGAAGGGAGACCTCGCGGCCGAGGAGGCGGAGCTGCTCCAGGCAGTGTCGAAAGGCGAGCCCGAGGCTTTGGGCCTGGAGTGTATGGGGCCTCTGGGAGACGCATGCTGCCTCGCTCTCTCTCTCTCTCGCTGATGCTCTCTCTCGGGCTGTGCCTCTCCGAGGCTGCTGTTAACCCCTTTTAAGTCGTGGGTCATCCAAGGGCCCGTGTCCAGGCTCGGCTCCTGCTTAGCTTCTGAGATGTGTAGGTGCCGTCCTTACACTGCCTGGGCACACGTGCGCCTTGTGGTTGCAAGTGTTACGCTGTCACTAGGCCCTCGGCAAGGTAAGGTAATTATACCCTTTTTACCGGGTAAAAGGGTTAAAGGTTTCGACATGCCAAGGGGTAAGGGTAAAGGGTAGGGTAAAAGGTAGGCTCGTTGCTTTTTACCTTACCTGCTAAAGGGTCAAAGGTAGGGTAGAGTGATTGTATTGTGGTAAGGGTAAAAAGTGGGGTAAAGGTAGGCTCGTTGTTTTTTACACTTTTACCTTACCTTGCCGAGGTCTAGCTGTCACGTTCGTCGTAACCCGCAGCCCTGATTGTCAACGCAACAGTGGTGATGTTCGCTGAAGTCTGCGCCCCCTCGGCGTCTGACCGACCCGTAACCCATCGGAGCGGTAAAGTATGGCCAACCAACAACTCCAGGTCACCCATCCCGGGCTTTCGGGTGGCAGCAGGAGTTGATTTGTACCCAGACCTGGTATCATCGGTATTGAGTTGGACTTCATTCCAGTTTCAGACAGCAACGGCTCCGATAGACCCAGGCTGGCTTGGACATCTGTCCCGATTTGGTCGACGGTGGAAGGTGGCAACACCACCAACTCAACCACATTCACCATCTCCCCCACCAACTCGATTATCCACCAGCTCACCCACTGAATTATCCACCCACTCACCCATCATGTCACTCACTCATCCGCTGAAATACACAACTTGACCCACTCAATAATCCACCAACTCGATTATCCACCAGCTCACCCACTGAATTATTCACCCACTCGCCCATCATTTCACTCACCCATCATTTCACTCACTCACCCGCTGAAATACACACCAACTTGAACCGCTCAATAATCCACTAACTCGATTATCCACCCACTCGCCCATCATTTCACTCAACCACTGAAATACACACCAACTTGACCCACTCAATAATCCACCAACTCGATTATCCACCAGCTCACCCACTGAACTATCCACCCACTCACCCATCATTTCACTCACCCATCATGTCACCCACCCGCTGAAATACACACCAACTTGACCCACTCAATAATCCACCAACTCGATTATCCACCAGCTCACCCACTGAATTATCCACCCACTCGCCCATCATTTCACTCACCCATCATTTCACTCACCCATCATTTCAAATGGTGGCTATTGGTATTGGTGTGTGAAGGTGATGTTGGCTGTTTGCGTGTTTCAGGAAATGTCCAAGAGGCCTGCAGACTTCTGGGCCTCAAGACGGTCCGCATCAACTGCCTGGACGAGGTGGGGGCCCACCAGCTGTCATTTGTCTTGAATCGAAGTTGCTGAGCACATGGCCAAAATGCCAAGCGGTCAGCAACAATCGGCACGACTGAAGGTGCAATAGATAAGAGTCATTAATGCGTTTCCTTGATTGAGCAGTGTTCTTTTTTTTTTGTTACAAGATCTTGGGAGAGGGAAGGAGATGATAATGATGATGGGAAGGAATTACAGAGTGGAGCAGTGTGAGGGAAGAATTTGAAAGATAAGTGAGGTGACCTGCAGTGTGGTGAGTGAGAAAGTGGTTGAGTGATTATGTGTTTGAGTTAGTGATTGGGTGGTTAATGGAGTGACTTACAGTGTGGTGGTTGAAAAAGTGTTTCAAACACGTTGTGTTGAACTACCACACTTGCTATCAATAGTAGTGATTACGGTAGTGTCGTGTATCACGGTAATCATTAACACCTGTGTGCAAAGGTGTGAATCCCACCTGGCCCCCTTACAAGCCAAGGCTTGCTCCTTTTTTCACATGGATCTCTAATGAGAGTCTCTGGGTCTCCATGTGATTCATTGGTGGTGACCGGGCTGAGACCATCAACTCCGCTACACTTTCAGTTTCATTTTTTGGTATAGCCCTGTGAGCCATTCGGCTCTTGAATCGGGTGCAACCGCAACAAACAAAAAACAAAAACATGAACAAGAAAACATCTTAAAGTGACTATGTGACTATGCGCAAACAGAGAAATCCAGGAAAAAACTGCAAAGTCTTCCAGAAAAAAAAAACCCAGTTCTCAGCTGTACCAGCTCAACCCCTCTGACCTCTGAACCAGAATCCTGGTCTCCCCCCCCCCCCCATCTCTAATGCCCTCCCCCCCACCCCTTTCTGGGTGCCCCGCGCAGCACGGGATGACGCCGCTGATGCACGCAGCCTACAAGGGCCGAGCCGAGCTGTGCGAGCTGCTGCTGCGGCACGGGGCGAACGTGAACTGCAACGAGCACGAGCACGGATACACCGCCCTCATGTTCGCCGGGCTCTCTGGTGAGACCCCGGTCCGCTAGCCGGGGACCCCTGGGAGACCCCGCTCTGCTAGCCAGGACCCCGTCCGTTAGCCAGGACCCCCAGTGAGACCCACCCCACTGTATTAACGGGACTGTTATGCTCAAGTAAGACCCAAACAAAAAAGAAAACGATCAAACGGCTCTCATCTTGTCGACACAGCTCGGGCGTTGCTGTCCAAAAACACATGGAGGAGAGATTCGGGTCGCTGGTGTCTCACCTCCCTCCCCTCCTCCTCCCTCCCCTCCTCCTCGCCCCCCCCTCCTCCTCCTTCCCCTCTTTGCCTACCTCCTTCCCCTCCTACTGCCACTCCGCGCCGTCGTCATGGTGGCTGTGGTCACCCCCTGTCCTCCGCCGCAGGGAACAAGGAGATCACTCGCATGATGCTGGAGGCCGGCGCCAAGACGGACGCGGTGAACTCCGTGGGACGGACCGCCGCACAGATGGCCGCATTCGTGGGTACGCGAGAGTCTCGCCCTCGCTTCCCCCGCGGCCCGCGTGACGTCGGCGATCTGTTAATATCGTCGCCCGCGGTTTCCCTTGGCGCGGCGGGGCAGGTGACTCGTTTGCCACGTGCGCAACGTTGGTCGGTACGCCGCGAGGACGCGGTGTCGCCGTGTAAGCGACGCGCGTCTCGACTCGCTCATCGCTTGTAACATTGGCAGAACGGCTCGGCTTCTGCGGTGGAAAAACAATGTGAGCCGCGCCGGGCTGGCTCGCCATGGCACGGCACGGCACCAGCACAGCTCGGTTGTGCCAGTGGAAAAGAGCTTCTGGGGTGTGTGTGACGTCATCGAGTTTACATGCTGTCATGCTCCCCGTGGTCGTGTGGATTTTTTTTCTTCGGGATCCTCCGGTTTTTCCCTCCACATTTAGTATCGTGCTTCAATATTATTTAGATTATTTTACTGCTATAAATTTCCACATGATAAGCCACTTTATTGAGCTATCATTTGTGGCCAGGTCGCTTCTGAAAAAGAAGCTATATAGCTCAGTGGACTTCACCTGGTAAAATATTTTTTTGATTTTTTTGTGATTTATTTACCTTACCTATACTCTGCACTCCTGCTATGTTTTCGTATTGTTTATTATTGTAGCGTTCTGACCCTGTGCCCCTACTGGACATCTGTGAAAAAGAGCTTGACAGCTCATTGGATTCCTCCAGGATCAACCTTCCGATTCCGATGTGTGCCGCGCAGGGCAGCACGACTGCGTCACCATCATCAACAACTTCTTCTCGCGGGAGAGCCTCGACTACTACACCAGGCCGCAGGGACTGGAGACCGAGGCCCGGCTCCCGGCTAAGCTGGCCGCCCCCCTGCACCGCATTATCCTCACCACCAACCTCAACCCCGTCAAGGTGGGGGGCTGGGTTGTTGGGGCGGGGGGGACAGGGCGGGCGTTTGACCCTGTGTGTGTCTGCGTGTGTCCGTGTGTGTCCGTGTGTGTGTGGGAAGGTTCGTAATGGCCATGTCGGGCACTGACCCCTGGATCTGGTTGTCTTGTGTGTGTGTGTCCATACACGTGTGTGTGTGTGTAGATATGTTTGTGTGTGTGTGTGGGAGCGGTAGTGTAGCGGTTAGCGTGCTGCACTACGAACCTGGCGACCCGGGTTCGATTCCCGCTCACGGCAAACACCAGTGACGATTATCTGAACCGGTGCTGGGCCTCCCCCAGGTCGACTCAGCCTCAAATGAGTGCCCGGTGCGATGTGTAAACATCGCCGCTAGAGAGACAAAGGCGGCTGGGCATGGTGCTGGCCACCCACCCCCTCGTGTACCGTGCCGGCCTTTATAGGTGCTCGCTAACAGCACTTGCCCCTACAGTCTGTTAAAACTATACAGGGGATCTTTGTCTTGTGTGGGAGCGGTAGTGTAGTGGTTCGCGCGCTGCGCTATGAACCCAGCGACTCAAGTTTGATTCCCGCTCACGGCAAACACCAGTGACGATTATCTGAACCGATCCTGGGCCTCCCCTAGGTCGACTCAGCCTCGAATAAGTACCCGGTGCGATGCGTAAACATCGTCACTGGGGAGACAAAGGCGGCCGAGCGTAGTGTTGGCTACCCACCCCCTCGTGTGCCGTGCCGGCCTTCATAGGTGCTACTCGCTAACAGCACTTGCCCCAACAGTCTATTGAGGCAATGCGGTGGGGGATGAATCTTTGTCTTTTGTGCATGCCAGGTGCTGCTGATGGTGGGCGAGGGCCCGCTGTGCTCGGTGGAGGCGCTGGCGGCGTGTGCGCGCGTGCTGGAGCGCGTGTGCGAGCGCTGCATGCAGCAGCAGGACATGAACGAGGTCCTCGCCGTCAAAATCCACTACCTGGGCGCCATCTTCTCGCGCTGCCTCGCGCACCTCCGTGGCGGTGGCGGCCTTGATGGGCTGCTCAAAAGGTCATTATTGTTCATGTCAAAACCGCTGTCCCCGTGACGCACCACAGCGGGAAGGGCGAGGCATCAAGGATGTCATGTAGGGGAGATGGGAAAGGAACGGGACGGAGAAGGGATACTGGGATGGCTCCCACAATGCACCGTGTTCAGTGACGCAGCTGTAGTGGCGGCTCCCACAATGCACCGTGTTCAGCGACGCAGCTGTAGTGGGCTCCCACAATGCACCGTGTGTAGCGACTCGGCTGTAGTGGCTGCTCCCACAATGCACCGTGTTCAGCGACGCAGCTGTAGTGGCGGCTCCCACAATGCACCATGTGTAGCGACGCAGCTGTAGTGGCGGCTCCCACAATGCACCGTGTTCAGCGACGCAGCTGTAGTGGCTGCTCCCACAATGCACCGTGTGCAGCGACGCAGCTGTAGTGGCGGCTCCCACAATGCACCGTGTTCAGCGACGCAGCTGTAGTGGCAGCTCCCACAATGCACTGTGTGCAGCGACGCAGCTGTAGTGGCTGCTCCCACAATGCACCGTGTTCAGCGACGCAGCTGTAGTGGCGGCTCCCACATTGCACCGTGTGCAGCGACGCAGCTGTAGTGGCGGCTCCCACAATGCACCGTGTTCAGCGACGCAGCTGTAGTGGCTGCTCCCACAATGCACCGTGTTCAGCGACGCAGCTGTAGTGGTGGCTCCCACAATGCACCGTGTTCAGTGACGCAGCTGTAGTGGCTGCTCCCACAATGCACCATGTTCAGCGACGCAGCTGTAGTGGCTGCTCCCACAATGCACCATGTTCAGCGACGCAGCTGTAGTGGCTGCTCCCACAATGCACCATGTTCAGCGACGCAGCTGTAGTGGTGGCTCCCACAATGCACCATGTTCAGCGACGCAGCTGTAGTGGCTGCTCCCACAATGCACCGTGTTCAGTGACGCAGCTGTAGTGGCTGCTCCCACAATGCACCATGTTCAGCGACGCAGCTGTAGTGGCTGCTCCCACAATGCACCATGTTCAGCGACCCAGCTGTAGTGGTGGCTCCCACAATGCACCATGTTCAGCGACGCAGCTGTAGTGGCTGCTCCCACAATGCACCGTGTTCAGTGACGCAGCTGTAGTGGTGGCTCCCACAATGCACCGTGTTCAGCGACGCAGCTGTAGTGGTGGCTCCCACAATGCACCATGTTCAGCGACGCAGCTGTAGTGGCTGCTCCCACAATGCACCGTGTTCAGTGACGCAGCTGTAGTGGTGGCTCCCACAATGCACCGTGTTCAGCGACGCAGCTGTAGTGGGCTCCCACAATGCACCGTCTGCAGCAACGCAGCTGTAGTGCCGGCTCCCACAATGCACCGTGTGGTTGCCTTGTTATAAACTCCAGAGCGACGCTAACCCGGCCTGTCGCCATCCCACCCCTCCCCGTGCTCCTACCCCCCCCCCCCCTCATCTCCCCATACTTGCCCTTCCCGGTGCAGCCTGCTGAAGGGCCGAGAGGAAGACGGCTTCCCGCTGCACCAGGAGAAGTTTGTGCGCGAGGCCGTGCGCAAGTTCCCCTTCCCGCAGGCGACGCTGCTGCAGCAGCTGGTGCGCAGCATCGCGCCCGTCGAGATCGTGAGTGGCGCCCGCACGCTCTCTGTCTCCCCCGCCCCCCTCCCCGCCATAAGCAACGGCAAAAAACCCCCACGACGTGGCGAATCGCAGGGCCGGGTGGACGGGCCCGGTCGACACCAATCGGCTTCCTCGCTCATTTCTCCCTCCCCCACCCCTCTTGCCCCCTTGGCGGTGGCGTCGCCGGGCAGGGCCGGGAGCCGACGGCGCTGTCCATCCTCACGCAGGCCGTCACGGGCCAGGTGGGCCTCGTGGACGCCGAGTTCTGCACGACCTGCGGGGAGAAGGGCGCCGACAAGAAGTGCTCCGCCTGCAAGATGGTGCGCACCGCGACACGCACACATACACGCACATGCACGCACACACACACGCACGCACACACGCACGCACGCACACACACGCACACACACACGCACACACACACGCACACACGCACACACACGCACACACGCACACACGCACACACGCACACACACGCACGCACACGCACACACGCACACACGCACACACGCACACACACACACGCACACACACACGCACACACACGCACACACGCACACACGCACACACGCACACACACGCACACACGCACGCACACACGCACGCACACACGCACGCACACACGCACGCACACACGCACGCACACACGCACGCACACACGCACACACAACGCACACACACACGCACAACGCTCCCCCCGCGTAGCCCACGCAGGCTCGACCGGGGCGAGTGCTGTTAGCGAGTGGAGCCCTACGATGCCCCGGCCACCTTTGTCTCCCCCCAGTTGTGATGGCGATTTATGCACACCGCAACAGGTACTCATCTTAGACCGAATCGACCAAGGGGAGGAGGCCCAGGACCGGTTCGGATATTCGTCGCTGGTGTTTGGTCCGCGAGTGGGAATCGAACGCGGTTTCGCCGGGCGATTTCGCTCCTGGACATCCGTGAGCTTCGCAGCTCATCGGATTCCTGTGGGATGAATACAGATTCTGTTTCAAGATTGTGACCGCCCACCCCCCCCAGGTGGTGTACTGTGGGCAGCCGTGCCAGAAGCTGCACTGGTTCACGCACAAGAAGTCGTGCCGCCACCTGGCGGAGGAGTGGCGGCGCCAGGAGGCACGGGCGGCGCGCGAGCGGGACAAGTTCGGGAAAGAGCAGGAGGAGCAGCAGCAGCTGGAAGGCCCTGCAGCAGGTGGGGCGTAGCTTCATCATTCATTTGATTCCGCTTGTTTGATTGTTTGACCCCAGGAGATTATTGTCGCCGCTCGTCTACGAACCCAGACCACTGTGGGGGGGGGGGGCGTCTCACTTGCATCGGCACCACCTGAGGTGGCGTCTCTGCGTGGCCAATCGCGGTGGACTGTGTGAGAGCCACAGTGCCGTGGATGGGGGTCATCCACTCTCATTGGCCGTGTAAATAAATGGGCACCCCTAAAGACGTTGCTGCCTTGTCTGGTACCGATCTCTGCTCTCGCCCCATGGGCTATGATTCTCATGACTTTCTTGAGGGGGGAGGGGGGGTCCTGCCAAGTTTTTGCAGTCGAGGCCAATGATTGCTACCAACTGTGTCGTTTTGTGACGCTGTGTACAATGAGCAGGTGTGACAATGAATTTGACGTGGCGATGTGTATGGCAATCTGACGATGTGTGCGTGTGTGTCGATGTGCCTGACCACTTGCGTGCGTGACGATGTTTTTGTGTGCGACGATACGTGTGTGACGTGTGACCTCCTGTCAGCGAGTCTTCGACACTTCACGTGGCCTCTAAGTCCACCTGGCCTGGTACAGGCGCCGTGGTGACAGCACCGGCGCCGTGGTGACGGTACCGTCACTTAGTGGCGAATGGCAGGTATTGGTGACGTGTGTTGTGTGTGACGCGCGTGCGTGCGTGCGTGACGATGTGCGCAGGGGCGAGTAAAGGAAACGGAGAGGGCGGCGAGGAGGCGTCCGCGTCAGTGCCCGAAGACCCGACGCAGGCAGCGCCACAGACGCCTACGGACCCCGCGCCCCGTGAGGACCCCAAGGGGGCAGACTCCACAGTGGGGGAGGGTGGTGTGACGACGCACAGTGTGGAGGAGTGATGGGGACAAGGGTGTGCGCGTGATGGAGATTGTTGGGGGGGGAGGGGGGAGTGATCGGGAGGAGGGGTGGAGCAGTGTGAAGGAGTGACTCGAGAGTGTAGAGTAGTGGTGGGGAGTGACAGAGCAGGGAAGAGGAATGATCGATCATGTGGACGAGGAGTGGGATCGGTGTGAGTGTGGTGGAGCGATCGGTCTGAGTGTGGTGGAGCGATGAGTGTTCGGGGGGTGACTCGGGAGTGACCCCAGGGGGGTGACTCGGGAGCCTGTGCTCGGCCACACCACTCGCCCTCCGCACCTTCCGCGCCAGCGTGAGACCCTCGCGGGCGAAGAGATTGCGCCGATCGTTTATTCAAAACTAGAAGTTGAAATCACGGTCGTTTCCAAGCTCAACCTCCGATCGGTCGTGACCCATCATCTCTCCACGGTCAATAAAACCAGTACCACTTTGTGAAACGTCAACAGCGCGCATTCCATGGTGTCTTAACGGCGAAGCAGGTCGGCCGCCACCCCCGCCACGGCAATGTGGAATTGGCACCCTTGGTTTAGGGACGGCGTACGGAGCCTCGCAGCGTGTTACACAGCGAGAGCGGAGCTGGCTGGTGCTTTGTGGTGGTAGCAGTGTATTTGTTTGCTGCGTTGGCCTCTGCCAGCCCACAGCAATCCCCCCCCCAACCGCCCTTCTCCCAGGCTCGGGCCCTGCTTAGCTTGTACGCTCCGGGTGATTTCTTAAATTGTGGTTATTGTGGCCGACCTCGTGATGCGGGTCTCTTGCCTGCCAAGAGGCAAAAACGACAATAACAACAATAGCCCATCAAAGGCTCCCTCTGTGCTCACAAATGTGGGGTGCAGTGTCTACTGGTGGGCCGCAGCCAGTGGTGTAAATTCCACGTTGCTACGACGGAGCCCAGTATATCCAAAGGCTGACCGCGCTGGTTGGCTTTGCCGCCACAGCTCTACTGGCGCAGCAGCAGCAGCACCGGATGAGGCCGGACGTTCACGGCATCTGAAGTGCAACCCTGTTATTAATAAACAAGTAAAATAAATACTCGGCAAGTAGTAAAAAAGACGATCATTTACAGACCTTTTGTAAAATCCACTACTGGAATTAAGGCATCCTTCCCTGCCACCACTCACCCCCCCCCCCCCCCCCCCCCACTCGGGTGATGTCGGTCGAGTTGGTGTTGTTTGACCATACTTCACCATTTCTGTTCGGTGTGTGGATTGGTGAAAATGGCAGGGAGGGGCTACATTGGGTGGTCAGGGAGTCGGTAGCGCAGTGCGATAGCCACGTCATAGATGGCCGTGTGGCGGTTAAAGCGTGGCTCACGGAGAGAGAGGAGGCCTGGGGGCTCGGGTCTGAGACGTGGAGCTGGCACCGCTGAGAATCGGCGCCAACCACGGATGTGCATCGTGTTCTCAGGTGTAATGAGCAGACCGCCCCTCTAGACTCCGATAGAAGACCCATAGGCTCTCGCGTGGCATAGGGACCCATCGACTCTCGGACATCCACAAACTAGCTTCTGATTAAATTGATCTCTCAAGTGTCCACCGTGTGACGATGGGTCCACCTCGTGCCATAGAACCCCATAGACCTACGAAGAGACCCACATAAGATTCGTAGCGTTCCGTAGCAGACTCATTAAGAGTCATTGTAAACTCGCACACGCTGATAATAGGCTTTTCCCTTTTCTGGCAATAATAAAACACCAAACTGAATCCTTTGCAAGGAATCATCTCTGCATTAACCACATAGACTTGTGGTAGACATAAAAACAACGGTTTTATTTTAAAGTGCACTAATACGTAAATAACTCGATTGGACAACGGGAAGTAGTTGACATCTTGATGGCAAGGGACACGTGGCGCCTGCTTCTTGGGCGAGACGATTCCAGAGTTTAGGAACCACGGCATTTTTGACCTAGACAAATAAATATTTAATTAATAAGCCGTCCATACTAAATGTTAATTGCTTTAAAAGAGCCAATTGATTAATTGATTCCGATTTTGATCCAGGCATGCATTGTCACCGGATCTGAGTACGTGTGCAAAATGTGGAATTGATTGGGCAACAGGGAGTAGACTAACTTTTGATTACAAGATTTGACCACGACACACATAGGAGTCAAGTAAACCCGTTGAATAAAACCGTTGAAAAAAATGCTCTGACAGTATGTGCATTGTAAAAACTTTGTGTTTTATCTCTCTTAAATTTAGCAATCTTTGGAAGAACGTAATCAACCAGGTAGGGTGTTGACTGTTATGTTAACCGACTATCTGTGTTGTATTGAATTATATTTCTAAGTTTACTAGGTTTGTTTTCTCTTTCATTTGTACCTGATGATGATTGCTTGTGTTGCAATCGAAACGTCGTGTGGTATTATTTAATTTATTATTTTCTCTTTCTACGTGACTTTACCAAAAGAACCAACAAGTTTTTGCATTTTCTTTGAAGCTGATTGGTCCACACCAGAGACAGCTTTCTTTCGAGCCTAGTCTCACTAACAGTGTTAGGCCAGAGGACGCCATCTTAACACAACTGTTTTATTGCCAAAAAAGGGAAAACCCGATTATCATTCTCATTGGTTTTATTCGGTAAAGTCACGTAGGTAAAAAATCTAATAAAATAAATGAAAACTCAATTAAATCGGTGATTTAATTTAGTTATTTTCATTTATTTTATTTTTTACCTACGTGACTTTACCGAAAAAACTAAAGAACGAAAGCTTCAAATCCGATTATCATTATTTAATACTGGCAAAGGAGGTCCCATGATAGAGCTCTCCATGTCCTGATAGTGCGTTGTCCTTGTGCTGGTCGCCTTGTGGCATCCTCTGGTCTAACACTGTTAGTGAGACGAGGCTCTAAAGAAAGCCGTCTCTGATGTGGACCAATCAGTTTCAAAGACAATGCACCATAGACTGTCAGAGCATGTTTTTTTGTTTGCATGTTCACCACAAGTATGTGTGCTTAATGCAGACATGATTCCTTGCAAAGGTTTCAGTTTGGTGTTTTAACATCTTCACACCTCTTTTAGTATTGCCAGAAAAGTGAAAAACCTATTATCATAATCTAATACTGGCAAAGGAGGTCCCGTGATGTCGCACACGCTGGTTTGGGATTCAGCTGGGTTCTACAGCTCCGCGGGTCCGTGGTCTCGGCCCGGCGGCGCTCCCCGTACCTGTCCACCCCACCCGCTACGCCCCATAGCGTGCACCACCTCCCACGCTCGCCGGCCCCGCTTGCATCTCGGCCTTCGTGCCGGCACCGGCGCCGCACGACTCCACGCGGCACAGGTCCCGGCAAGATTGGCGGTCGAGCCGCGGGAAGAAGGTGACGCCGGCCCAGCGCTCCAGCTGCTCCAGCTGCACCTGGAAGGAGCCGAGCGGCGTCCCCTGCGGCACCGGCGCGTTGGGGATCACGAACGCCGCTAGCACCGCGCCCTCCGCGGTGGCGCCCTCCGCGGTGGTGCCACCGCCGTCTTCGGCGCCGCCAATATCTTCGGTACCACGGTCAGCGCCGCCATCGCCGCCGGTCGTACCCTGAGCCACGATGACCTTGTACAGGTGGGTCGGCACCGCCACCTCGTTTGCGCCGATCACCTGTGACGGGCACGGTCGGAGAGACGCGTTGCTGCGAGAGACTCCGTGGTGGCGGCAGAAGGCAGCGAGCATAGCCGCTGTACATAATCTGTGTCCCCCCCCCCCCCCCGTCTCCCACCATTCCCCCAATCCAATCGTCAAGTGTGGCCAAGTAACCCACAGGCTCTGTGCAAGGCCCTCGTTCATCCATCCAGCAGTGGCTAGAACAAACGTGGTTCACGTGAAGAGGAGACGCTGTCCCGCCCACAGCCATAGCCCATCGATTCATCCTGCCACGGCGAGGACTCGGTCGATACCAGACACCGTTTCGTCTCATCCACCACCACCGTGTTCAACCACCACGACAACAACACACCCATCCACTCATCCACCACCACTGTTCAACCACCACAACAACACACCCATCTATTCACCCATCCACCACCACCGTGTTCAACCACCACGACAACAACACACCCATCCATTCACCCATCCACCACCACCGTGTTCAACCACCACGACAACAACACACCCATCCACTCACTCATCCACCACCACCGTGTTCAACCACCACGACAACAACACACCCATCCACTCACTCATCCACCACCACCGTGTTCAACCACCACGACAACAACACACCCATCCACTCATCCACCACCACTGTTCAACCACCACAACAACACACCCATCTATTCACCCATCCACCACCACCGTGTTCAACCACCACGACAACAACACACCCATCCATTCACCCATCCACCACCACCGTGTTCAACCACCACGACAACAACACACCCATCCACTCATCCACCACCACCGTGTTCAACCACCACGACAACAACACACCCATCCACTCACTCATCCACCACCACCGTGTTCAACCACCACGACAACAACACACCCATCCATTCACTCATCCACCACCACCGTGTTCAACCACCACGACAACAACACACCCATCCATTCACTCATCCACCACCACCATGTTCAACCACCACGACAACAACACACCCATCCATTCACTCATCCACCACCACCGTGTTCAACCACCACGACAACAACACACCCATCCACTCATCCACCACCACCGTGTTCAACCACCACGACAACAACACACCCATCCATTCACTCATCCACCACCACCGTGTTCAACCACCACAACAACACACCCATCCACTCATCCACCACCACCGTGTTCAACCACCACAACAACACACCCATCCATTCACTCATCCACCACCACCGTGTTCAACCACCACGACAACAACACACCCATCCATTCACTCATCCACCACCACCGTGTTCAACCACCACGACAACAACACACCCATCCATTCACTCATCCACCACCACCGTGTTCAACCACCACCACAACAACACACCCATCAATTCACTCATCCACTCACTCGCCACACTGCAGGCTCACATCACTTCTCTCTAATCTCTACTCTTCCCTCGCACTCTTCCAATTCGGAATCTCTCGCAACACGAATGTCCTCGCTCAATACACGAAACGCGTTCGTAACTCTCTATCCGTTGCAACTGCGACGACAGTGCTGTTCGCTGCTGTTCGCTGTTGTTCGCTGCTGTTCGCTGCTGTTCGCTTCTGGCCGGCCGGGTGACGTTTCGGCCCCTGTGCTCGGCAACCGTCTTCACAAATGATTCCCCCCGAAGCCCGATTCCCAGCCATGCCCTGCGTGAGTGACCCTTGCCCTCCACTCACCTCGTAGCTGACAAGTCTCTTGCTCTGCCCGCCACCGCTGCCAGCGCCACTGTCTTGGGCCAGCGCGAGAGGCCCCGTCACCACCCACACGTCGGCGTAGAGCGCCGTCAGCTGCTCACACAGCGACTCCAGGCTGCGCGAAGGCAAAGATCCCCCGTGTAGCCTTGACAGACTTTTGGGGCAAGTGCTGTAAGCGAGCAGTTATGACGGCAGGCACGGCACACGAGGGGGTGGGTGGCCATCGCCACGCCCGACCGCCTTGGCCTCCCCAGTGGCGATTTTTACACACCGCACCCATTTTGAGGCCGAGTCGACCTAGAGGAGGCCCAGGACCGGGGTTAAGATAATCGTCACTGGTGCTGGCCGTGGGCGGGAATCGAACTCGGGCCGCCAGGTTCGCAGCGCGGCGTAGCGCTAACCGCTTTACCTGACCGCTCCCCATGCACATGCGGCTGAGTGTGTAGCGGCCCCTAGTGGCTGCGCAGGTCACGTGGACCACACCGGTGCACACGTGTCGATGTGTCCTCGATCTGCCCGGGGTGGCTCGGCGAGAGAGCGAGCGGCTCCGAGCAATCGCAAACGTCGCAAAGTCACATCTTGAAGGTTGTTCGGGAGGGTGGAGGCAGGTTGACTCGGCCCATCATCAACATTCCTTCTCCTGGGGTCGCTAAAATAGGAGAGAAAACAAACTTTTGTGGCCAAGTCAATGGCGCTTTTCACACGACCACCATCGCTCCTACCATCAGAATGTGGAATTTCCAGGGGCTGTGAACAGGAGATAAGCACCAACGCCTCAATGTACACTGCACGTGCGCACGCGTGCAGATGTGTAGGCGTGGAGGCGTGCAGATGTGTAGGTGTGTAGGTGTGCGTGGGTGCGTGTGCACTGTTTTCGGGGCGCTACCTTCTCCAGATGCCCTCGTTGTTGGAGATGTCCTGGGGCACGATGTTGGAGAAGTAGAACGTCTGGTTCATGGCCTCCTGTGGGTCACGGTGCCAGTGGTGAGTTACTGCTCAGGGCACGACCCACATCCTCACTGCCCACCCTCCTGCTGCTGCTGCTGCTCCGCTCACCCCGCTGCTGAACTATGGAACTCAATCACCCTCCTGCTTGAGAACCCGGTTGAATCACGATTCAGTCGGTGTGAGTCTATGGGTCTTTGTGTGAGTCTCTGGGTCTCTGTGTGAGTCTCTGCATGAGTCTGTGCATCTCTGTGTGAGTCTATGGGTCTCTGAGTCCCTGGGTTTCTGTGAGTATCTGGGTCTCTGTGTGAGTCTATGGGTCTCTGTGTGAGTCTCTGGGTCTCTGTGTGAGTCTCTGCATGAGTCTGTGCATCTCTGTGTGAGTCTATGGGTGTCTGAGTCCCTGGGTTTCTGTGAGTCTATGGGTCTCTGTGTGAGTCTCTCTGTCTCTGTGTGAGTCTCTGGGTCTCTGTGTGAGTCTCTGGGTCTTTGTGCGAGTCTCTGGGTCTCTGAGTGAGTCTCTGGGTCTCTGTGTGAGTCTCTCTCGGTCTCTGTGTGAGTCTCTCTCGGTCTCTGTGTGAGTCTCTGTGCGAGTCTATGGGTCTCTGTGCGAGTCTACGGGTCTCTGTGCGAGTCTACGGGTCTCTGTGCGAGTCTATGGGTCTCTGCGCGAGTCTACGGGTCTAACAATCGCTGCGGTTGGAGTTGAAACCCGGAGTGGAACCTCGGCTCCCAGCGATGCCAACTCCTCCGCATCTCCTCCTGCCCTCTGCGTGCAGAACGCTCCTCGTTCTCACGAGTCACCGAGTGTTGACCCCTGAACTTGGAACATCGCGAGGTGGACTGCCCACCTGGCTGAACTTGTTGTCCTCGGCCGGGGCCATGTGGCCGCGCGACCACCCGCTGTCCCGGAAGTCCGAGTCCGAGGCGGAGAACCGGGGCTCGATGCCCGGGTCGGGGTGGAAGTGGCAGTGCTTGCGGTTGGCGTCGCCTGTGTATATGTGGGGGGGGGGGGGGGGGGAGCGGCGGTGGTGGTGGTGGGGGGGAGTGGGGGAAGGGGGTGGGGGGGGGGTGAGTGAAGAGCCAGGTGAGTTGCTCGGTGAATAGCCAAGCAGGTGAGCTGTGAGGTGAACGAGTCGCCAGATGGGCTGCCAGGTGAGATAATAGGTGAGCTGCCAGGTGAGTGAACAGGTGAGTGAACAGGTGAGCTGCCAGGTGAGCTGCCAGGTGAGTGAACAGGTGAATAAACAAGTGAGCCGCCAGGTGAGTAAACAGATGGGCTGCCAGGTGAGCTAATAGGTGAGTGAACAGGTGAGTGAACAGGTGAGCTAATAGGTGAGCTGCCAAGTGAACTGCCAGGTGAGTGAACAGGTGAGCCGCCAGGTGAGTGAGCAGGTGAACAGCCAGGTGAGTGAACAGGTGAGCTGTCAGGTGAGTGAACAGGTGAGCCGCCAGGTGAGTGAGCAGGTGAACAGCCAGGTGAGTGAACAGGTGAGCTGCCAGGTGAGTGAGCAGGTGAGCCGCCAGGTGAGTGAGTGGGGTTGGCGTGCGCACCGCTGAAGCAGGCCAGGGTGAGGTGCTCGGCCACCCAGGCCGGGCCGCGCCGCGCCCGGTCGTACGAGAGTGCGTGGTGCGCGTAGACGCGGGGGCTCGCGCCGCGGTCCGGCAGCCCCCAGCGCTCCAGCGGGGACCCTCCCCCCTCGGGGGGGGACTCTGCTCACACACGGGGGGGGCGGGGGTGGACACGGGGGGAGGGGGGGCACTACGTGTGGGTAAGGGGGTACGGGGACACGGGATATGCCGGTCGTGGAGGTCGTCAACTACCTGCCTTGACCGTGGTATGTTTCACACGAAGGCTTTCGCGACCAATGTTGTTCTTCATAGAGGTTTCGATTTAAAGCTTTCGTGACTGCAGGGATTCATCTTC
The DNA here is from genome assembly GCF_015708825.2 of Lethenteron reissneri. NCBI lineage: Eukaryota > Metazoa > Chordata > Hyperoartia > Petromyzontiformes > Petromyzontidae > Lethenteron > Lethenteron reissneri. Next base: position 7,221,991 of record NC_083839.1, read on the forward strand.
TTGGTTCTTTCGGTAAAGTCACGTAGAAGGGAAATACTAAAATTATAAAAAATAAAACATAATAAAATAATTCTCACGACGTTTCGGCCACAACGCAACGGTGGTGTTCATTCAGACGCTGTCTTTCCGAAAGACCTGTTCTTCACCTGAGGACGGCTGCTTGCGTTGTGGCCGAAACGTCGTGAGAATTGTATTTTATTATGTTTTAATTTTATTATTTTATTATTTCCCTTCTACGTGACTTTACCGAAAGAACCAACAAGATCATAGAGGTTGTTGGGTGAGATGGCGCGAGTACAAATGTGTCGTTAGAGCCGCCACCACCCGACACGGCCAACCGGTGAGGGGATTTGTCACGTAAACAAAACGCCAAGTGAATCCACAACATTTACAATCTTGAGTCCGACGTTTCGCCGGTAATTACATCCAGCATCATCGGGCGAATCTGGCTTACGCGATCTCACCCAAACACCTCGATTGTTGCCGTGGTATGATGGCAGTACAGCAAGTGGGTTCATTGCCATCGTCTATCCACATCTGTACGCGCGGGTTTCCAACCCACGTGTTGGTAACGACGAGCTGACACGCGAGTTCATTGGTACGGGTTTCTTTTTGTCGTCAATCGAGTTACTTGGCGTTCCCTCTCCGTCCCCCCCCTATCCCCCTCCGTTGACCCCTCTGTTGACCCCCCCCCTCCGTTCACACCCCCCCCCCCTCCGTTGACCCCTCTGTTGACCCCCCCCTCCGGTCACACCCCCCCTCCCTCCGTTGACCCCCCCTCCGTTGACCCCCCCCTCCGTTGACCCCCCCCTCCGTTGACCCCCCCTCCGGTCACACCCCCTCCTCTGTTGACCCCCCCTCCCTCCTTTGACCCCCTCCCCTCCGTTGACCCCTATGTTGACCCCCCCCCCGTTCACACCCCCCTCCGTTGACCCCCCCTCCGTTCACACCCCCCCCGTTGACCCCTCTGTTGACCCCTCTGTTGACCCCCCCTCCGGTCACACCCCTCTCCCTCCGTTGACCCCCCCTCCGTTGACCCCCCCCCTCCGTTGACCCCTCTGTTGACCCCCCCCCTCCGGTCACACCCCCCTCCCTCCGTTGACCCCCCCTCCGTTGACCCCCCCCCTCCGTTGACCCCCCCTCCGTTGACCCCCCCCCTCCGTTGACCCCCCCTCCGGTCACACCCCCTCCTCTGTTGACCCCCCCTCCCTCCTTTGACCCCCTCCCCTCCGTTGACCCCTCTGTTGACCCCCCCCCCCGTTCACACCCCCCTCCGTTGACCCCCCCTCCGTTGACCCCCCCCTCCGTTGACCCCCCCTCCGTTCACACCCCCCCCGTTGACCCCTCTGTTGACCCCCCCTCCGTTCACACCCCCCCTCCCTCCGTTGATCCCCCCCCTCCGTTGACCCCCCCCCTCCGTTCACACACCCCCCCCCCCTCCGTTCACCCCCCCTCCACCCCCCCTCTGTTCACCCCCCCCTTACTCCGTTCACCCTCCCCCCCCCTCCGTTCACCCCCCCCTCCGTTCAACCCCCCCCCCCGTTCAGCCCCTCTCCCTCCGTTCACACCCCCCCTTCCGTTGACCCCCCCCCCCTGTTGACCCCCCCTACTCCCCCCCCCCACTCACGAGTCGTGTCCGCCCCCTGCTGCTGCTGCTGCTTGCGACGCCGCAGCCACAACTCGAGCAGCGCCAGGCCAGAGAGCGAGAAGCCCGCGCCGTTCACGAGCCCCCAGCGGAACGACATGGCCGGGGGGGGGGGGTGTGGGGCACAGGGGGGAGGGGGTCACGGGGGGGGGGGGTCACGGGGGGGGGGGGGTCACAGTGGGGGGGTCACGAGGGGGGTCACCACAGACACGGAGGGAGACACGTGGACACTGGAAACACAGAAACGCAGGGGTCACGTACGAATGTCGAACTTCTTTTACACCGTACGTTGCCGTAAAGACACGGGGGGGTGGGGGTAGAGACGGAGACACAGAAGGACACGACGGGGAGACACCGTGGGACTCCGGAGACAAGTCGGGGACACGGGGGACTCACGGGGACACGGGAGGAGACGCGATGTCGCTTGTGTACCCACGTGTGCGGCGACTGTCAGAATCGAAATCGGCTCGACCAATTAAATCGAACTCACGATTCTGCATAGAGCACCGAGTTGAACGGAATCGGAATCGATAAATGTGAATCGATGTTACGGTCTACGGATCGCATCGCGCGTCCCCCACGGAAGATTGTCAGCGCAATGAATCGAGCTGAGAATCGCAAATCGATTCCTCGTGTACAGATCCTCGCTTTTGATTCGTGTGCGGGGAGTCGGGTGACTGTAATCGATTTTCTTGATTCGTAGTGTAAACCGCCAGACGATTCCACATGCGTTGCTATGGTAAAATAATCGATTGTTGGATCGAGTGCTAACTATGGATCGAGTGCTAACTATGAATCGAGGAAAATTTTATCAGCACAGTGCTGTATGGATACGTTCCTTAGTTGATTATTGGTAAAAGTAGGTAATTGGTTAACGTAACCTGTCTCAAAGTGCTACCCCCTGTCCATAAATGACGTCACGCACCTGGGGGGGGGGGGGGGGGTCAGACATTTGGGGTCAAAACTTGTCCAAAATCGCGTGACGTCATTTATGGACGGCCCCTAATTGAATAAGGGGATCTCGGATGTAGCTCTGTCATGTCCACTTCTGCGTCATCGCCTTAATCCCCCGTCTGCGTCAGAACGAAGCTGAAGGATTCCTCCACAACTCCTGGTTGTAATTACTAATTACTAGAATTGTAAATGTTGTGGGTTTACTCTCCAACACAACCTTTGTGCCGAACTAGTAACTAATTGGCACGTACTGTTTAGGTGACAAACCTTTTTCTAATTGGCTGTGTCGGGTGGTGGCGGGTTTAACGACACATATTTACGCGATCTGACCCAACAAAAACTATTTTACACGCTTTTATTTTACTCGCTCTGTCTGTTGTCGTATCCTCAAAAATATTATAACTCAATTTTTACCCACTTCCCAATGTGCTATCGACTGCAAACTTTAAATACCTTTGTCATACTGATGACAAGACTATATTCTATCATAAAAAATCCAAAACATATATATTTTTACATTTTACACGCTTTTATTTCACTTACTCTGTGTGTTGTCGTATCCTCAAATCTTGTAACTCAATTTCACCCGTCTTCCCAATGTCGTATCGACTGCAAACTTGGTATAGGTATGTCACACTGATGACAATACTATATTCTATCATTATTTTTTTAAACAATCATTTTTACGGGTCTAATTGTCCACGCTCAACTCACATTGGCTGTAAATCACCACAGCCCCTTACGCTGTGGCAAGCTGCGGGCCCACTTCCTGGAGTCGTGGAGTTCTGCCATTATTTATGTATAACTTTGGTCGCTTCCGTGTGCCGTTCTGTGTGTGGACCAGAGTGTCACTTGAAGAAGGCGGTCTCAGCGGTAGTTATGTGATATCCACTTCCGCGTGCCGTTCTGTGTGTGGACCAGAGTGCCACTTGAAGAAGAAGATCTCAGCGGTAACTCTGTGATATCCACCTCCGCGTGCCGTTCTGTGTGTGGACCAGAGTGTCACTTCAAGAAGGGGATCTCAGCGGTAACTCTGTGATATCCACTTCCGTGTGCCGTTCTGTGTGTGGACCAGAGTGTCACTTCAAGAAGGGGATCTCAGCGGTAACTCTGTGATATCCACTTCCGTGTGCCGTTCTGTGTGTGGACCAGAGTGTCACTTCAAGAAGGGGATCTCAGCGGTAACTCTGTGATATCCACTTCCGCGTGCCGTTCTGTGTGTGGACCAGAGTGCCACTTGAAGAAGAGGATCTCAGCGGTAACTCTGTGATATCCACCTCCGCGTGCCGTTCTGTGTGTGGACCAGTGTCACTTCAAGAAGGGGATCTCAGCGGTAACTCTGTGATATCCACTTCCGTGTGCCGTTCTGTGTGTGGACCAGAGTGTCACTGGAAGAAGAGGATCTCAGCGGTAACTCTGTGATATCCACTTCCGTGTGCCGTTCTGTGTGTGGACCAGAGTGTCACTTGAAGAAGGGGATCTCAGCGGTAACTCTGTGATATCCACTTCCGTGTGCCGTTCTGTGTGTGGACCAGGGTGCCACTTGAAGAAGGGGATCTCAGCGGTAACTCTGTGATATCCACTTCCGTGTGCCGTTCTGTGTGTGGACCAGAGTGTCACTTGAAGAAGGAGGTCTCAGCGGTAACTCTGTGATATCCGCTTCCGTGTGCCGTTCTGTGTGTGGACCAGAGTGTCACTTGAAGAAGGGGATCTCAGCGGTAACTCTGTGATATCCACTTCCGTGTGCCGTTCTGTGTGTGGACCAGAGTGTCACTGGAAGAAGGGGATCTCAGCGGTAACTCTGTGATATCCACTTCCGTGTGCTGTTCTGTGTGTGGACCAGAGTGTCACTTGAAGAAGGAGGTCTCAGCGGTAACTCTGTGATATCCGCTTCCGTGTGTCGTTCTGTGTGTGGACCAGAGTGTCACTTGAAGAAGAAGGTCTCAGCGGTAACTCTGTGATATCCACTTCCGTGTGCCATTCTGTGTGTGGACCAGAGTGTCACTTGAAGAAGGGGATCTCAGCGGTAACTCTGTGATATCCACTTCCGTGTGCCGTTCCGTGTGTGGACCAGAGTGTCACTGGAAGAAGGGGATCTCAGCGGTAACTCTGTGATATCCACTTCCGCGTGCCGTTCTGTGTGTGGACCAGAGTGTCACTTGAAGAAGGCGATCTCAGCGGTAACTCTGTGATATCCACTTCCGCGTGCCGTTCTGTGTGTGGACCAGAGTGTCACTTGAAGAAGGCGATCTCAGCAGTAACTCTGACATCCACTTCTGGGGGCCGTTCTGTGTGTGGACCAGTGTGTCACTTGAGGAAGAAGGTCTCAGCAGTAACTCTGTGATATCCACTTCCGTGTGCCGTTCTGTGTGTGGACCAGAGTGTCACTTGAAGAAGGCGATCTCAGCAGTAACTCTGTGATATCCACTTCCGTGTGCCGTTCTGTGTGTGGACCAGAGTGCCACTTGAAGAAGAGGATATCAGCGGTAACTCTATGATATCCACTTCCGTGTGCCGTTCTGTGTGTGGACCAGAGTGTCACTTGAAGAAGGCGATCTCAGCAGTAACTCTGTGATATCCAATTCCGCGGGCCGTTCTGTGTGTGGACCAGAGTGTCACTTGAAGAAGGCGATCTCAGCAGTAACTCTGTGATATCCACTTCCGTGTGCCGTTCTGTGTGTGGACCAGAGTGCCACTTGAAGAAGAGGATATCAGCGGTAACTCTGTGATATCCGCTTCCGTGTGCCGTTCTGTGTGTGGACCAGAGTGTCACTGGAAGAAGAGGATCTCAGCGGTAACTCTGTGATATCCACTTCCGTGTGCCGTTCTGTGTGTGGACCAGAGTGTCACTTGAAGAAGGGGATCTCAGCGGTAACTCTGTGATATCCACTTCCGTGTGCCGTTCTGTGTGTGGACCAGGGTGCCACTTGAAGAAGGGGATCTCAGCGGTAACTCTGTGATATCCACTTCCGTGTGCCGTTCTGTGTGTGGACCAGAGTGTCACTTGAAGAAGGAGGTCTCAGCGGTAACTCTGTGATATCCGCTTCCGTGTGCCGTTCTGTGTGTGGACCAGAGTGTCACTTGAAGAAGGGGATCTCAGCGGTAACTCTGTGATATCCACTTCCGTGTGCCGTTCTGTGTGTGGACCAGAGTGTCACTGGAAGAAGGGGATCTCAGCGGTAACTCTGTGATATCCACTTCCGTGTGCTGTTCTGTGTGTGGACCAGAGTGTCACTTGAAGAAGGATGGTCTCAGCGGTAACTCTGTGATATCCGCTTCCGTGTGTCGTTCTGTGTGTGGACCAGAGTGTCACTTGAAGAAGAAGGTCTCAGCGGTAACTCTGTGATATCCACTTCCGTGTGCCGTTCTGTGTGTGGACCAGAGTGTCACTTGAAGAAGGGGATCTCAGCGGTAACTCTGTGATATCCACTTCCGTGTGCCGTTCTGTGTGTGGACCAGAGTGTCACTGGAAGAAGGGGATCTCAGCGGTAACTCTGTGATATCCACTTCCGCGTGCCGTTCTGTGTGTGGACCAGAGTGTCACTTGAAGAAGGCGATCTCAGCGGTAACTCTGTGATATCCACTTCCGCGTGCCGTTCTGTGTGTGGACCAGAGTGTCACTTGAAGAAGGCGATCTCAGCAGTAACTCTGACATCCACTTCTGCGGGCCGTTCTGTGTGTGGACCAGTGTGTCACTTGAGGAAGAAGGTCTCAGCAGTAACTCTGTGATATCCACTTCCGTGTGCCGTTCTGTGTGTGGACCAGAGTGTCACTTGAAGAAGGCGATCTCAGCAGTAACTCTGTGATATCCACTTCCGTGTGCCGTTCTGTGTGTGGACCAGAGTGCCACTTGAAGAAGAGGATATCAGCGGTAACTCTATGATATCCACTTCCGTGTGCCGTTCTGTGTGTGGACCAGAGTGTCACTTGAAGAAGGCGATCTCAGCAGTAACTCTGTGATATCCAATTCCGCGGGCCGTTCTGTGTGTGGACCAGAGTGTCACTTGAAGAAGGCGATCTCAGCAGTAACTCTGTGATATCCAAATCCGCGGGCCGTTCTGTGTGTGGACCAGAGTGTCACTTGAAGAAGGCGATCTCAGCAGTAACTCTGTGATATCCACTTCCGTGTGCCGTTCTGTGTGTGGACCAGAGTGCCACTTGAAGAAGGGGATCTCAGCGGTAACTCTATGATATCCACTTCCGTGTGCCGTTCTGTGTGTGGACCAGAGTGTCACTTGAAGAAGGCGATCTCAGCAGTAACTCTGTATATCCAATTCCGCGGGCCGTTCTGTGTGTGGACCAGAGTGTCACTTGAAGAAGGCCGATCTCCGCAGTAACTCTGTGATATCCAAATCCGCGGGCCGTTCTGTGTGTGGACAGAGTGTCACTTGAAGAAGGCGTTCTCAGTGGTAGCTCTGTGATATCCACTTCCGCGTGCCGTTCTGTGTGTGGACCAGAGTGTCACTTGAAGAAGGCGATCTCAGTGGTAGCTCTGTGATATCCACTTCCGCGTGCCGTTCTGTGTGTGGACCAGATGTGTCACTTGAAAAAGGCGATCTCAGCAGTAACTCTGACATCCACTTCTGCGGGCCGTTCTGTGTGTGGACCAGGTGTCACTTGAAGAAGAAGGTCTCAGCAGTAACTCTGTGATATACACTTCCGTGGGCCGTTTTGTGGACCAGAGTGTCACTTGAAGAAGAAGGCGATCTCAGCAGTAACTCTGTGAAATCCACTTCCGTGTGCCGTTCTGTGTGTGGACCAGAGTGTCACTTGAAGAAGAGGATCTCAGCGGTATCTCTGTGATATCCACTTCCGTGTGCCGTTCTGTGTGTGGACCAGAGTGTCACTTGAAGAAGGCGATCTCAGCAGTAACTTTGTGATATCCACTTCCGTGTGCCGTTCTGTGTGTGGACCAGAGTGCCACTTGAAGAAGAGGATATCAGCGGTAACTCTATGATATCCACTTCCGTGTGCCGTTCTGTGTGTGGACCAGAGTGTCACTTGAAGAAGGCGATCTCAGCAGTAACTCTGTGATATCCAATTCCGCGGGCCGTTCTGTGTGTGGACCAGAGTGTCACTTGAAGAAGGCGATCTCAGCAGTAACTCTGTGATATCCAAATCCGCGGGCCGTTCTGTGTGTGGACCAGAGTGTCACTTGAAGAAGGCGATCTCAGCGGTAACTCTGTGATATCCACTTCCGTGTGCCGTTCTGTGTGTGGACCAGAGTGTCACTTGAAGAAGGCGATCTCAGCGGTAACTCTGTGATATCCACTTCCGCGTGCCGTTCTGTGTGTGGACCAGAGTGTCACTTGAAGAAGGCGATCTCAGCAGTAACTCTGTGATATCCAATTCCGCGGGCCGTTCTGTGTGTGGACCAGAGTGTCACTTGAAGAAGAAAGCGATCTCAGCGGTAACTCTGTGATATCCACTTCCGTGTGCCGTTCTGTGTGTGGACCAGAGTGTCACTTGAAGAAGAGGATCTCAGTGGTAACTCCGTTATATCCACTTCCGTGTGCCGTTCTGCGTGTGGACCAGAGTGTCACTTGAGGAAGAGGATCTCAGTGGTAACTCCGTTATATCCATTTCCGTGTGCCGTTCTGTGTGTGGACCAGAGTGTCACTTGAAGAAGAAAGCGATCTCAGCGGTAACTCTGTGATATCCACTTCCGTGTGCCGTTCTGTGTGTGGACCAGAGTGGTCACTTGAAGAAGAGGATCTCAGTGGTAACTCCGTTATATCCATTTCCGCGGGTCGTTCTGTATGTGGACCAGAGTGCCACTTGAAGAAGAGGATCTCAGTGGTAACTCTGTTATATCCACTTCTGCGGGCCGTTCTGTGTGTGGACCAGAGTGTCACTTGAAGAAGGGGATCTCAGCGGTAACTCTGTGATATCCACTTCCGTGGGCCGTTCTGTGTGTGGACCAGAGTGCCACTTGAAGAAGGAGGTCTCAGCGGTAACTCTGTGAT
>NC_083839.1:7238015-7323131 GCF_015708825.2 Lethenteron reissneri
CCTCTAAGTCCACCTGGCCTGGTACAGGCGCCGTGGTGACAGCACCGGCGCCGTGGTGACGGTACCGTCACTTAGTGGCAAATGGCAGTATTGGGTGACGTGTTGTTGTGTGGTGACGCGCGTTGCGTGCGTGCGTGACGATGTGCGCAGGGGCGAGTAAAGGAAACGGAGAGGGCGGCGAGGAGGCGTCCGCGTCAGTGCCCGAAGACCCAACGCAGGCAGCGCCACAGACGCCTACGGACCCCGCGCCCCGTGAGGACCCCAAGGGGGCAGACTCCACAGTGGGGGAGGGTGGTGTGACGACGCACAGTGTGGAGGAGTGATGGTGACAAGGGTGTGCGCTGATGGAGATTGTGGGGGGTGGGAGGGGGGAGTGATCGGGAGGAGGGGGTGAGCAGTGTGGAAGTAGTGACTCTAGAGTGTAGAGTAGTGGTGGGGAGTGACAGAGCAGGGAAGAGGAATGATCGATCATGTGGACGAGGAGTGGGATCGGGTGAGTGTGGTGGAGCGATCGGTCTGAGTGTGGTGGAGCGATGAGTGTTCGGGGGTGACTCGGGAGTGACCCCAGGGGGGTGACTCGGGAGCCTGTGCTCGGCCACACCACTCGCCCTCCGCACCTTCCGCGCCAGCGTGAGACCCTCGCGGGCGAAGAGATTGGCGCCGATCGTTTATTCAAAACTAGAAGTTGAAATCACGGTCGTTTCCAAGCTCAACCTTCCGATCGGTCGTGACCCATCATCTCTCCACGGTCAATAAAACCAGTACCACTTTGTGAAACGTCAACAGCGCGCATTCCATGGTGTCTTAACGGCGAAGCAGGTCGGCCGCCACCCCCGCCACGGCAATGTGGGAATTGGCACCCTTGGTTTAGGGACGGCGTACGGAGCTCGCAGCGGTTACACAGCGAGAGCGGAGCTGGCTGGTGCTTTGTGGTGGTAGCAGTGCATTTGTTTGCTGCGTTGGCCTCTGCCAGCCCACAGCAATCCCCCCCCAACCGCCCTTCTCCCAGGCTCGGGCCCTGCTTAGCTTGTACGCTCCGGGTGATTTCTTAATTGTGGTTATTGTGGCCGACCTCGTGATGCTGGTCTCTTGCCTGCCAAGAGGCAAAAACGACAATAACAACAATAGCCCATCAAAGGCTCCCTCTGTGCTCACAAATGTGGGGTGCAGTGTCTACTGGTGGGCCACAGCCAGTGGTGTAATTCCACGTTGCTACGACGGAGCCCAGTATATCCAAAGGCTGACCGCGCTGGTTGGCTTTGCCGCCACAGCTCCACTGGAGCAGCAGCAGCACCGGATGAGGCCGGACGTTCACGGCATCTGAAGTGCAACCCTGTTATTAATAAACAAGTAAAATAAATACTCGGCAAGTAGTAAAAAAGACGATCATTTACAGACCTTTTGTAAAATCCACTACTGGAATTAAGGCATCCTTCCCCGCCACCACTCTCACCCCCCCCCCCCCCCCCACTCGGGTGATGTCGGTCGAGTTGGTGTTGTTTGACCATACTTCACCATTTCTGTTCGGTGTGTGGATTGGTGAAAATGGCAGGGAGGGGCTACATTGGGTGGTCAGGGAGTCGGTAGCGCAGTGCGATAGCCACGTCATAGATGGCCGTGTGGCGGTTAAAGCGTGGCTCACGGAGAGAGAGGAGGCCTGGGGGCTCGGGTCTGAGACGTGGAGCTGGCACCGCTGAGAATCGGCGCCAACCACGGATGTGCATCGTGTTCTCAGGTGTAATGAGCAGACCGCCCCTCTAGACTCCGATAGAAGACCCATAGGCTCTCGCGTGGCATAGGGACCCATCGACTCTCGGACATCCACAAACCAGCTTCTGATTAAATTGATCTCTCAAGTGTCCACCGTGTGACGATGGGTCCACCTCGTGCCATAGAACCCCATAGACCTACGAAGAGACCCACATAAGATTCGTAGCGTTCCGTAGCAGACTCATTAAGAGTCATTGTAAACTCGCACACGCTGATAATAGGCTTTTCCCTTTTCTAGTAATAATAAAACACCAAACTGAATCCTTTGCAAGGAATCATCTCTGCATTAACCACATAGACTTGTGGTAGACATAAAAACAACGGTTTTATTTTAAAGTGCACTAATACGTAAATAACTCGATTGGACAACGGGAAGTTGTTGACGTCTTGATGGCAAGGGACACGTGGCGCCTGCTTCTTGGGCGAGGCGATTCCAGAGTTTAGGAACCACGGCATTTTTGACCTAGACAAATAAATATTTAATTAATAAGCCGTCCATACAAAATGTTAATTGCTTTAAAAGAGCCAATTGATTAATTGATTCCGATTTTGATCCAGGCATGCATTGTCACCGGATCTGAGTACGTGTGCAAAATGTGGAATTGATTGGGCAACAGGGAGTAGACTAACTTTTGATTACAAGATTTGACCACGACACACATAGGAGTCAAGTAAACCCGTTGAATAAAACCGTTGAAAAAAATGCTCTGACAGTATGTGCATTGTAAAAACTTTGTGTTTTATCTCTCTTAAATTTAGCAATCTTTGGAAGAACGTAATCAACCAGGTAGGGTGTTGACTGTTATGTTAACCGACTATCTGTGTTGTATTGAATTATATTTCTAAGTTTACTAGGTTTGTTTTCTCTTTCATTTGTACCTGATGATGATTGCTTGTGTTGCAATCGAAACGTCGTGTGGTATTATTTAATTTATTATTTTCTCTTTCTACGTGACTTTACCGAAAGAACCAACGAGTTTTTGCATTGTCTTTGAAGCTAATTGGTCTACACCAGAGACAGCTTTCTTTCGAGCCTAGTCTCACTAACAGTGTTAGGCCAGAGGACGCCATCTTAACACAACTGTTTTATTGCCAAAAAAGGGAAAACCCGATTATCATTCTCATTGGTTTTATTCGGTAAAGTCACGTAGGTAAAAAATCTAATAAAATAAATGAAAACTCAATTAAATCGGTGATTTAATTTAGTTATTTTCATTTATTTTATTTTTTACCTACGTGACTTTACCGAAAAAACTAAAGAACGAAAGCTTCAAATCCGATTATCATTATTTAATACTGGCAAAGGAGGTCCCATGATAGAGCTCTCCATGTCCTGATAGTGCGTTGTCCTTGTGCTGGTCGCCTTGTGGCATCCTCTGGTCTAACACTGTTAGTGAGACGAGGCTCTAAAGAAAGCCGTCTCTGATGTGGACCAATCAGTTTCAAAGACAATGCACCATAGACTGTCAGAGCATGTTTTTTTGTTTGCATGTTCACCACAAGTATGTGTGCTTAATGCAGACATGATTCCTTGCAAAGGTTTCAGTTTGGTGTTTTAACATCTTCACACCTCTTTTAGTATTGCCAGAAAAGTGAAAAACCTATTATCATAATCTAATACTGGCAAAGGAGGTCCCGTGATGTCGCACACGCTGGTTTGGGATTCAGCTGGGTTCTACAGCTCCGCGGGTCCGTGGTCTCGGCCCGGCGGCGCTCCCCGTACCTGTCCACCCCACCCGCTACGCCCCATAGCGTGCACCACCTCCCACGCTCGCCGGCCCCGCTTGCATCTCGGCCTTCGTGCCGGCACCGGCGCCGCACGACTCCACGCGGCACAGGTCCCGGCAAGATTGGCGGTCGAGCCGCGGGAAGAAGGTGACGCCGGCCCAGCGCTCCAGCTGCTCCAGCTGCACCTTGGAAGGAGCCGAGCGGCGTCCCCTGCGGCACCGGCGCGTTGGGGATCACGAACGCCGCTAGCACCGCGCCCTCCGCGGTGGCGCCCTCCGCGGGTGGTGCCACCGCCGTCTTCGGCGCCGCCAATATCTTCGGTACCACGGTCAGCGCCGCCATCGCCGCCGGTCGTACCCTGAGCCACGATGACCTTGTACAGGTGGGTCGGCACCGCCACCTCGTTTGCGCCGATCACCTGTGACGGGCACGGTCGGAGAGACGCGTTGCTGCGAGAGACTCCGTGGTGGCGGCAGAAGGCAGCGAGCATAGCCGCTGTACATAATCTGTGTCCCCCCCCCCCCCCGTCTCCCACCATTCCCCCAATCCAATCGTCAAGTGTGGCCAAGTAACCCACAGGCTCTGTGCAAGGCCCTCGTTCATCCATCCAGCAGTGGCTAGAACAAACGTGGTTCACGTGAAGAGGAGACGCTGTCCCGCCCACAGCCATAGCCCATCGATTCATCCTGCCACGGCGAGGACTCGGTCGATACCAGACACCGTTTCGTCTCATCCACCACCACCGTGTTCAACCACCACGACAACAACACACCCATCCACTCATCCACCACCACTGTTCAACCACCACAACAACACACCCATCTATTCACCATCCACACCACCGTGTTCAACCACCACGACAACAACACACCCATCCATTCACCCATCCACCACCACCGTGTTCAACCACCACGACAACAACACACCATCCACTCACTCATCCACCACCACCGTGTTCAACCACCACGACAACAACACACCCATCCACTCACTCATCCACCACCACCGTGTTCAACCACCACGACAACAACACACCCATCCACTCACTCATCCACCACCACCGTGTTCAACCACCCGACAACAAACACACCCATCCATTCACTCATCCACCACCACCATGTTCAAACCACCACGACAACAACACACCCATCCATTCACTCATCCACCACCACCGTGTTCAACCACCACGACAACAACACACCCATCCACTCATCCACCACCACCGTGTTCAACCACCACGACAACAACACACCCATCCATTCACTCATCCACCACCACCGTGTTCAACCACCACAACAACACACCCATCCACTCATCCACCACCACCGTGTTCAACCACCACAACAACACACCCATCCATTCACATCATCCACCACCACCGTGTTCAACCACCACGACAACAACACACCCATACCATTCACTCATCCACCACCACCGTGTTCAACCACCACGACAACAACACACCCATCCATTCCACTCATCCACCACCACCGTGTTCAACCACCACCACAACAACACACCCATCAATTCACTCATCCACTCACTCGCCACACTGCAGGCTCACATCACTTCTCTCTAATCTCTACTCTTCCCTCGCACTCCTCCAATTCGGAATCTCTCGCAACACGAATGTCCTCGCTCAATACACGAAACGCGTTCGTAACTCTCTATCCGTTGCAACTGCGACGACAGTGCTGTTCGCTGCTGTTCGCTGTTGTTCGCTGTTGTTCGCTGCTGTTCGCTGCTGTTCGCTTCTGGCCGGCCGGGTGACGTTTCGGCCCCTGTGCTCGGCAACCGTCTTCACAAATGATTCCCCCCGAAGCCCGATTCCCAGCCATGCCCTGCGTGAGTGACCCTTGCCCTCCACTCACCTCGTAGCTGACAAGTCTCTTGCTCTGCCCGCCACCGCTGCCAGCGCCACTGTCTTGGGCCAGCGCGAGAGGCCCCGTCACCACCCACACGTCGGCGTAGAGCGCCGTCAGCTGCTCACACAGCGACTCCAGGCTGCGCGAAGGCAAAGATCCCCCGTGTAGCCTTGACAGACTTTTGGGGCAAGTGCTGTAAGCGAGCAGTTATGACGGCAGGCACGGCACACGAGGGGGTGGGTGGCCATCGCCACGCCCGACCGCCTTGGCCTCCCCAGTGGCGATTTTTACACACCGCACCAGGTACCCATTTTGAGGCCGAGTCGACCTAGAGGAGGCCCAGGACCGGGGTTAAGATAATCGTCACTGGTGCTGGCCGTGGGCGGGAATCGAACTCGGGCCGCCAGGTTCGCAGCGCGGCGTAGCGCTAACCGCTTTACCTGACCGCTCCCCATGCACATGCGGCTGAGTGTGTAGCGGCCCCTAGTGGCTGCGCAGGTCACGTGGACCACACCGGTGCACACGTGTCGATGTGTCCTCGATCTGCCCGGGGTGGCTCGGCGAGAGAGCGAGCGGCTCCGAGCAATCGCAAACGTCGCAAAGTCACATCCTGAAGGTTGTTCGGGAGGGTGGAGGCAGGTTGACTCGGCCCATCATCAACATTCCTTCTCCTGGGGTCGCTAAAATAGGAGAGAAAACAAACTTTTGTGGCCAAGTCAATGGCGCTTTTCACACGACCACCATCGCTCCTACCATCAGAATGTGGAATTTCCAGGGGCTGTGAACAGGAGATAAGCACCAACGCCTCAATGTACACTGCACGTGCGCACGCGTGCAGATGTGTAGGCGTGGAGGCGTGCAGATGTGTAGGTGTGTAGGTGTGCGTGGGTGCGTGTGCGCGGTTTTCGGGGCGCTACCTTCGCCAGATGCCCTCGTTGTTGGAGATATCCTGGGGCACGATGTTGGAGAAGTAGAACGTCTGATTCATGGCCTCCTGTGGGTCACGGTGCCAGTGGTGAGTTACTGCTCAGGGCACGACACACATCCTCACTGCCCACCCTCCTCCTGCTGCTGCTGCTGCTCCGCTCACCCCGCTGCTGAACTATGGAACTCAATCACCCTCCTGCTTGAGAACCCGGTTGAATCACGATTCAGTCGGTGTGAGTCTATGGGTCTTTGTGTGAGTCTCTGGGTCTCTGTGTGAGTCTCTGCATGAGTCTGTGCATCTCTGTGTGAGTCTATGGGTCTCTGAGTCCCTGGGTTTCTGTGAGTATCTGGGTCTCTGTGTGAGTCTATGGGTCTCTGTGTGAGTCTCTGGGTCTCTGTGTGAGTCTCTGCATGAGTCTGTGCATCTCTGTATGAGTCTATGGGTGTCTGAGTCCCTGGGTTTCTGTGAGTCTATGGGTCTCTGTGTGAGTCTCTCTGTCTCTGTGTGAGTCTCTAGGTCTCTGTGTGAGTCTCTGGGTCTCTGTGTGAGTCTCTGGGTCTCTGTGTGAGTCTCTCTCGGTCTCTGTGTGAGTCTCTCTCGGTCTCTGTGTGAGTCTCTGTGCGAGTCTATGGGTCTCTGTGCGAGTCTACGGGTCTCTGTGCGAGTCTACGGGTCTCTGTGCGAGTCTACGGGTCTCTGTGCGAGTCTCTGGGTCTCTGTGCGAGTCTCTGTGTGAGTCTCTGGGTCTCTGTGTGAGTCTGTGTCTCTGTGATTCTCTGGGTCTCTGTGCGAGTCTCTGGGTCTCTGTGTGAGTCTCTGGGTCTCTGTGTGAGTCTGTGTCTCTGTGATTCTCTGGGTCTCTGTGCGAGTCTCTGGGTCTCTGTGCGAGTCTCTGGGTCTCTGTGTGAGTCTCTCTCGGTCTCTGTGTGAGTCTCTGTGCGAGTCTATGGGTCTCTGTGCGAGTCTACGGGTCTCTGTGCGAGTCTACGGGTCTCTGTGCAGTCTCTGGGTCTCTGTGCGAGTCTCTGGGTCTCTGTGTGAGTCTCTGGGTCTCTGTGTGAGTCTGTGTCTCTGTGATTCTCTGGGTCTCTGTGTGAGTCTCTCTCGGTCTCTGTGTGAGTCTCTCTCGGTCTCTGTGCGAGTCTCTGTGCGAGTCTATGGGTCTCTGTGCGAGTCTACGGGTCTCTGTGCGAGTCTACGGGTCTCTGTGCGAGTCTACGGGTCTCTGTGCGAGTCTACGGGTCTCTGTGCGAGTCTATGGGTCTCTGTGCGAGTCTATGGGTCTCTGTGCGAGTCTACGGGTCTCTGTGCGAGTCTACGGGTCTCTGTGCGAGTCTACGGGTCTCTGTGCGAGTCTATGGGTCTCTGTGCGAGTCTACGGGTCTCTGTGCGAGTCTACGGGTCTCTGTGCGAGTCTATGGGTCTCTGTGCGAGTCTACGGGTCTCTGTGCGAGTCTACGGGTCTCTGTGCGAGTCTACGGGTCTCTGTGCGAGTCTATGGGTCTCTGTGCGAGTCTACGGGTCTCTGTGCGAGTCTACGGGTCTCTGTGCGAGTCTACGGGTCTCTGTGCGAGTCTACGGGTCTCTGTGCGAGTCTACGGGTCTCTGCGCGAGTCTACGGGTCTAACAATCGCTGCGGTTGGAGTTGAAACCCGGAGTGGAACCTCGGCTCCCAGCGATGCCAACTCCTCCGCATCTCCTCCTGCCCTCTGCGTGCAGAACGCTCCTCGTTCTCACGAGTCACCGAGTGTTGACCCCTGAACTTGGAACATCGCGAGGTGGACTGCCCACCTGGCTGAACTTGTTGTCCTCGGCCGGGGCCATGTGGCCGCGCGACCACCCGCTGTCCCGGAAGTCCGAGTCCGAGGCGGAGAACCGGGGCTCGATGCCCGGGTCGGGGTGGAAGTGGCAGTGCTTGCGGTTGGCGTCGCCTGTGTATGTGTGTGGGGGGGAGGGGGGTGGTGGTGGTGGGGGGGGAGTGGGGGAAGGGGGTGGGGGGGGGGTGAGCGAAGAGCCAGGTGAGTTGCTCGGTGAATAGCCAAGCAGGTGAGCTGTGAGGTGAGCGAGTCGCCAGATGGGCTGCCAGGTGAGATAATAGGTGAGCTGCCAGGTGAGTGAACAGGTGAGCTGCCAGGTGAGCTGCCAGGTGAGTGAACAGGTGAATAAACAAGTGAGCCGCCAGGTGAGTGAACAGATGGGCTGCCAGGTGAGCTAATAGGTGAGTGAACAGGTGAGTGAACAGGTGAGCTAATAGGTGAGCTGCCAAGTGAACTGCCAGGTGAGTGAACAGGTGAGCCGCCAGGTGAGTGAGCAGGTGAACAGCCAGGTGAGTGAACAGGTGAGCTGTCAGGTGAGTGAACAGGTGAGCCGCCAGGTGAGTGAGCAGGTGAACAGCCAGGTGAGTGAACAGGTTAGCTGCCAGGTGAGTGAGCAGGTGAGCCGCCAGGTGAGTGAGTGGGGTTGGCGTGCGCACCGCTGAAGCAGGCCAGAGTGAGGTGCTCGGCCACCCAGGCCGGGCCGCGCCGCGCCCGGTCGTACGAGAGTGCGTGGTGCGCGTAGACGCGGGGGCTCGCGCCGCGGTCCGGCAGCCCCCAGCGCTCCAGCGGGGACCCTCCCCCCTCGGGGGGGGGATCTGCTCACACACGGGGGGGGGGGGGGGGGGCACTACGTGTGGGTAAGGGGGTACGGGGACACGGGATATGCCGGTCGTGGAGGTCGTCCACTACCCGCCTTGACCGTGGTATGTTTCACACGAAGGCTTTCGCGACCAATGTTGTTCTTCATAGAGGTTTCGATTTAAAGCTTTCGTGACTGCAGGGATTCATCTTCTTGGTTCTTTCGGTAAAGTCACGCAGAAGGGAAATACTAAAATTATAAAAATAAAACATAATAAAATAATTCTCACGACGTTTCGGCCACAACGCAACGGTGGTGTTCATTCAGACGCTGCCTTTCCGAAAGACCTGTTCTTCACCTGAGGACGGCTGCTTGCGTTGTGGCCGAAACGTCGTGAGAATTGTATTTTATTATGTTTTAATTTTATTATTTTATTATTTCCCTTCTACGTGACTTTACCGAAAGAACCAACAAGATCATAGAGGTTGTTGGGTGAGATGGCGCGAGTACAAATGTGTCGTTAGAGCCGCCACCACCCGACACGGCCAACCGGTGAGGGGATTTGTCACGTAAACAAAACGCCAAGTGAATCCACAACATTTACAATCTTGAGTCCGACGTTTCGCCGGTAATTACATCCAGCATCATCGGGCGAATCTGGCTTACGCGATCTCACCCAAACACCTCGATTGTTGCCGTGGTATGATGGCAGTACAGCAAGTGGGTTCATTGCCATCGTCTATCCACATCTGTACGCGCGGGTTTCCAACCCACGTGTTGGTAACGACGAGCTGACACGCGAGTTCATTGGTACGGGTTTCTTTTTGTCGTCAATCGAGTTACTTGGCGTTCCCTCTCCGTCCCCCCCCCCCCCCCTCCGTTGACCCCTCTGTTGACCCCCCCCCTCCGTTCACACCCCCCCCCCCCTCCGTTGACCCCTCTGTTGACCCCCCCCCTCCGGTCACACCCCCCCTCCCTCCGTTGACCCCCCCTCCGTTGACCCCCCCCTCCGTTGACCCCCCCCTCCGTTGACCCCTCTGTTGACCCCCCCCCCTCCGGTCACACACCCCCCTCCCTCCGTTGACCCCCCCCTCCGTTGACCCCCCCCTCCGTTGACCCCCCCCTCCGTTGACCCCCCCTCCGTTGACCCCCCCTCCGGTCACACCCCCTCCTCTGTTGACCCCCCCTCCCTCCTTTGACCCCCTCCCCTCCGTTGACCCCTCTGTTGACCCCCCCCCCCGTTCACACCCCCCTCCGTTGACCCCCCCTCCGTTGACCCCCCCCTCCGTTGACCCCCCCTCCGTTCACACCCCCCCCGTTGACCCCTCTGTTGACCCCTCTGTTGACCCCCCCTCCGTTCACACCCCCCCTCCCTCCGTTGATCCCCCCCCTCCGTTGACCCCCCCCCCTCCGTTCACACACCCCCCCCCCCCTCCGTTCACCCCCCCTCCACCCCCCCTCTGTTCACCCCCCCCTTACTCCGTTCACCCTCCCCCCCCCTCCGTTCACCCCCCCCTCCGTTCAACCCCCCCCCCCCGTTCAGCCCCTCTCCCTCCGTTCACACCCCCCCTTCCGTTGACCCCCCCCCCTGTTGACCCCCCCTACTCCCCCCCCCCCACTCACGAGTCGTGTCCGCCCCCTGCTGCTGCTTGCGACGCCGCAGCCACAACTCGAGCAGCGCCAGGCCAGAGAGCGAGAAGCCCGCGCCGTTCACGAGCCCCCAGCGGAACGACATGGCCGGGGGGGGGGGTGTGGGGCACAGGGGGGAGGGGGTCACAGTGGGGGGTCACGGGGGGGGTCACCACAGACACGGAGGGAGACACGTGGACACTGGAAACACAGAAACGCAGGGGTCACGTACGAATGTCGAACTTCTTTTACACCGTACGTTGCCGTAAAGACACGGGGGGGTGGGGGTAGAGACGGAGACACAGAAGGACACGACGGGGAGACACCGTGGGACTCCGGAGACAAGTCGGGGACACGGGGGACTCACGGGGACACGGGAGGAGACGCGATGTCGCTTGTGTACCCACGTGTGCGGCGACTGTCAGAATCGAAATCGGCTCGACCAATTAAATCGAACTCACGATTCTGCATAGAGCACCGAGTTGAACGGAATCGGAATCGATAAATGTGAATCGATGTTACGGTCTACGGATCGCATCGCGCGTCCCCCACGGAAGATTGTCAGCGCAATGAATCGAGCTGAGAATCGCAAATCGATTCCTCGTGTACAGATCCTCGCTTTTGATTCGTGTGCGGGGAGTCGGATGATTGTAATCGATTTTCTTGATTCGTAGTGTAAACCGCCAGACGATTCCACATGCGTTGCTATGGTAAAATAATCGATTGTTGGATCGAGTGCTAACTATGGATCGAGTGCTAACTATGAATCGAGGAAAATTTTATCAGCACAGTGCTGTATGGATACGTTCCTTAGTTGATTATTGGTAAAAGTAGGTAATTGGTTAACGTAACCTGTCTCAAAGTGCTACCCCCTGTCCATAAATGACGTCACGCACCTGGGGGGGGGGGGTCAGACATTTGGGGTCAAAACTTGTCCAAAATCGCGTGACGTCATTTATGGACGGCCCCTAATTGAATAAGGGGATCTCGGATGTAGCTCTGTCATGTCCACTTCTGCGTCATCGCCTTAATCCCCCGTCTGCGTCAGAACGAAGCTGAAGGATTCCTCCACAACTCCTGGTTGTAATTACTAATTACTAGAATTGTAAATGTTGTGGGTTTACTCTCCAACACAAC
Source organism: Lethenteron reissneri (assembly GCF_015708825.2). NCBI lineage: Eukaryota > Metazoa > Chordata > Hyperoartia > Petromyzontiformes > Petromyzontidae > Lethenteron > Lethenteron reissneri. The sequence continues at coordinate 7,249,689 of NC_083839.1, forward strand.
CTTTGTGCCGAACTAGTAACTAATTGGCACGTACTGTTTAGGTGACAAACCTTTTTCTAATTGGCTGTGTCGGGTGGTGGCGGGTTTAACGACACATATTTACGCGATCTGACCCAACAAAAACTATTTTACACGCTTTTATTTTACTCGCTCTGTCTGTTGTCGTATCCTCAAAAAATATTATAACTCAATTTTTACCCACTTCCCAATGTGCTATCGACTGCAAACTTTAAATACCTTTGTCATACTGATGACAAGACTATATTCTATCATAAAAAATCCAAAACATATATATTTTTACATTTTACACGCTTTTATTTCACTTACTCTGTGTGTTGTCGTATCCTCAAATCTTGTAACTCAATTTCACCCGTCTTCCCAATGTCGTATCGACTGCAAACTTGGTATAGGTATGTCACACTGATGACAATACTATATTCTATCATTATTTTTTTAAACAATCATTTTTACGGGTCTAATTGTCCACGCTCAACTCACATTGGCTGTAAATCACCACGGCCCCTTACGCTGTGGCAAGCTGCGGGCCCACTTCCTGGAGTCGTGGAGTTCTGCCATTATTTATGTATAACTTTGGTCGCTTCCGTGTGCCGTTCTGTGTGTGGACCAGAGTGTCACTTGAAGAAGGCGGTCTCAGCGGTAGTTATGTGATATCCACTTCCGCGTGCCGATCTGTGTGTGGACCAGAGTGCCACTTGAAGAAGAGGATCTCAGCGGTAACTCTGTGATATCCACCTCCGCGTGCCGTTCTGTGTGTGGACCAGAGTGTCACTTCAAGAAGGGGATCTCAGCGGTAACTCTGTGATATCCACTTCCGTGTGCCGTTCTGTGTGTGGACCAGAGTGTCACTTCAAGAAGGGGATCTCAGCGGTAACTCTGTGATATCCACTTCCGTGTGCCGTTCTGTGTGTGGACCAGAGTGTCACTTCAAGAAGGGGATCTCAGCGGTAACTCTGTGATATCCACTTCCGCGTGCCGTTCTGTGTGTGGACCAGAGTGCCACTTGAAGAAGAGGATCTCAGCGGTAACTCTGTGATATCCACCTCCGCGTGCCGTTCTGTGTGTGGACCAGAGTGTCACTTCAAGAAGGGGATCTCAGCGGTAACTCTGTGATATCCACTTCCGTGTGCCGTTCTGTGTGTGGACCAGAGTGTCACTGGAAGAAGAGGATCTCAGCGGTAACTCTGTGATATCCACTTCCGTGTGCCGTTCTGTGTGTGGACCAGAGTGTCACTTGAAGAAGGGGATCTCAGCGGTAACTCTGTGATATCCACTTCCGTGTGCCGTTCTGTGTGTGGACCAGGGTGCCACTTGAAGAAGGGGATCTCAGCGGTAACTCTGTGATATCCACTTCCGTGTGCCGTTCTGTGTGTGGACCAGAGTGTCACTTGAAGAAGGAGGTCTCAGCGGTAACTCTGTGATATCCGCTTCCGTGTGCCGTTCTGTGTGTGGACCAGAGTGTCACTTGAAGAAGGGGATCTCAGCGGTAACTCTGTGATATCCACTTCCGTGTGCCGTTCTGTGTGTGGACCAGAGTGTCACTGGAAGAAGGGGATCTCAGCGGTAACTCTGTGATATCCACTTCCGTGTGCTGTTCTGTGTGTGGACCAGAGTGTCACTTGAAGAAGGAGGTCTCAGCGGTAACTCTGTGATATCCGCTTCCGTGTGTCGTTCTGTGTGTGGACCAAAGTGTCACTTGAAGAAGACGGTCTCAGCGGTAACTCTGTGATATCCACTTCCGTGTGCCGTTCTGTGTGTGGACCAGAGTGTCACTTGAAGAAGGGGATCTCAGCGGTAACTCTGTGATATCCACTTCCGTGTGCCGTTCTGTGTGTGGACCAGAGTGTCACTGGAAGAAGGGGATCTCAGCGGTAACTCTGTGATATCCACTTCCGCGTGCCGTTCTGTGTGTGGACCAGAGTGTCACTTGAAGAAGGCGATCTCAGCGGTAACTCTGTGATATCCACTTCCGCGTGCCGTTCTGTGTGTGGACCAGAGTGTCACTTGAAGAAGGCGATCTCAGCAGTAACTCTGACATCCACTTCTGCGGGCCGTTCTGTGTGTGGACCAGTGTGTCACTTGAGGAAGAAGGTCTCAGCAGTAACTCTGTGATATCCACTTCCGTGTGCCGTTCTGTGTGTGGACCAGAGTGTCACTTGAAGAAGGCGATCTCAGCAGTAACTCTGTGATATCCACTTCCGTGTGCCGTTCTGTGTGTGGACCAGAGTGCCACTTGAAGAAGAGGATATCAGCGGTAACTCTATGATATCCACTTCCGTGTGCCGTTCTGTGTGTGGACCAGAGTGTCACTTGAAGAAGGCGATCTCAGCAGTAACTCTGTGATATCCAATTCCGCGGGCCGTTCTGTGTGTGGACCAGTGTCACTTGAAGAAGGCGATCTCAGCAGTAACTCTGTGATATCCAAATCCGCGGGCCGTTCTGTGTGTGGACCAGAGTGTCACTTGAAGAAGGCGATCTCAGCAGTAACTCTGTGATATCCACTTCCGTGTGCCGTTCTGTGTGTGGACCAGAGTGCCACTTGAAGAAGGGGATCTCAGCGGTAACTCTATGATATCCACTTCCGTGTGCCGTTCTGTGTGTGGACCAGAGTGTCACTTGAAGAAGGCGATCTCAGCAGTAACTCTGTGATATCCAATTCCGCGGGCCGTTCTGTGTGTGGACCAGAGTGTCACTTGAAGAAGGCGATCTCCGCAGTAACTCTGTGATATCCAAATCCGCGGGCCGTTCTGTGTGTGGACCAGAGTGTCACTTGAAGAAGGCGATCTCAGCGGTAACTCTGTGATATCCACTTCCGCGTGCCGTTCTGTGTGTGGACCAGAGTGTCACTTGAAGAAGGCGATCTCAGCGGTAACTCTGTGATATCCACTTCCGCGTGCCGTTCTGTGTGTGGACCAGAGTGTCACTTGAAGAAGGCGATCTCAGCAGTAACTCTGACATCCACTTCTGCGGGCCGTTCTGTGTGTGGACCAGTGTGTCACTTGAAGAAGAAGGTCTCAGCAGTAACTCTGTGATATACACTTCCGTGGGCCGTTTTGTGGACCAGAGTGTCACTTGAAGAAGAAGGCGATCTCAGCAGTAACTCTGTGAAATCCACTTCCGTGTGCCGTTCTGTGTGTGGACCAGAGTGTCACTTGAAGAAGAGGATCTCAGCGGTATCTCTGTGATATCCACTTCCGTGTGCCGTTCTGTGTGTGGACCAGAGTGCCACTTGAAGAAGAGGATATCAGCGGTAACTCTATGATATCCACTTCCGTGTGCCGTTCTGTGTGTGGACCAGAGTGTCACTTGAAGAAGGCGATCTCAGCAGTAACTCTGTGATATCCAATTCCGCGGGCCGTTCTGTGTGTGGACCAGAGTGTCACTTGAAGAAGGCGATCTCAGCAGTAACTCTGTGATATCCAAATCCGCGGGCCGTTCTGTGTGTGGACCAGAGTGTCACTTGAAGAAGGCGATCTCAGCGGTAACTCTGTGATATCCACTTCCGTGTGCCGTTCTGTGTGTGGACCAGAGTGTCACTTGAAGAAGGTGATCTCAGCGGTAACTCTGTGATATCCATTTCCGTGTGCCGTTCTGTGTGTGGACCGGAGTGCCACTTGAAGAAGAGGATCTCAGCGGTAACTCTGTGATATCCATTTCCGCGGGCCATCCTCTCGCACGGAGGGGTTGCACTGCTCACTTGCGAGATTTCCGAATGGATTCTCGTGACACGAGACTCACCAGGTGGGCAGTCCGCGTAGCACGGAGGGACGCGTCGCGAAGCAGTTTGTCGATTAGTGAACGGAGTGAAGCCTCGTCTCCCATAGAGGATAAAGTTCACCTCGTAAATTAACTCGTTAAGTCTCTGACGTCTGGATGTGTAAAAAAGTCATTTTGAGCGGTTACATTTTCATGTTCGTGTTAGTTACTGCCGGCATCACAGAGATGGACTTAAGACTCATGTCGAACAGAGAGGGTCCTTTGTCTAAACACGTGCGAGTTTGCCAGCCCTGGTTCAAGCGAGTCTGACTTTGCTGATGAGTCACTGAATGTCGAAACCGGTCTTTGCCTACAAAATCTGGCAGTTTTGGCAGCATTGGCTCAGGCGAGCCTGACTGCTGATGAGATATTGAAAGTCGAAACCGGTCGTTGCGTCTAAACATTTGGCATTTCGCCAGCTCTAGGTTCAAGAGAGTCTGACACGGAACGTGTTGTTTGTTGTTGGTTGTTGTTGTTTGTGCACCACTGCCAACGCAGCAGCAGCGGCATCATCACCACCAACACCACAGTTCGCTTACACAGGTACGACGAAACGAGCTCACCCCGAGTGCCATGAATGTTGTTATTGTTGATATTTTATTGTTTGTCTGTTGTTGTTGTTCACACAATCCGTCCACGCGTCGTTCATTTGAACCGATATAAAAAAAAATTACCCCCCCCCCCCCCCCATGAACCAACCTGCCCGGCCCAACCGGCCCGGTTACCACCATCACCAGCATGCACCCACCCACGCGGTCGCCGATTGTCACTGGCCGCCACCAATTAATGTGTTCCTCAAGGGCAGCGGTTCTTAATCTGGATCCACGGCTCTCGGGGGTTAAACAGTCGCGGTGATCGATGCGCTCGCAAGGGTTGTGCGACGATAATATGAGGGGAGCGGTGGCGCAGTGGTTAGCGCCGCACCGGGCGCTGCGAATCCGGCGGCGAGCCGAGTTCGATTCCCGCACGCAGCCAGACGTGGCAGCGAAATACTTTAACCGGTCGTGCGCCTCCCCTAGGTCGACTCGGCCTTAAATCGAGTACTCTGCGTGGGGTGTTTGAGCATCAGCAATGGGGAGACAAAGGCGGCCGGCCGGGCGTGGTGCTGACCACCCACCCCCTCGTGTGTGCCGTGCCGGCCTTCATAGCTACTCGCTAACAGCACTTGCCCCAACAGTCTGTTAGAGGCTATACGGGGGATTATTTGTCAGCTCTGCTATATCTGCTGTGTTCGGGCACGATGACAGACGTTTCGTGCCACCACGTGTCTGGGAGGTGCTCTCGTGGCTGACGCAAAGGAGGAGCTGCACCAAGCCAAGCCAGCACGTTGGTGTGGGGGGGAGGGGCGCGAAACGTCGGACATGGTGCCGAGCGACGCACAAAGGTACGTACCCGAACAGCTGCACAAGCACCAACACCCCCGGTCGGATGATCGGGTGAAACAAAAAGTCGCAATCGTAGAGAGGAGAAGAGTGCAGCGTGCATGCGACTGCCGTGCCTTGCACGAGCGGTAGTTTCCATCGGAAGCAGCAGCAGCAGCAGAGGTCGCAAACGGGTTTTGATTCCTTACCCGTACCCGGCCGCACCAGGGTCGCAATCCGGTACCCGTACCCTACCCGATACCGACCCTGGTGCGGCCGGGTACGGGTAGACCGATTGCGACCTCTGGGATGAAGCCATGTTGCAGGCTCGGGTGGGTTGATTCTAGGAACTTGAATTGTGAGAAGAGACAAGACGTTGGGAAATAAGTGACAAACGGTTACTCACCAGTGACTCACGGTCTACCCGTACCCGGCCGCACCAGGGTCGCAAACGGGTACCCGTACCCGGCCGGGTACGGGTAGCCGGGTATCGGGTAGGGTACGGGTATCGGGTACCCGGTTGCGACCTCTGACTTAGCAGCAGGCGGCGTGATCAATCCACCGCTGCACGAAGGCTCCTCTCGAGGTGGACTCACCAATTGTTTATTACGCAACTGGCTCGGGGTGAGAGTGAGCGGCAGTCGGGTTCACATCCTGGGTTGGGGTGGCGGAAAGGGGTCGACTCAGCCAATAATCCTCTCTTTCTCTGGGGTAGATAAAATAGATATCAATTTGTGGGGGGGGGGGGGGGAGTAAACAGTAGTTGTCTTATGGGGAGACTCGCCCCCGCCATAGTAATGTGGAATTTCCCCCCAATGGCTCAGCGAGGCTGTAAACGGATGAGCACCGGTGGTCTCAATGCCCATATGTGCAGTAAATCACTTGTAACTTCACGGCCCGTATTTTACGGCTAACACCTGGCGCCGCCGCTGCCGTATTAACCAGGGCCGCCTGCTCGATTCGAACCACGCACACGCGAGCGCGCCACCGCTGGGCCACGAGCCGTAGCCGAAGAGAGGGGACTGGTGGAGTGGAGACGCCGCTTTAGAGGCAGCGGGAGGTAGGGCCCTGCCAGATGTGTGCACGCTGAACTTCTTTCGCGCCGTACGTAGCCAACCGTGCTAATCGGAGGTGCGGGGGAGGGGGTAAGGACAACAAACTAAACACAAACAACGAGCAGTTCCAGGGAAATTTGCTTTCAGTCGAGATTTAAAAGTGCACCACTCCGGTGGCTTCCTATTATCGGAAGGAAGAGCGTTCCAGACGGCCGCAGAAGCGCATCAGAAAGCCGCCACCGCCGCTGCGAGGATGAGCGGAGTTCGCGAGGTGCTGCGGTTCATTTGCGGCAGAACAGGCGGCGGTGGTGGGGGTGGTGGGGGTGGTGGGGAAGTCAGGATCGGGGGGGGGGGGGTGAGACAATCAGTCGTGAGAGGTCACACGCATCGATCGTGCTGGGGGAAGAGAGAGAGAGTGTGGATCTGGAGGGGAGACAACACACACACACACACGTGCGCACACACATCCACTCTGCAGCGAGCCCCAGCGATGCCAGATCAGAGTTATTTTACCAGGAGATATTGCGGGTGGCGTGCAGGAAAGTTTAGCATTGTGAGGTTCACAGACACATCTGGTCTGATTGTTCCCAAGAGGGTTTGACACATTTTTTCTTGTCAATTTTGTTTAGTTTTTTTGAGTAGAGGTGTCATTTACCTCCGCTGCGTTTTGCCCGCAATGAGGGTCGATGCACAAGCTGACAACAACGCAACCCCTGCTCAACAACAACAACAACCCCTCCTCAACAACAACAACAACACCGTGGCTCTCTCCGTTGTAGAAAACATAAATGAGTATAATTTGCCGATGTTTCGGGCAATCGCCCTTCGTCATTGCTCCCTGCGGTGAATGAAGAGCCAGTGCCCAACACGGCTAAATTTGTCACGGTGTGTAAATACATATTGTTTTTGTTACCGGTGTAAGGCACCACCACTCGAATACAATGTATAGTTCTATCCAAAATAATAACAATAGTCCTATATTTAACAGGTGCGTGAGATTTCTCAAACAATATTACGGCTCATATTATAGGTTTTTGGGTTAGATCGCGTTATTTATAACACACCAGTGGGCTACAGAAGTGAATTAATTTGTCCTTTGTAAACGTGACACATGTTTTGCTGTTTGGCCGTGTCGGGTGGTGGAGGGTTACGACACATTTATAAATAACGCGATCTAACCCAAAAACCTTTATCATGAATTATATTGGTCGCGAAAGCCTCCACGTGTTAAACGGAATATTACGGGTCACAATTGATTGTTGGGATCGGATCGCTGGGTCGACTCAAACGTCGCGTCGTATCTGCCCTTCTCCTCCCGACGCAGCCCATTGATGAAGTCGTCACGTGGCCTCGGGTCCGAGCGCTTCGGCGGGACCCCCTCGACGGCGTTGCTGGAGGGCGATCCACACAACCGCTGGAACCATCGGGGTGAGGACGCGTTGGTAGTCGCCATCTAACCGGCAGCGTAAAGTCGGGGGCGCCCGTCGAAGTTAGGGCTCAAATTTGGCCACTCGGGCGGCGTTTGTTCACGTGATCGCTTTTTTTTCTTCCCCCCATGACGAATGGTCCGCGTCGGGTGGAGGAGGGTATACGACATAACGTTTTACTCACCCCCCCCCCCGCCAATTTTTTTTTTTTTAAATCAATTATGAAACCAATAATCCAATATGAATGTTACCCTATATTCTTCTGCTGGTACGAAGGGGGTTTATTAGGAATGCGGTGTAGAGATCGAACAGGGGCTGTCACGCACACACCCGTGCGCCCTGAATTAGGGCTACACAAAAACACGGAAAGTGGTTGTTGTTGTTGTTGACACGGAGCGTGTTGAGTGGTTGTTGTTGTTTGTTTGTGCACCACTGTCAAAGCAACAGCAGCAATAGCAGCATCGCAAATGTCTTAATAGAACGATTACGGCAAAATATTTCCCCACAATGCAAAGTTTTTTTTTTCCTGAGCTGATCGATTGGGATAATTGGTAGAAAACTTGTTCAGTCGTCAAAGTATCTTTAGATCATTTGTGTGTCCTTAATCAGAATCAAGGCTTCGTCAAATCGCCGAGGTCCGATTGCTTCTCAAACCACAGTCCTCGTGCTATACCAACAGTGCGTCCACATATTTCCGTGTTTGGCAATCATCGGGGGGGGGGGGGGGGGGGGGGGCGCGTGTGGTGCGTAGCGGTTCGCCAGCCACGGAAAAAGACGACGGGGGAAGGAGGCGACGTCAACATTCGCCAAAAGGAGTAATCCCGGGTTGGGGGGCGCCCCGAATGCGTCGCGCTCCATCCCGTTCGCGACCACCTCCTCTTTCACCAGCCTCAATTTATATCCCACCGTGGCCAATCGGGAGCTCCTGGGGTTTCACGCTCGGTGATTTTAAAAAAAAATAACAACAACGTTAGGAGGTGAAACAGGAAGCGATGCGATCGCCAGGAATCGCAACGATCGTCAGGCAGGAGGTGTGAGCGGCTAACACCCCCCACCTCGCAGATTCAAACTCCGGAGTCAATTACGGACGCAGGGCGCAGGCCCTGCAATTTCTCTGCTCTTGCCACTGCGGGCGGAAGGGGCTCCATGTGCCGTGGTTATTGGTCTACCGGTATCAAGAGTCCGTTTGGAACTCTTGCGGTGAGCAGTGCGACCCGTCCCCCCCCCCCCCCCCCTCGTGTTATTACAGAAAGGAACCCCACGGAAGTGGACTTCACAGAGCTACCTCCGAGATTTCTTCTTCGGGTGACGCCCCCCCCCCCACAGTAGGGGGCCGCACTTCTCCACCCCATCTGCGACCGAGAGTAATCCTCGACAGTCGAGCCGGATGTTTTTGAATTCTCAGAATTTGTTTTATTTAATCCAAAAATTAATCGCAAACTTTGCAACGTGACGGGGGATTGTTTTGCGCAGTCGTTGGTGACTGGGCGCAGACCATCGACTATGGGTTTCTGTGTGAGTCTATGGATCTCCATGAGTTTATGAGGCTCAATGTGAGTCTGTGGGTCTATATGCGAGCTGAGACCATCAAATCGCTCTACTGTGGTTGGTGCGGCTTAGGCACAGATTCGAACCCAGGATCTCAGCAGTCAGTGCCGGTTTAGCGTCTCACTTAAATCAACTCCTTTGTCTCAAATGTGTTAATATAAAAAAAAAGTTTAAAGGAATCCGCACTGTGGTAAGGATCACGAGGACTGGAGTTTGACAAACTGCAGTCGAGGCCGAAGGGATTTTTTATTTTATTTCTCCGAAATCTGGCAAACACTGATGTGGGTCGTCGCTCCTGTAGCAGCCGCAGCAGCAGCAGCCGCAACAGCTGCAGCTGCAGAAGCCACAGCAGCAGCAGCGGCAGCCGCAGAGAGGAGGCCCTTGAAGGCCGCCAGCAAGACGCGGCCTTCGAGGCACAACAATCACTCCTCGGATCTTCCAGACCACCGCCACCGCCGCAGCGCCGAGCCTGGCTTAGATTTTGGATCCTCCGGCCGCCCGGGCCTTGACTGTCGTGCGAGAGAGACGCAACGGCGAGAGCATTAGGGGTGAGCGGGCGAGACCTCTCCTCCTACTCCTCCTCATTCTCATTGAGCTTGAAGCTCGTCGGATTCTGATTATCATTCTCGTCCTCTCTGATTATCCTTCTCGTCCTCCCTTCCCGCGTGTGGCCGACACGCGGCCACTGCGAGCACCACCACGCGGCCCTGTCGCCCTTCATGCAGCTCGCCATTCAGATGCAGCTCCCCCACCACCACCACCACCACAGGGATGGGCCTATAGCTGGGTTGGTCTCGTGCAGCAGTTGGGCACAAGGGGGCTGAATAATGTCACCTAATAATGTAGTAATAGTGTCACAGGAGCTGAATAATGTCACCTAAAATTGTAATAATAATGTCACAACGTCCGCTCTCCCCCGTCTCCCATCTCCGTACTTTCCTGCGATGTTTTCATTCCCGACGGCCAAGCAGCTTGACCCTATCCCCCCTCCCTCCTCCCGCAACGCCCTACCGCATCATCCTTCACACACGTGTATGTGTCACATCATCAACCAAAGGTTTTACATTCATCTCGGGGTCAGCGACCTCCCCCGCTCTCACCACCCCCTCCCCCGTGTGTAATATTCCCGCACCCCGGCACACCATATCCTGTATAAACTTTCTCTCGCTCCGGGCTGTTGGCAAACTGCGCTCGCCGTGTCACCTACTGCAGTCTACCAGCGGCCCGGTAAAAGATGAAAACAACATTTTACAAAATATATATACGTAACAAAAAATCATATTCAAAAGAGCAGAGTTCACGTTGAACTTGTTTTGGTTTGGTCAATGAAGGCGGCACGGTCGGGGTGGCTCGGCGCTGGGTCGACAGACCGGCGTTGAAGGTTTGAGCAGCCAGTTGCAGGCAGCGCGAGCCACTACCGGGGCTGAAGCATCGCGACGATGACAGCTGAACAAGAGAAGCAGTCGCTCAAAAAAATCTCACGCCTAGGCCAGAGGGGGAAGGGGGCTTTGCTGCGAGGTCGCCCTGCCAGTACCCGAATATCTGAGTCGGGTTGCCACCCGTCCTGGTATTGCCCCCAGGACCGTCCTCTCGCTGGGGGAGGTGGCAACTCCGGTCCCAGGACATATCCCTGAAGTCTTGCCGGGAGACGTTGAAAGTTTTCTCTCCCCGGCATTTGTCATTTGCGTGGCAATAAAACATGAAAGCATGATTCATAATTGAGAGGGAACAAAACTATTCTGGCTTGGGTCACAAAGTGAATGATTTGCCCAAAATTTTGCCCGTGATACGTCCCGGAATTTTTTTAAGCCACAGAGTTGGCAACCCTCCGTCTCTGCGAAACATCTAACAACCGCACGAAGATCCCCCGTGCAGCCTTAACTGGTGGGGCAAGTGCTGTTAGCGAGCACCTATTTACAATCTTACACACGGAAACACGCGCGTGCGCACAGGGCCACAAAGCGAGAGGGGGACAGCAGGGAGGGGGGGGCAGTTTGCCCCCACGTCTCAGATCCGTGGGGGTGGAGGGGGGTGCTTTAAAAGGCCAGCGGTGGGAGGCCTCATTGGGAATTTCGCCCTGTGGGGCACCAAATCCATTGTGGCGGTCATGACCCCACTCACTCCTCTACAGCGGCAAGTCAGTCGTTAATGGCAGTGGTTGGTCTTCCGAGCGGAGGTGGCAGGGGGGGGAGCAGTGAGCTGGGTCGCCGTGTCACAGAATCTATTAAATGTCTCAACTTGGCGCCCCGTGTGGACTAACCCTGCCCTCAAAACAACCCCCCACACCTTTATCCTACCCTCCCCCCGCCACCCCGGCGTCCCGTCGGTGCCACACAGCAGTGCGGACGGTGGCGGTGGCGGTGCTGGCGAGGTTTGTGCCGCCCGAGCCCGCGTCATTAAATGGCAGTGAGCGGCACGGCGCGGCGCCTCTCGCCCCCTTGCGGCACCGCTCGTTCCCCATCCCCCCCCCCCCCTCCGAGTCCTGCGCTCCGACCCCGTGCGCTGCCGAGCCCCCACCCCCTAACCCCCCGTCCCCCCCAGCTCAACCTCCTCCGCATTCATCCCAGGAGGTCGTCACTCCACTGCTGCCTGTTGGCCTGGGTCGGTGAGGTCGGCGAGGCCACGGCGGCGGCCGGGGCGGGGAGTCCCATGCCGAATATGTCGCCGGCGAAGGCGTCGCCGGCAGAGCTGTTGCCACCAGCGCCGGCGATGGACGCGTCGGCCGCTCCCGTGAAAAAATCATCGATGAGTGACATATGAACACCACCATCACCACCGCCACCACCTCCTCCGCCTGCCAAGTGAGGCGACGTGGTCTGCACGAAGATGGCGTCGCTGCTGACCGACCAATCGGTCATTCCGAAAAGGTCCTCGGAGAAGGGGTTCTGCGGGCCGGACACCGGGAGACCGAACGTGGAGGACGTCTCGAGGACGCACCGGCCGTCGGCATCGGCGGTGTCGTCGGCGTCGTCGTCGGGGCTGCTCATCCGTGCGCCCGCGAGGCCAGCAAACGTCGCGTCCGCGGGGCCCAGCTCGACCGCCGATGAGGACGCTCGGCTAAACTCGAGGACGTCGTCCGAGAGGAAGCTCGCGTCGTACGTTTCGGCGCCGTCGAAGCCGAAGCCGCTCGCCTCGGGGTCGAAGGGGTCGCCGTCCCCGAGCCACGCCGGCCCTCCGTTCGTCACCGCCGCTGCCGGCTGCAAACCGCGGAACGCGTCGGCCGCAAAAGGCTCCAAGGGCGCGCCGGACTCGGGCTCGGCGAACAGCGAGCCGGCCTCGGCGAACGGGGAGACGCCGTCGAAGGGGTCTGACGCGAAGGAGAGACCCGCGGCGTCTGCAAACTCCTCGCTGCAGGCGGTCGTCTTCCATGGTTCTCCTGCTTCGTCTTGGAATCCTCGTTCTGCTTGGAATCCTGGTTCTTCTTGGTATCTTGTTTCTTCTGGGTCACCTGGTTCTTCTTGGAATCCTGTTTCTTCTGGGTCACCTGGTTCTTCTTGGTATCCTGTTTCTTCTGGGTCACCTGGTTCTTCTTGGAATCCTGGTTCTTCTTGGTGTCGTGGTTCTTCTTGGAATCCTGGTTCTTCTTGGTTTCTTGGTTCTAATTGGTATCCTGTTTCTTCTGGGTTACCTGATTCTTCTTGGTATCTTGGTTCTTTTTGGTATCTTGGTTCTAATTGGTATCCTGTTTCTTCTCCGTCACCTGGTTCTTCTGGGTATCCTGTTTCTTCTGGGTCACCTGATTCTTCTTGGTATCTTGGTTCTTTTTGGTATCTTGGTTCTAATTGGTATCCTGTTTCTTCTCCGTCACCTGGTTCTTCTGGGTATCCTGTTGCTTCTGGGTCACCTGATTCTTCTTGGAATCCTGGTTCTTCTTGGTGTCGTGGTTCTTCTTGGAATCCTGGTTCTTCTTGGTTTCTTGGTTCTAATTGGTATCCTGTTTCTTCTGGGTCACCTGGTTCTTCTTGGTATCTTGGTTCTTTTTGGTATCTTGGTTCTAATTGGTATCCTGTTTCTTCTGCGTCACCTGGTTCTTCTGGGTATCCTGTTGCTTCTGGGTCACCTGATTCTTCTTGGAATCCTGGTTCTTCTTGGAATCCTGGTTCTTCTGGGTATCTTGGTTCTTCTTGGAATCCTGGTTCTTCTTGTAAGCCTGGTTTTTCTTGGTATTTTGGTTCTTCTGGGTCACCTGGTTCTTCTTGGTATCTTGGTTCTTCTTGTAATCCTGGTTCTTCTTGGTGTCGTGGTTCTTCTGGGAATCCTGGTTCTTCTTGGTCTCCTTTTTCTCCTGGGTATCCTAAATCTCGTGGGTCTCCAGGGCCTCCCCACAGACTTGATCCAGCGCCTTGCACGTGTTCCGTCACGGCTGCCCCTGTAGGCCCGGGCCCAGGCACCTCGGCCTCTCGCGGGACCCCTCTTTGATCTCCCGCGCCGATCTCATCGTTCCTGCCCGCGTCCTCTGGCTCGTGCGCGCTCGCCTCTGTGCGCACAGCGCCACGGCCACCGTCGCCACCGCCATCGCCGCTCCCCGCAGCAGTCGGCTCGATGTCCGCATCCGCACGGCCACCCCCCGCGTCGCTCCCTACTTCCTTCCCGTCTCCCTCTCCCGCCGTGCCGCTCCGAGCCGAATGCTGCTCCCGCCGCCGTTCCCCAGCAGACGGAGGAACCGGCTTCTGTTCCTCCTGCTCTTTGCCGCCCGACTTCTCTTTGCCGCCTCGGCCAAACAGCTTGGCGAGCGGCGACCGCAACTTGGCCAGGGGGCTGCGCTTGCCCCTCGCCGCAGGCTTTGGAGCGACCGCATCGCCGCCGCCGTCGTCAGCCGCTGCAGCTGCCGCTCTGTCGCGCTCCTCTCCGTCCCTGCCCGCGCCCCTCGGTGCCGCTGTCGGACCCGTCGGCTCCGCGGCGTCCGAAGCCTCCCACGCCGGCTCGGTCGACGGCGGCCACGCGGTCGGGTGGCCGCGCTCCTCGCTCCGCCAAACATCCCCTGCCCCGCCGTCTTCCCAAGCCTCCTCCGGCTTCTCCTCCAGTTCTGCCGACGCGGCGAGGAAGACCTCTTCGTCGTTTTTCGTCTCCGAGCGCAAGGAATCATCGCCGTCGTCGTCGGAGTCGCCATCGGAGTCGCGGTCGGGAAACACCAGCGCGACGTCCGCGTCGGAGAAGCGAACCCTCTTCACCTCGGAGCCGGGCGACCGCCGCTCGGCGCCGGTGGCGATGGCCGGCCGGATGGCGGCGCCTGGCGGCCCCGGCACGGGGGGCCTCGCCTCCGGGGCGGCCGCCCTCTCGTAGAGCGCCCTGGCCGCCTGCACGTGCTGCGAGGCGGACGCGTGGGCCCCGGCTGGAAAGGACGAAGGGCGCCCCCCCTCCGAAGAGGAGCCCTCGCTCACCGCCTTGACGAAGGGCGACGAGGAGACGGAGCCGGCGACGGGGCCCACGGCGGCTGACCTGCCGCTCTTGGCCGCGCCGCCGCCGCCGCCGTCCGGGGGTGGCCACAGCACCTTGAGCTTCCCCACGCTCTCGGCGGCGGCCGCCCCCCCCGCGACGGCGACCGCACCGGGGTCTCCCGCGGCGGCGCCCCTCTCGCCAGGAGAGCTCCCCGCGGGAGGCGGCGACGACGGGCACACAAACACCTCCTCCTCCTCCTCCTCGTCGTCGCCGTCGCCACCGTCGTCGTCGCGGCCGCCGTGCGCCGTCGGGGCCCGCGCCAGCGCGGCGGCGGGGGTGTCGGCGGTGAACGCTGCGATGCTGTCGGCCTGTGGCCCCATGGGATCGGAGGGCGACGTACCTCCTCCTGCTCCTCCGCCCGGGGCCTGCCAGCCGCGAGCGCCGCGGTGCCCCTTGATGCCGAAGCCGTCCTCGTAGTTGCCCTTGGTCTTGAAGAGCTGCTCGAAGTGCGGCTCACAGTAGACGCGGCCCTGCAGCGACGCGTAGTTACCCAGGCTGCGGGGGCAGAGACGCGGGGGGGGGGGGAGGGGACAAAGACACCGAGATGGAGACGCACGTGGACAGAGACACACGGAGATGGAGAGACACGGGGACAGAGACACGGAGCTCTCATCACAACAGCGACCTCGCTCAACGCCACACAGCGCGACAGTCACCTCGCCCCGACCCTCACTCGGTAGACGGCCCGCTCGGCACGTTGGGCCTTCGAGGGCCTACACTCTGCAGTCGTCAACCCCCCCACCACCACCTCCCCCCATCACCTCCCCCCACCACCTCCCCACCCACCACCTCCCCCTCCCCACCAACTCCCCCCCTCCCCTCCTCCCCACCTCCCCATCGCCTCCCCCCTCCCCACCCACCACCTCCCCCTCCCCACCCACCACCTCCCCCCCTCCCCACCGCCTCCCCCCTCCCGACCACCTCCCGCTCCACCACCACGAGCCGCCCACGTCACGGCACCTGAGCTGGCTGGAGCAGTGGGAGCAGCGGAAGCAGCGACGGTGGTAGATGCGCCCGTCGATCACCAGCCGGTCCACCAGGTACACCGTCTTGAGGCAGCCGGGACACGAAGCGTCCTCCGACGGCACCGGCTTCTGTGAGCGGATGGGGCACGCGGCGACGGCGTTGGCCGTGGTTAATCCACTGCTGGATGAAGTTCTCCCTGCCGCAGTGAGTGGATGAGTGGGTGGGGGGGTGAGTGGGTGAGTGGGTGAGTCAGTGAATGAGTGGGTGTGTGAGTGGTTGAATGCGTGTGTGGGTGAGTGAGTGGGTGTGTGGGTGAGTGGGTGAATAGGTGGGGGGTGAGTGGGTGAGTGGGTGAGTGGGTGTGAGGGTGAGTTAGTGGATGTGTGGGTGAGTGAGTGAGTGTGTGGGTGTGTGGGTGAGTGTGGTGAGTGTGTGGGTGAGTGTGGTGAGTGTGAGTGGTTGAATGAGTGAGTGGGTATGTGGGTGAGTGGGTGAATAGGTGGGGGGTGAGTGGGTGTGAGGGTGAGTGGGTGAGTGGGTGGCTGAGTGAGTGGGTGTGTGAGTGAGTGAGTGGGTATATGGGTGATGGTGAGCGGGCCCAGGTAAAACTACATGTCCGGGAGTCTGTGTGACAGGGATGTCCTCTGGCTCCCACATTATTTAACATCTATTTCGACCACGTAGTTCATGAAGCCTTCAATAGCTGTACCGGAGGAATTCCCATCTGATACAGATACAATGGAAGGCTGATCGATGCCCGGGTGTGGTCAAGGGATGGCTCCCTATTGCTCAACCATGTTATGTATGCCGATGATCTGGTAATTGCTGCTCACTCATAGGAGGAGTTGGAGGCGCTGCTGCTGAACCTGGTGCTTTCCACTAAGAGGTCGGGCCTTACCATCAGCCCCACCAAAACTAAGCGCCTTCCTGGGTATTTTGTACCATCGGACACTCCACCCCCAAAACTCCCAATTGGTGATAGGGCAGTTGTGGAAAGAGTGGAGAGTTTCCCATACCTGGGTAGTGTGATCATGACCGGCTCTGGTTTGACAGCAGAGGTCTCACTCTGAATCAGTCAAGCGGCATTATCGTTTCATCGGTTGCGTAATGCTGTGTGGAAGCTACCTGGTCTGTCGCTCCACACGAACCTTCAGGTCTTCTCAGCCATGGTCATGCCCTCCCTTCTCTACGCTTGTGGAACGTGGACTCCCCTAATGGAACATCTTCGCCGGTTAGAAACATTTAGGCTGGCCTGCCTACGATCCATCCTGGGTTTAACCAAGCTGGATTGTGTGAGGAGCTCACAAACACTTGAAAGATCTGGACTAAGTCCCATCGGTAAGCTCCTCTGGCAGGCAAGCCTGCGTTGGCTGGGTTATGTAGCCCGCATGCCCAGCCACCGCATGCCTAAACAGCTTTTGTTCGGCCGGATCAAGGGGGCTAAACGGGCACGGCATGGGCTAGAGAAGAGATGGAGTGATGTGATGTGGAGCTGAGTGGACTTGCCGATTATTGGTACCAGCAGGGTCAAGATCGGCCTCTGTGGAGGAGGCTCGTGAAGGACGCTACTGGGCAGTTGGAGGCAGTCGCCCTCCAACAACAATGGAGGAGGGAGGAACGACGCTCACAACAACGAGTGGAGCACCGGGTGGCTAAAGCACAGCAAATTGGCACAGTCGAGGGCACAGGTGGTGCATCAGCCAGTCATCTCAGTCAGTCGACCCGTGGCACCTGGGTCTACCCCGTGACCACCTGCCAGCGGGTGTTCGACACTTCAAGTGGCCTCAACGTGCACATAGCCTGGCCCAAGCGTCGTGGTGACATCACCGCACTTAGTGGGGAATGGCGGTTGTTGTTGTGTGGCTGAGTGGGTGAGTGTGGATGAGTGGGTGTGTGGGTGTGTGGGTGAGTGTGTAGGTGAGTGGCTGAGTGAGAATGTATTGTCACCTGTGACACCCGTGAGAGTCGCCGTGTGGGCTCCCGTGTCCCTCCTCGTGATCTCACTGCACCAGCCGAGCTTTGCGACCCTGACCTCGCCTGTACCATGACCTTGACCTCACCTGGACCGTGGCCCTGACTTCACGTGGACTTCGACCCTGGCGTTGCCTGGACCGTGGCCTTGACCTCACCGGGACCATGGCCTTGACCTTACCTGGACTGTGAACCTCACCTCACCTTTTCCGTGACCTCACCTAGATCGTGACTTTGGCCTCACCTGAACCGTGACATTGACCTCACCTGAACCATGACCTTGACCTCACCGGGATCGTGGCCTTGACCTTTCCTGGACTATGAACCTCACCTCGCCTTTTCCGTGACCTCACCTAGATCATGACCTTGGCCTCACCTGAACCGTGACATTGACCTCACTCGGACCATGACCCTGACCTCACTCGGACCATGACCCTGACCTCACCTGGACCGTGACCTTGGCCGCCGGGGCCGGTACTTTATCGTGAGCCGGAGGCTTCTGCGCGTGGTCCTCGAAGCGCTGCTTCAGAGACTTCGTGGACACTTGCTGCAGGTCAGCTGACACCTTCCCTGCAACAGCGGCAGACATTCCAATGAAGGACCGCAGACCGCGGGAAATTTCTGGAGACTTTGAGTGTGTGCTGCCACTACACTCGTGATTCATCGAGTTGGCCAAACATCCCAATGTAGGACCGCAGAGCTTTGGAAATTGCTCGCGTCGGTCCCAACTGCCTTCTTGCCACCCGTCTGTGGTTTTACCTGCGCCTCTGAATCATTCTCTCTCTCTCTGAATCATTCTCTCCCTCTGTCTGAGCGCGAGCTAAAAGTGCGTACATTACACATTTTAAGTTATAAATACGGGGAGTTTCAAACGGATGGACTCGATTTGAAATCGATATATCTCTGCAACCACGAACCGCCCATGAATGAAACTCTTACCACTTGAAAGGGCGGGGCATAGAGAGGAGGGCGGGGCATAGAGAGGAGGGCGGGGCATAGAGAGGGCGGGGCATAGAGTTTAAAATGAGTACCGCTCGATGCCTCTCCCAGCGCACAAACAGCCCCTAGCCTCGGTCATTCGCAAGACAGGGACCCCGCCAACACACAAGGCGTTTTGCGTTCTGCAGTTCAGCAAGACTGAATCCGTAATTGTGGTGCAGCGTGCGTTTCAACGGCGTTTTGGCATTGATCCGCCAATGTCAAAGAGCATTCGTCGTTGGTACCGACAATTTTAGGAAGCAGGCTGCTGTTTATGTAAGGGGAAGAGCACAGGGCGACCACGCAGCTCAGAGGAACACGTGAGAAGAGAGGCGTTTGGGACAAATTCAACTATCGTCTCGATGTTGTCCGTACAGCAGGTGGAGGGCACATAAGAGCATTTATAAAATGGTTAGTAAAACTTCATAACTCGTTAAACCGTTTGTAACTTTTTGTGTAATTGTAACATGTTGCCATCGTGAAATATACTGCTTTGAAATTGGGTCAATGTTTTAGAAACAGCCTGTACTATGGTTATTATTACTCCTTTCAGCAGTAGCAGCCATGCCCTATCCACTGCTGGATGAAGGCCTTTCCCCGCCACCCCTCCCCATGAAGGCGTACCTGGTGGGGAGGCGTTTGGGGGAGGTGGTTGCTTCACTGACTTGCCAACGTGAACTTTGAACTGCACGTACACACCACACACATTGCATACACACACACACACATTACACACACATTACACACACATTGCATACACACTCACATTACACACACACATTACACACACACATTACACACACACACATTGCATACACTCACATTACAAACACTCGCATTACATACAAACATCATCCATAATAGAGGGGTTTTTTTGGGTTAGATTGCGTAAATATATTAATGTGTCATTAAAACCCGCCACCACCCGACACAGCCGACTAGTAAGGGTTGTCACGTAAACAGAACGTGCCAATTCGTCACTAGTACAGCACTAGTGTGTAGTGTATAGTGTAGTGTATAGTGTAGTATACTAGTACAGCACTAGTGTGTAGTGTATAGTGTAGTATACTAGTACAGCACTCGTGTGTAGTGTATAGTGTAGTGTGTAGTGTAGTGTATAGTGTAGTGTATAGTGTAGTGTATAGTGTAGTATACTAGTACAGCACTAACCGGTTGTGTGTTGGAGAGCCAAGCCACAACATTTACAATCTGAGTACGACGTTTCGCCAGTAATTACAACTAGCTTAATCAGGCGATAACAAGATTTGTACAGCACACACATCAGGCTGATGTGTGTGCTGTACTAGTGACGAATTGGTACGTTCTTTTTACGTGACACACCTTACTAGTTGGCTGTGTCGGGTGGTGATGGGTTTTAACGACACACATTTATATATTTACGCGATCTAACCCAAAAAAAACCCCTCACACACATTACATGCACACATTTACCTCGACACTTTACATGCATACACACATTGTACATAAACACACATACGTACACACACAGTACACACGCACACTACACACACACATTACACACATTGCACACACACACACATTACACACACATTACACGCACACACATTACACGCACACACATTACACACACTCACATTACACACACACACATTACAAACATTACACACACACACATTACACACACACGTTACACACACACACTACACACACACACTACACACATTACACACATTACATGCACACATTACCTCGACACTTTATATACATACACACATTGTACATAAACACACATTACACACGCACACGACACACGCACACTACACACACACACATTACACACACACACATTACACACACACACATTACACACACACACATTACAACAACATACATTACACACACACACATTACACACACACACACTACACACACACACATTACACACACACACATTACACACACACACATTACACACACACACATTACACACACGCACACTACACACACACACATTACACACACACACATTACACACACACACTACACACACACACATTACACACACACACATTACACACACACACATTACACACACACACATTACACACACACATTACACACACACACATTACACCACACACACTACACACATTACACACACCACACTACACACACACACATTACACACACACACATTACACACACACACACTACACACACACACATTACACACACACACATTACACACACACACATTACACACACACACATTACACACACACACACTACACACACACACATTACACACACACACATTACACACACACACATTACACACACACACATTACACACACACACATACACACACACATTACACACACACACATTACACACACACACATTACACACACACACATTACACACACACACATTACACACACACACATTACACACACACACACTACACCACACACATTACACACACACACATTACACACACACACATTACACACACACACATTACACACACACACATTACACACACACACATTACACACACACACATTACACACACACCATTACACACACACACATTACACACACACACATTACACACACACACCTTACACACACACACATTACACACACACACATTACACACACCACACATTACACACACACACATTACACACACACACATTACACACACACACATTACACACACACACATTACACACACACACATTACACACACACACATTACACACACACACATTACACACACACACATTACACACACACACATTACACACACACACATTACACACACACACATTACACACAACACACACTACACACACATTACACACACACACATTACACACACGCACACTACACACACACACATTACACACACACACATTACACACACACACATTACACACACACACATTACACACACACACATTACACACACACACATTACACACACACACATTACACACACACACATTACACACACACACATTACACACACACACATTACACACACACACATTACACACACACACATTACACACACACACATTACACACACACACATTACACACACACACATTACACACACACACATTACACACACACACATTACACACACACACATTACACACACACACATTACACACACACACATTACACACACACACATTACACACACACACATTACACACACATTACATTCCTCAAATGGGATTCACACACACCGCACCAATTCCTGCAACACTGCAGAGCCAGGGAGCGCGAGTCGCCTTGTGCTGCACAGCGACAGCTGCCCTTGGGGGTGCCCTTTGGGATGCGTGACGTGGCACGTGATTGGTTCAGGGTCAGGGGGGGTGGGTTCGTGTCGGTCGAGGTCAGGGTGAGGTTTCGGCGTGATCAGGGTCGGCTGGTGCGGCCAGTGCCGTGGTTCGAGTCCGCGTGAGGGTTTGGGGTCTGGGTGAGCGTTGCAGTTGAATTCCAGGTCAGGGTTAGAGTCGCGGTCGGAGTTCGTGATCGTGTTGTGACTCGCTGTGTAAACAGTGTTAGAGGGTTAGCGTTGGATTCAGGGTCAGGGTTAGTTTATCGGTGTTGTGACTCGTGGTATGGTCAGGATTAGGGTTGGATTCAGGGTGTGGGTTAGTTTATCGGTGTTGTGACAAGTGGTATGGTCAGGATTAGTGTTGGCTTCAGGGTCAGGGTTAGTTTATCGGTGTTGTGACTAGTGGTATGGTCAGGATTAGGGTTGGATTCAGGGTGTGGGTTAGTTTATCGGTGTTGTGACTCGCGGTATGGTCAGGGTTAGTGTTGGATTCAGGGTCAGGGTTAGTTTATTGGTGTTGTGACTCGTGGTATGGTCATGGTTAGTGTTGGCTTCAGGGTCAAGGTTAGTTTATCGGTGTTGTGACTAGTGGTATGGTCAGGATTAGTGTTGGCTTCAGGGTGTGGGTTAGTTTATCGGTGTTGTGACAAGTGGTATGGTCAGGATTAGGGTTGGATTCAGGGTGTGGGTTAGTTTATTGGTGTTGTGACTCGTGGTATGGTCAGGGTTAGGGTTGACTTCAGGGTCAGGGTTAGTTTATCGGTGTTGTGACTAGTGGTATGGTCAGGATTAGTGTTGGCTTCAGGGTGTGGGTTAGTTTATCGGTGTTGTGACAAGTGGTATGGTCAGGATTAGGGTTGGATTCAGGGTGTGGGTTAGTTTATTGGTGTTGTGACTCGTGGTATGGTCAGGGTTAGGGTTGACTTCAGGGTCAGGGTTAGTTTATCGGTGTTGTGACAAGTGGTATGGTCAGGATTAGGGTTGGATTCAGAGTGTGGGTTAGTTTATTGGTGTTGTGACTCGTGGTATGGTCAGGATTAGGGTTGACTTCAGGGTCAGGGTTAGTTTATCGGTGTTGTGACAAGTGGTATGGTCAGGATTAGGGTTGGATTCAGGGTGTGGGTTAGTTTATTGGTGTTGTGACTCGTGGTATGGTCAGGGTTAGGGTTGACTTCAGGGTCAGGGTTAGTTTATCGGTGTTGTGACAAGTGGTATGGTCAGGATTAGGGTTGGATTCAGGGTGTGGGTTAGTTTATTGGTGTTGTGACTCGTGGTATGGTCAGGGTTAGGGTTGACTTCAGGGTCAGGGTTAGTTTATCGGTGTTGTGACTCGTGGTATGGTCAGGGTTAGTGTTGGATTCAGGGTCAGAGTTAGTTTATCGGTGTTGTGACAAGTGGTATTTGCGCTCGAGTTGGGGGTCAGGGTTGGAGCCGGGGTCAGAACTCGAGTGGGGGTCAGCGGACAGCATTGCGGCAAGTGCCAGCGTCAAGAGTGCGTGCCGCGGCTGGTCTTAGCCACGGTTAGGGTCGAGGTTCGAGTCGGGCTCGGGGTTGGAGACGCGCTGGTGCTCGCCTGCGCGTTGCCCGTGCTGCGCACGACTGCCGACTGGTACATGGCCATGCGCTGGCGCACCGACACCATCTCCGAGGGGTGCAGCCCCACGCCGGGCGGCGGCGCGTCTCCTGCGCGCAGCACCAGACACCGGCACCACCACCACCACCACGCACATCGCCGTTAACGGTGCCTCGTGCGGCGCACGGCGGAGGAAGGCGCGATGGTGCTGCAACTGGGGAGCGGTCAGCGCGACGCTGCGCGAACGAAACCGGCGACCCGAGTTCGATTCCCGCTCACGGCCAACACCGGTGAAGATTATCTGAACCGGTCATGGGGCCTTCCCTAGGTCGACTCAGCCTCAAATGAGTACCCGGTGCGGTGTGTAGTAAACATCGCCACCGGGGAGACAAAGGCGGCCGGGCGTCCCGGCCTTCATAGGTGCTCGCTAACAATATTTGTCATTGATGCTGCTGCTGGTGGTTGTGTTGGTGGTACTGGTGGTACTGGTGGTGCTGGTGGTGCTGATGGTACTGGTGGTGCTGGTGGTGCTGATGGTACTGGTGGTACTGGTGGTGCTGGTGGTGCTGATGGTGCTGGTGGTGGTGCTGGTGGTGCTGATGGTACTGGTGGTACTGGTGGTGCTGATGGTGCTGGTGGTGGTGCTGGTGGTGCTGATGGTACTGGTGGTGCTGGTGGTGCTGATGGTGGTGATGTTGTTGTGGCCGCACCTGTGGAGTTGTGGCCGTCCAGCGTGTCCGTGCTGGAGGCGCGATGCAGCCGGGTGCTGGTGCTGTCCCCTACCGAGCGGCTCAGCTCGTAGGAGCTCAGCGACTGCGCACGGGGTGGGGGGGGGGGGGCACGGGGAGACAAGGGAGGGACGAGACGATCCACGTGGAGCTCCCTCAATCCCACGTGAGTTCCATCCAAGGGGAGGGAGGGGGGGCGGGTGGCCGGCCGGACGATGACTTCCATCGCCCCCCTTGTTGTCCCCCTCCTCGCCCCTCTTCTCTCCCCAGCCACCCCCCACCCCCAGAATCTTCCACCGCAAAAACCCCCGGCGCGGTGAAATCGTGTGCCTCCTATGTCGCGCGGCCGCCGCGGTGAAGCCGTGGGCCACGCGAGGTCACCTTTGAGCGCGAGAGGGACGAGCGAGGTGAGGGGGGCTCCACGGTGAGGCGAGCGAAGATCTGGATTCGCTCCCTGGTGGACAACGCCTCGTCTGGTCAACGCACACGCACGCGCACACACGTACACACGTACACACGCACACACACACACGCACACACGTACACACACACACGCACACACCGCGCGCACGCACACACGCACGCACACACATGCACGCACACATGCGCACACACGCACACACACACATGTACGCACGCACGCGCACACACACGTACACACGCACACACACGCACGCAAGTGCCGTTAGCGAACAGCGGCACGGCACACGAGGGGGCGGTGTGGCTGGCACCACGCCCGGCCACCTTTGTCTTCCCAATGCTGATGTTCACACGCACACACCACACGAGGTACTCATTTAAGGCCAGGAACAGTTCAGATGTTAGTCACTGATGTTAGCGCATTGCTGCTAACCCGTACCCCTAACCAGTGCCCTACCTTATCACAGACCAAGTCAGACCTCATTGGTCACCCCGTGCCTCTTATAAATCTCAACGTTCATCATACAAGGGAGTAACACAAACACGTAGACAGATTTTGTTGTTGTTGTTGTTGTTGTTGCCTGTATCGTAACGGCTGTACGCCGTATGGACCTGAACTCACTTTCCCTGCACAAGAATACGATGTTAACCCGTGTGGGCTGATGCGGTGTGCTAACCGCTGCACCACCGCCCTGCAGCGCGCGACAATGAGAAGGGTGGTGTGTCAGAACCGCGCCCGGCCGCCTTTGTCTCTCCAGGTGTAATGTTGACATACCATACCAGGTGCTAAGTTTTCATGCTAAGCCCACCCAGTGGAGGCCGAAAGGCAGTCCAAACAGCGGGGGAGCGGTGGCGCAGCGGTTAAGCACGCTGCGCTTACAAACCACCCGGGCGACCCGAGTTCGGTTCCCGCTCGCGGCCAACATCTTGTGGCACGGAGATGAAGACCCCCTCCGATTACGGGGAGTCGAACCCGTGTGTGTGATTGACACATCCTGTGTGAGGTCACGTGGTGTAAACGTCCGCGCACTCACCTTCCACGTGGCCATTGGGGACGCCTTTCGATTCCTGGGGAAAGGGATCGCAAAAGTGATTGAGGGAATCGTCGGCCTCAAGAGGGGAAAATACACTGCGGGCGACGTTTCGGGCCACGGCCCTTCCTCCCTCGTCGCACACGTGGGCAGAGAGGCCAGAAGAGACATGAGCTGGAGACTGAACTTTACAGATCCACAGACTCAGCCACCAGTCGGAGCCTATTGGTACTCATCGCCCGTGTACAGCCCTGCAGAGCCAGTGGTGGAAATTCCACATTCCTATGGCGAGGGATAAGTATAACCAAAGGGAGGCAAACCGCTGTTGACTTCTCCACAGAGCGGTGCTTATTTTAGCGACTCTGGAGGGAGGGATGATGGGTTGCTCGCTTGATGACATTAACCTTGCTTTAAAAAAATGTTTTTGCAACAATGCCACGAGAAGTTTGCCTCCGGGCTCTGGCTACCTACGACCTGGAGAAGATTCCAGGCAATGTGTTGACAACGATGGCGAACAAGCGAGAGATACTCTTTGACTTTTGGAAGCTATTAACATCCATTTGTTATCATGTTTACAGTGTATTATCCGTGCATTTTCCACTAAAAACGATAGTCCCATAAACGCGTCAACATTTTTGTTTGATGCACCCTGTGTGTGTCTTGCAATTTCCCCGATGTGCAGGCCTGAGCGGCGTGTTTTTCAGCTTGAGCCGCACAGGGACAGCTGCCACTCGAGGGTCCCCTCGACTAAACAAGGGAGCAGTAGCATTGTCATACTGGTAGGAACCTCCTGGTTACACCAGCCCACAGGGGATTGTTGTGTCCGTCGTGCAGGGAGGGGCTGGGTGGGGAGGGAGGGGCTGGGTGGGGAGGGGCTGGGTGGGGAGGGGCTTGGTGGGGAGGGTGGGGAGGGGCTGGGTAGGGAGGGTGGGGCTGGGTGGGGGGTGGGAGAGATGTGGTTGGGTGGGGAGGGGCTGGTCACCCCGTGGTGCCCTTATAAAACTCAACGTTTAACCTACTCACTTGTGTCCGCCCTCACAGTCGGGCATATTTGCGGAATACACCACGCCGCCGTTGACCCTGCAGGCCATTGACCGAGCAACCCAACGTTCCTACCAGCTCCCTCCGCAGGAATGTGTTTAAAACCAGGGCCCACTATCCTCACGAAACGCTGATGAGACCAAAATCATCCTCTCTCGTCAAGGACACGCGGGGCTGGGGGTCTAGGGGATGACCTCTCTGCTCACCATGGGGTCTCAGTCACTCACCTGCGAGAACACCTGCACCTCACGTGAGTTGCTGGGAGACAATGCAGACTTGGGGAGAATAACTTGCAGATCCTGCGGTGGTGGTGGCGGTGAGGGAGACACGGGGTGGCGGTGAGGGAGACACGGGGTGGTGGTGAGGGAGACACGGGGTGGCGGTGAGGGAGACACGGGGTGGTCCTGAGGGAGACACGGGGTGGTGGTGAGGGAGACACGGGGTGTTGGTGAGGGAGACACGGGGTGGTGGTGAGGGAGACGCGGGGTGTTGGTGAGGGAGACACGGGGTGGTGGTGAGGGAGACACGGGGTGTTGGTGAGGGAGACACGGGGTGTTGGTGAGGGAGACACGGGGTGGCGGTGAGGGAGACACGGGGTGGTGGTGAGGGAGACGCGGGGTGGTGGTGAGGGAGACACGGGGTGGCGGTGAGGGAGACACGGGGTGGTGGTGAGGGAGACACGGGGTGGCGGTGAGGGAGACACGGGGTGGTGGTGAGGGAGACGCGGGGTGTTGGTGAGGGAGACGCGGGTGGTGGTGAGGGAGACACGGGGTGGTGGTGAGGGAGACACGGGGTGGTGTTGAGGGAGACGCGGGGGGGTGGTGAGGGAGACACGGGGTGGCGGTGAGGGAGACACGGGGTGGTGGTGAGGGAGACACGGGGTGGCGGTGAGGGAGACACGGGGTGGTCCTGAGGGAGACACGGGGTGGTCCTGAGGGAGACACGTGGTGGTGGTGAGGGAGACACGGGGTGGCGGTGAGGGAGACACGGGGTGGTGGTGAGGGAGACACGGGGTGTTGGTGAGGGAGACACGGGGTGGCGGTGAGGGAGACGCGGGGTGGTGGTGAGGGAGACACGGGGTGGCGGTGAGGGAGACACGGGGTGGTGGTGAGGGAGACGCGGGGTGTTGGTGAGGGGGACACGGGTGGTGGTGAGGGAGACACGGGGTGGTGGTGAGGGAGACGCGGGGTGGTGGTGAGGGAGACACGGGTAGTGGTGAGGGAGACACGGGTGGTGGTGAGGGAGACACGGGTGGTGGTGAGGGAGACACGGGTAGTGGTGAGGGGGACACGGGGTGGTGGTGAGGGAGACGCGGGTGGTGGTGAGGGAGACACGGGTAGTGGTGAGGGGGACACGGGGTGGTGGTGAGGGAGACACGGGGTGGTGGTGAGGGAGACGCGGGGTGGTGGTGAGGGAGACGCGGGGTGGTGGTGAGGGAGACGCGGGTGGTGGTGAGGGAGACACGGGGTGGTGGTGAGGGAGACGCGGGTGGTGGTGAGGGAGACGCGGGTGGTGGTGAGGGAGACACGGGGTGGTGGTGAGGGAGACGCGGGGTGGTGGTGAGGGAGACGCGGGGTGGTGGTGAGGGAGACGCGGGTGGTGGTGAGGGAGACACGGGGTGGTGGTGAGGGAGACGCGGGGTGGTGGTGAGGGAGACACGGGGTGGTGGTGAGGGAGACACGGGGTGGTGGTGAGGGAGACACGGGGTGGTGGTGAGGGAGACACGGGGTGGTGGTGAGGGAGACACGGGGTGGTGGTGGTGGTGAGGGGGGCACGGGGTGGTGGTGAGGGAGACACGGGGTGGCGGTGAGGGAGACGCGGGGTGTTGGTGAGGGAGACGCGGGGGGTGGTGAGGGAGACACGGGGTGGTGGTGAGGGAGACGCGGGTGGTGGTGAGGGAGACGCGGGTGGTGGTGAGGGAGACACGGGGTGGTGGTGAGGGAGACGCGGGGTGGTGGTGAGGGAGACGCGGGGTGGTGGTGAGGGAGACGCGGGGTGGTGGTGAGGGAGACGCGGGTGGTGGTGAGGGAGACACGGGGTGGTGGTGAGGGAGACGCGGGGTGGTGGTGAGGGAGACACGGGGTGGTGGTGAGGGAGACACGGGGTGGTGGTGAGGGAGACACGGGGTGGTGGTGAGGGAGACACGGGGTGGTGGTGAGGGAGACACGGGGTGGTGGTGGTGGTGAGGGGGGCACGGGGTGGTGGTGAGGGAGACACGGGGTGGTGGTGAGGGAGACACGGGGTGGTGGTGAGGGAGGCACGGGGTGGTGGTGAGGGAGACACGGGGTGGCGGTGAGGGAGACACGGGGTGGGGGTGAGGGAGACACGGGGTGGTGGTGAGGGAGACACGGGGTGGTGGTGAGGGAGACGCGGGGTGGTGGTGAGGGAGACACGGGGGGGGGTGGTGAGGTGAGACGCGGGGGGGGGGGGCTGGTGAGCGTTGATGAAGGGGGGGGGGGGCTGGTGAGCGTGATGAAGGGGGGGGGGGCTGGTGAGCGTTGATGAAGGGGGGGGGCTGGTGAGCGTTGATGAGGGGGGGGGGCTGGTGAGCGTTGATGAAGGGGGGGGGGCTGGTGAGCGTTGATGAGGGGGGGGGGCTGGTGAGCGTTGATGAAGGGGGGGGGGCTGGTGAGCGTTGATGAAGGGGGGGGGGCTGGTGAGCGTTGATGTGAAGGGGGGGGGGGCTGGTGAGCGTTGATGAAGGGGGGGGGGGCTGGTGAGCGTTGATGAAGGGGGGGGGGCTGGTGAGCGTTGATGAAGGGGGGGGCGTGGCTGGTGAGCTGTCGTTGATGAGGGGGGGGGCTGGTGAGCGTTGATGAGGGGGGGGGGCTGGGTGAGCGTTGATGAAGGGGGGGGGCTGGTGAGCGTTGATGAGGGGGGGGGCTGGTGAGCGTTGATGAAGGGGGGGGGCTGGTGAGCGTTGATGAAGGGGGGGGCTGGTGAGCGTTGATGAGGGGGGGGCTGGTGAGCGTTGATGAGGGGGGGGGGGCTGGTGAGCGTTGATGAAGGGGGGGGGGCTGGTGAGCGTTGATGAGGGGGGGGCTGGTGAGCGTTGATGAAGGGGGGGGGGGCTGGTGAGCGTTGATGAGGGGGGGGGGCTGGTGAGCGTTGATGAAGGGGGGGGGGCTGGTGAGCGTTGATAAGGGGGGGGGGCTGGTGAGCGTTGATGAGGGGGGGGGCTGGTGAGCGTTGATGATGACGGAGGGGGCTGGTGAGCGTTGATGAGGGGGGGGGCTGGTGAGCGTTGATGAGTGGGGGGGGCTGGTGAGCGTTGATGAAGGGGGGGGCTGGTGAGCGTTGATGAGGGGGGGGGCTGGTGAGCGTTGATGAGGGGGGGGGGCTGGTTAGCGTTGATGATGACGGAGGGGGCTGGTGAGCGTTGATGATGACGGTGGGGGCTGGTGAGCGTTGATGAAGGGGGGGGGGCTGGTGAGCGTTGATGAGGGGGGGGGGGCTGGTGAGCGTTGATGAGGGGGGGGGGCTGGTGAGCGTTGATGATGAGGGGGGGGGCTGGTGAGCGTTGATGAGGGGGGGGGCTGGTGAGCGTTGATGAGGGGGGGGTGGCTGGTGAGCGTTGATGATGAGGGGGGTGCTGGTGAGTGTGTACCTGTCCCGTGGTGCGTGACACCGCCGACTGATACATGCTGAGCCTCTCCCGCAGAGACGGCGGCTCCAGCAGTGCCAGGTCCTTCCTCAGCAGCCCTGCGCACGGCCGAGTCGGCGAGCGCCTATTAAGGTCGAGGCGGCGATGGGCAAACCGCGACTCGTCAGGGTCCCCCCCCCCCCTTGCCCGCCACGTCTAAGCCGCGCCTGGCGGTGGCGGTGCAGTCAAGTGCGTTGTTGTACTGTACTATGCCCTCGCGTCTATGCTCCCCCCGCCTGCAGCAAGCCTGTTACGTCGACGGGAGGGGGGGGGTCATAACGCTGACCTGTGGAGCGGGCAAACGAGTTCAAATGGGGGGCAGTGATGACATCTCGGACGCTGTCTTGCCACGTTCTGTTACCAATCTTTAGTTTGTTGACCCTGCCCCCTACCCTGCCCCCCACCCTGCCCCCTACCCTGCCCCCCACCCTGCCCCCTACCCTGCCCCCCACCCTGCCCCCTACCCTGCCCCCTACCCTGCCCCCTACCCTGTCCACGTCCCAACCTCCAGGTAGAGGTCGCAACCGGGTACCCGATACCCGTACCCTACCCGATACCCGGCTACCCGTACTCGGCCGGGTACGGGTACCTGTTTGCGACCCTGGTGCGGCCGGGTACGGGTACGGGTAGGCCGTGAGTCATTGGTGAGTCACCGTTTGTCACTCATTTCCCAACGTCTTGTCTCTTCTCACAATTCAAGTTCCTAGAATCAACCCACCCGCGCCTGCAACATGGCTTCATCCCAGAGGTCGCAATCGGGTACCCGATACCCGTACGGGTACAGCCGGGTACGGGTACCCGTTTGCGACCTCTGCCTCCTGGTGGCTTACCCCTGTGCCGGACAGTCGGAGACTCGGAGTAGCCTTCGGCGTGCTCCCGACTGAGGCTGTGCTCGCTGCTCCAGCCCTGTGGGACACAGACCAAGCCCGCCCCCCACCCCGCTTCGTGTTACAAGACGCAGGCAGTTGTGGTGAAGCGAGTACCTGTAAAGGGTGGCACGGCGTACCCATGAGGTTGTGGGGGGGGGGGGGCAAACATACACCAGGTGCTCTCGCGAGGGAGATTGACTCACGTCCGGTTGAGATGTTTGCCACTGATGTTGGCAGTGGCCTGGAAACTCGGAATTCGAGTCGCCGCGTTCGTAAGCGCAGTGCGGTGACCACCGCCCCATCACTCCCCAACCAATTCGACACCCACAAAAGATAAAGCCTCCCCCAGTATAGCCTTCGCAGGCTGTTGGAGCAAGTGCTGTTAGCGAGCACCTATGAAGGCCGGCACGGCGTGCGAGTGGGGTGGGTGGCCAGCACCACGCCCGGCCGCCTTTGTCTCCCCCCGAGTGGCGCTGTTTTGAGGCTGAGTCGACCTCGGGGAGGCTCGGAGCCGGTTCAGATAATTCGTCACGGGTGTCAGCGGCCGTTTAGCGTGACCCGAACTCTTGTGCCACCGGGTTCGACACCCATACAGGCGCACACAACACACGCGCACACAACACACACAACACACGCGCACACAACACACGCGCACACAACACCGCGCGCACAACACACACAACACACGCGCACACAACACACACAACACACGCGCACACAACACACACAACACACGCGCACACAACACACGCGCACACAACACACACAACACACGCGCACACAACACACACAACACACGCGCACACAACACACACAACACACGCGCACACAACACACACAACACACGCGCACACGTGGTCAGACCACAGTCTGTCCTCACCTTGACTCCGGCACACGGGGCCGTCAACTCGGACTGTGCTGCTGCTGCTGCTGTTGTTGTGCTGCTGTGGTTGTTGTTGTTGGTGTGCTGCTACTGTTGTTGGTGTGCTGCTGTTGTTGTTGTGCTGCTGCTGTGGTTGTTGTTGTTGGTGTGCTGCTGCTACTGTTGTTGGTGTGCTGATGTTGTTGTTGTGCTGCTGCTGTGGTTGTTGTTGGTGTGCTGCTGTTGTGGTTGTTGTTGTTGGTGTGGTTGTTGTTGTTGGTGTGCTGCTGTTGCTGTTCTTGTTGGTGTGCTGCTGCTGTAGTTATTGGTGTGCTGCTGTTGTTATGCTGTTGTTCTTGTTGGTGTGCTGCTGCGTGTGGGGAGTGCGAGTGATGCGCTCACTGGCTCCACGGATAGGGGAGGGGGTTGACTGGTGGTCCTGCTGTTGTTGTTGGTGCTGCTGCTGTTGTTGGTATGCTGCTGCTGCTGTTGGTATGCTGCTGCGAGTGGGGAGTGTGAGTGAGGCGCTCACTGGCTTCACGGCTGGGGGAGGGAGCGGGCTGGTGCTGCTGGTGGTGCTGCTGCTGTTGGCTTGCGAGTAGCTGGGACGCGGTGGGGTTGGGTTTGGGGGGAAATCGATCTGCCTCCCCACGCAGAGTGGCCTCTCATGCCTGCATCCTGGTGGCTCTCTTCAATAAGCACGCCGCGGCGATGGTTACTAACGCACTGGACCTGCAATCCGGTTCCCTTCGATCTCCCGCAGAGGCAATTTGGGGGCCGTCCATAAATGACGTCACTCGATTTTGGACGATTTTTTGACCCCCCACCCTTCGTCACACGGCGTCACGAAAAGTCAGACTCCCCCCTTAAATATGACGTCACAAAGCTCTGCTCCCCCCCCCCAAAAAAAAAAACATGCTTCAAATCGCTTTAAACTATTGTGATGTTGTAGGAGAAAACATTTATTTAAAAGTATATTTAATTAAGTAGAACGTGTTGTCTATATTTATTTAAAGTTGCGCATTTGTTGTGACGTCACATTTCTCACCCCCCCCCCCACCCCAGGTGCGTGACGTCATTTATGGACGGCCCTATAAGTAATGGGGAAGTTTCTAAAGCGTTCCCTCCCCCCTCCGTCGCCTATGCCGATGGGGCACATCACCGTTGCCAATCACCCGTCAGGTCACGTGTCGATGGGGTAATGTGTGGGCACTTCCGGCTACTCTGAGTGGTCTGACCAGCATGGAAGAGTGGAGCACAAACATCATCAACATCGGGGGCTCTTTTCGATGTAAAGCTTTCGTGACTGCAGGGATTCATCTTCTTGGTTCTTTCGGTAAAGTCACGTAGAAGGGAAGTAATAAAATAATAAAAATAAAACATAATAAAATAATATAATAAAATATAATAATATAATAAAATAATAACATAATATTATAATATTTTATTATAATATAATATAATAAATATTATAAGAAATATTATAATATAATAAAATAAAACAATATTATATTATATTATTAAATTTCGATTTAAAGCTTTCGTGACTGCAGGGATTCATCTTCTTGTTTCTTTCGGTAAAGTCACGTAGAAGGGAAGTAATAAAATAATAAAAATAAAACATAATAAAATAATTCTCACGACGTTTCGGCCACAACGCAAGCAGCCGTCCTCAGGTGAAGAACAGAATTATTTTATTATGTTTTATTTCTATTATTTTATTACTTCCCTTCTACGTGACTTTACCGAAAGAACCAAGAAGATCGGGGGCTCTCTCCGTCTCTCTCTCTCTGGAGTTCTCTCTCAGCCAGCAGTGGAGTGAGCCGGCCATTGCAGGGCTGCACCACCTTTTTGCCACCGTTAGGAAAGTAAACCCACCGCGGCATCCGAGGGCTGCACGGATGGATTTAAGAATCTGTCGGTCGTGCTGCTTAATATGCCGCAGCCCAAACCTGCGACAATAGCAGTCTCAGCTGTAATGTGAATTCATATTCGTGGTTCTTTCGGTAAAGTCACGGAGATAGAAAATAAAAACCGGAGGAAAACCATCGTGCTGTATACGAGGGGTGGGGGGGGGAGGTGACACTCAAAGATCCACACAGATGGATGCAATATAAAAAAATCACGAATCACTGAGTCGTGAGTGGAGCTCCCTGAGTAGTGGGCGGTGGCTACCTACGCGATGGGCGGGGCTACGTGAGTAGTGGGTGGGGGCTACCTGCGCAGTGGGCGGGGTTACCTGAGTAGTGGGCGGTGGCTACCTGCGCAGTGGGTGGGGTTACCTGAGTAGTGGGCGGTGGCTACCTACGCGATGGGCGGGGCTACGTGGGTAGTGGGCGGGGGCTACCTGCGCAGTAGGCGGGGTTACCTGAGTAGTGGGTGGAGCTACCCGTTGACAGCCCTGCGGAGCCAGTGGTGGAAATTCCACATTATAATGGCGGGGGCGAAACTTCGCTATATGACCAACCCCTGTTAACGCCTCTATCCCCCCTCTACCTTATCCATAACTTGGTGAGCTAAATCGACCTTCACATTCCCGCATTGTTCTGCAATTGGGCCGCCTCTGACGGCCGGTTACCTCCGTAGGGGCTTCCTCAAGAACGTGATGTTTTGTTTTAATCGGCGGATGAAATTTCCTCAGGCTATTCCAGCAGATGCATAAACTTAAGAAAGTGAATATATTTTTTTAACGATAGGCTCAATTGAACGACAAAACTTGGCGGGGATTGCTCTCACATTTGAGAGGAGTACGTTAAAAAATGGCATAGGAATGGCAGGTTTAGAAAAAAATAAAAAGTGTACTTTGTCAGACACCGACCGACCCATGAAGAGCATGGCCAGGCGGCTCACCTCACCGGTGTCCCGGCCCGTGCACTTGCCCCCAGCAGCCTCCACAAGGCTCCATAGCGGTGTGGTGTTGGTGCGGCGGGTGGGGGAGGGGAGAGGATGGAGGGGGATCTTTGTCTTTGGTGTGATGACGACAAGAGGGGCAGGGGCCGCCGGGTGTCGCCTTAGAGACAAGCTCACCGGAGACGACGAGGAAGAGGAGGATGAGAGACGCGTGAGGCTTCGAGGGCGGTGCCCAGCCCCTCGGCCCCTCTCCCTGTCCTCCTCCCGGCCGCCCTCGCCCCTCGCCCGCGTCTCCCTCGGGCCGAGGGGACCCCTCCCGGGCGAGCTGCCGCGAGCGCTGCTGCTGGCGGGGAAGCTCTGAGCCCTGCGCCTCTTCTCCCGCGCCGTCGACTCCACCGTCTCGCTGCGCCCCCGGCTTCTCGGCTCTCCTCCCCCGGAGGACACCGCCTGCCGAGCCGGGGCCGCCGCGGTGGTCCCGAGGGTCCCGGGGGCCCCGGGGGTCCCGACCGCCTCCTGGCGGCTCTCCCAGACCTTGCGTAGAGTGAGCAGCGTGCCCTCTCTGGGAAGGCCCGGCGGCCCGTAAGCTGCCTACACAGCCACCGATCAATGAATTAATCAATGAGTGATTAGCGAGCCAAGGAAGATCATCATCATCATCATCATTATGACCTTGTAGCAGATGTTTCCCGGTTGGGTTCGATTTCCCCGGCGCGGCAATTGAACCAGCGGTCATTATTTTGTTAATCTCCCAACGGTCCCCCACGCCCCATCTTGCCGTCCACGCCCAAGCATCGAGATAACCCGAAACATTGATGTATAGATTTGCGCACAAAAAGTAAATTTGTTTAGTGCATCATCATACTGACAGCAGTATTGTTTACCCAAGAAAACGTCATCAATTTTCGTGGCTATTTTTAAGAGGCCCCCTGCCAGGGTTTCGTAGTAGGGGAGCGATGATTGGCCGAGCATAACGCAGATTGAGTAATTCATCTATTGGCAGATTAGTCACACGTGGTGGTGGTGGTGGGGTAAAGTGTGGGTACTCCCACCCCAAAAATAGCCTCGCTCTTGAACTCCCTCTAATGCCCAGCGGCCCTTCCGCCAGCCAGCCAGCAGTGGAGCAAGCATGTGCAAAACAGCACCTTGGCCGCATCATTTACCGATTCTAAATATCGAAACCACGTGAACACGCAAAAGCCCTTGTCAATCCACTGCTGGATGACGGCCTCCCCCCCCCCCACGCCGTATGGGTCATGGGAGTTGTTTGACCATACTTCACCACACTGGTCAGCGCGAGTTGGTGAAAGTTAGAGTGCCCAAGAATCTCTTGAGGATATAACTCGCCAGCAACGTTAGCTGTGACCGGGAATTCATCTCAGGTCGCCGGGTTCATAGCGCGATGCTCTAATCTATAATGGCACCGGTACTCATAACTATTATTGTGGTGGAGCGGTGGCGCAGTGATTAGCGCAGTGTGCTTTTAACTGAGATAAATTATTGGCCACGGATAATTTACCTTGACCAATCAAGACTCTTAGTTCCGTAAATTGAAGTGTGATTTTGGTGACGATGGTGGTAATGGCAGTGGTGATGGTAGTGTTGATGATCGTAGTGGTGGTGATGGTAGTGGTGGTGATGGTAGTGGTGATGATCGTAGTGGTGATGATGTCAATGGTCACGATGGTAGTTATGGGAGTGATGGTGATGGTACAGAGCTCACAAGTCCCGTGATGAGTTTCGGATTTATTGATTTTTTTTTATCCAAGATACGAATCTTTTCCCGACAATTGCTTCCGTATTCTTCGAATTATAATAATAATTCAAATTGATAATGCGCATTCCATCTTTAGATGATTTGGAAAGTAATACGCACCTCAAACCAACTTTTAACACCATGCAATCCCGCCTTGGGCAAGCACTTTCACAAAGCAAGCACTTTCACAAAGTGCTTGCCTAAAGTGCTTGCCACAAATGTAAAACAATACCTTGCTGATCTAGTCAAAGAAAATAAACCATCCCGCAAACTCCGGTCCTCCTCACAGCGGCTTTTGGCTGACCATCTAACAAAGACGGTCACTGTGGCCGACTGGAACGCGATTTCTTCCGAAATTGGGAACCCACACAGAGCTTTGAAATCATCATGATTGAAAACTCATGTGTGTGTGTAGTTCAACATACTTACAAGCATACACCGCACCTCGGATTAGCACGGTTGGCTACGTACGGTGCGACAGAAGTTCACAGCACCGCAGCAACACAAACAGCCGTGTCTGAAACGACTGGCATTTTCACTGTCATTAGCATCATCAGCATCATTATCATCAGCGGTGCCATGATCGCAAACAGCGTGGGCAGTGCGTGACTGGCTCAGCGTGTGACTGCTGCTGTTCTACCCAGCGACTCCGACTCGATCTCATCTCCCCGTCTCATCATCTTCCCCCCCCCCCGCCCTTCTCTGTCACTCCATCTCCTTGTGCCCCCCCCCCCCCGTCTAGTCACTCACCATGTCGTTCCTTTGCCGCGTGCAGCCTCCTTCACGGTCCTCGGCTCCAGGTGAATGATCCGAGCGCGAGACGGATGGTGTCTCCTCCACAGGGAGACCTGCGACTACTCCCTGCCCTCACAGATGGGTGGGGGGTGGGGACCCTTTCCTGCCCTCAAGGAAGCGGCGAGCCGGCCCAGCCCGAGTCCTGGGTTTCGCTAACTCGTTGGAGCGAACGGTTGGCAATAAAAGTATAATATAATGACAAACAAGCCGCTACGCCAATGGGTTAACTGAGCCCAGGTGCCCATTTTTGTCATTCTCATCATCAGACATCATCAGACATCATCAGCCGTGGTCAGTCCACTGCTGGATGAAGCCTTCCTCATTTCTCATGACCTACGAAGTTATTTTTTGTTTGGCTGTGAACCTCCCGGGGCGATCTGGGTATGAATGGAAAAGATGGAGCCCATATTCACGACCGTGGTGTCAGAGCCGTGGTGCAGTGGTTAACGCACTGCGCAGTGAGCCAGCGGACCGAGTTCCATCCCAGCTCTCGGTTAACATGAGTCGGGAGTGATATCTGAAAATGGTTCCGGGCTCTCGCCTAGGTCGACTCGGCCTTAAATGAGTCCTTGAAGCCGTGTTTATGATCATCAGCACTGGGGATACAAAGGTTGCCGAGCGTGGTGCTGATCCCCTTGTGTGCCGTGCCGGTCTTCATAGGTGCTCGCTAACAGCACTTGCCCTACTATTCTGTTCAAGGCTATAACAGGGGCCCTTTGGCTTTGTCTTTGTGTGTCCCGTGACATTTTGCCTGCCGGCCAGCGAGTGTTTAATGACTTCACTCGGGCTCAAAGTGCACCTAGCCTGGCACTAGCGCCGCGGTGACGTCACTGGTTGTAAGAGCAGGGAGAAGATTTTACTTTCTCTGATTGTTTTGTTTTATTATTGACTCGAGTCCGCGAGCAGAGCCGAGCAAAGTTCAATTCCTGGTCCCCTTCTGGGTGTCGTTAATTGTGGCCGGAACGACCTTCAGCACCGGGGGAGGGTGAACAGCGCCCGCAAGGAGCCGCCCCCTCCACTCCACGTTAATGAATAGCACCAATTCGCCGGGGTGGAATGCAAAACGCCACCATCATCGCCTTCGGTCACAAGGAAGTTGAACACCTAAAAAGGCCAAAGGTCGGATTCCCAACACGCCCAGTAAACAGGGAACGTCGGGCTAACATTGCCCTGACGGTCGCGTGTGGTTCACTGGGAGGTGGTTGGATGGTATCAGCCCTCCATGATGATGATGATGATCATAATCATCATCCCTCTACGTTCGATAAATGAGTAACGTTGCGTTATAGGAAAGGGCAATAATGCCAGAGAAATTAGGAATTTCCATCGTTGGTGAACACGTTTGTCAATACCAGCGTATTTACAAGAGGCGACGTTTCGGGCAACGGCCCTTACTCATAGCACGGTCCATAAGGTAGTCTTTCAGACGCTGTCTCCCCGACAGACCTGGTCTTCACCTGAGGACGGCTGCTTGCGTTGTGGCCGAAACGTCGTGAGAATTATTTTATGATGTTTTATTTTTATTATTTTATTACGTCCCTTCGACGTGACTTTACCGAAAGAACCAAGAAGATGAATCCCTGCAGTCACGAAAGCTTTAAATCGAAATTTAGTCTCGTTACTTATATGCTATGCGAGACGGTCAATCTCTCCCCCTTTTAAGGCCACACCGCGGTATTGACGATCGTGTCGAGAGATGTTTTTTTTATTAACGTCATCCTCGCAGCAACAGCAGCAGCAGCCTCTGTCGCTGTTAATCCTTGCAGAGTCCCGCTATCCTTGCTCATCCTTCCTGTCCGCGTGGCTTTCAAGTCGGCGATGTTTGTCTCTCAGTCGACCTCTTAAAATATCCATCTGGAGCCCCGGCCAGGGCGGTCCAGCGGTCGAGAGGTCGAGAGGTCGAGAGGTCGAGAGGTTGAGAGGTTGAGAGGGCAAGTTGTTGAGTGGTCGAGTGGTTGAGTGGTCGAGATATTGAGATGTTGAGTGGTTGAGAGGTTGAGTGGTCGAGCGGTCGAGAGGACGAGCGGTCGAGAGGACGAGTGGTTGAGAGGTCGAGTGAGTGAGCGGTCGAGCGGTTGACAGTTCGAGGGGTTGAGAGGTCGAGCGGTCGAGTGAGTGAGAGAGCGGCTCACACACGCAGTGAAAACGTTGCGAGTTCAATGCCTGGTCGCTTGTGGACGAGGATGGCCTTGCGGGGCTCTTGGCTGCTGTCAATGCCCGATGCGACCGAGTTCTTCTCACTGCTGTCACCTTATCTTGAGAGATATAACGGATGGGCGACGTTTCAGGCAATGGCCCTTTCCACCCCCCCCCCCCCTCCCTTATAGTACGTAAATAGATACAAATGAATTTCGATATTAATGCTACCCCTACCCCCTCCCTTTGATGCTGCTAATCCTGCATAATGCGCGGGCATGATGACTTTAAACCCCTCGCCAAACCTCCTACGCATTTCACAAGTAGTACTAATCGCATATCTGCATTTCCCATAAATATGCTAAATTCATCTTGATATGCAAATTATTTTGTCAAGGCGCTCTCCCCCCCTCCAACCCAGCTTAAAAAAGACGCTCCAAGCCTTGGGTTGTCATTCAGACTCTGTCTTCTCGACTGACCTGTTTCTTCACCTGAGGACGGCTGCTTGCGTTGTGGCCGAAACGTCGTGATAATTATTTTATTATGTTTTATTATTTCCATTCTACGTGACTTTACCGAAAGAACCAAGAAGATAAATACAAATGAGTTGTGTGCGATGGGGCAAGGGTCATTTGCCGAAACGTCACCTTATTATATATAAAAAAATCACTCGCAACCGGACATACACGTACATATTTTTAATATATATAAATCAGGTGACATTTCGGGTTACGGCCCATCACTGAAATAAAACATACATGATGATGGACCATTGCCCGGAACGTCGTGTATTATATATGGGGCTTTTATTTTTAAGGCCACACACGGCGTCCTTGACGAGTGATGTTGACCGAACACTTTGTGGGGGGAAGCCATGGGAATGTGGAATTTCCACCACCAGCAACGTGGCTCGGTGCCTTTTGAAAAGAAAAATGAGAACCAACGCCTCGGTTCTGATTTTACGATCGGAACACGTGGGGGGGAGGGAGGGGATTTAACTCCACAAATACCAACGTGACATCGCGTGGTGGTTAAACCTTTTACTACGGTTAACTATTTGTCAGAAGCGAATTCTTGCGCGACATAATTGCCCCTTGGATGCTGCCACAGTGGTGTAATGGTTAGCACGTCGGACTTTGCGATCCAGAGGGTCGCGTGTGTTCGATCTCCGGGCGCGGCGGTTGAAGGTTTGACGCATTGGTGCAAGGTTCTTAAATCTCGCACCACTCCCCACCCACCCAGCCACCACCATAATCTACCGTGAGCCATGATGTCCTGACACCGACTCACCCGCAACGACGCATCAGCCCTCTTCACAATCTCAAGGAATGTAGCAGCAGCAGGACAACCAATTGTGATGTTGGACTGTACTTTATATACCCCCCCCCATCACCAAGTCTAAAGTGGGCCGCATTCACCAACCCCGCACTGGCATTGAGAAGGCCTCTCATCCAGCAATGGCGCAGTGTTCCGCTGGTACAGATAAAGGTGCAGCCCTGCAATTCCTTACACATCTGTTGGAACTGTTGGACAACAGTGAAAATAGAGCTTCATAGCTCATCGGATTCCTCCAGTCTACGTAAAGATTTTAAATCACTCGGGCGAGTTCTTGAGAGAGAGAGAGAGAGAGCCCGGCTAGAGGATGGCTTTCGGTCTACTCTTTCACGCTGCACAAACGTTTTCGAGCACCCACAAATGTACCCCACCGCACGCGGCATGCCGATCTTTGACGGCAAGTGGTGAGCCCGTTCATTGCTGCACTGCTGTTGTGGGGGGGGGGGGGCACGGAGGTCGGAGGTGGGGAGTGAGGATGTGGGGCGTGCGTGTCCAGAAACGTGCCCCCGTCGTTAACAGCTGCCGCGCCTGGAGATCGAACCGGCCACCTCGTTCTGCCGAGTGCTGCTCCCTAGTTTTGGACTCTGACCCCGGCGTGACCTCCATCAAGGTCGGGCCCCCGCCACACCCCGTCGCGTCCTTGACTCTCTGCGCCCCAAAAAAAATGCTAATCGTTTCCGCTTGCGGTCGATGGTCAAAATAGCCGGTCGATTGGTGGCTGAAACGGACCATTCGATGTAAATATCGTCACAAATGAAAGCTCAACGAAGCGGATGATCACGTGGGCGTGTATAAGCGGCAGTCAACGACTCTAAAACGCTTGGTGGTTCGAAATGTGGAGGGCAAAGCCGGAGGACGCGGAGGAAACAGATCGTCATTCTCACGATATATCATATTGCGATATATCGTCAGTTTACGATACATCGTCAGTTTCACGATACATAATTACGATATATCGTCAGTTTACGATATATCGTCAGTTTTAGGATATATCGTCAATTTCACGATACATCATTACGATAAATGGTCAGTTTCACCATATATCGTATGTACACAATAACATATCTGCGATAATTGCATCATCCTTTTGCAAAATATCGCGGAATATTGCTAAGTATCGTGGTTATTATCGTTCTTAGTATTATTTTTATGAAATCCTATAACCCCCTGATTAAAAATATGAATTAGACAAGAAACGCAATGTTGACTTAAAGCTTTCGTGACTATTTGGATTTGAAGCTTTCGTCACTGCAGGAATTAATACTCTTTGGGTCTTTCGGTAAAGTCACTTAGTTAGGTTCAAAGAAAATAACAAAAAAGAACAAAAAACTACGACGTTTCGATCGCAACACAAGCGGTCATCATCAGGAAGAACGCTTGTGTTGCGATCGAAACGTAGATTTTTTTATTTGAACCTATCTATGTGACTTTACCGAAAGACCCAAAGAATAAGAGACTCAATGTTTAACATTGTACATGCGTTTTGTGGTTATAATAGTCCACGCGACGTAACGTGCACCGGGCCACAGCATCGCAAAATGATGAAGAATCGCACCGCAAATCGCTCTCGGCTGGGATCTCAAACCCAGCAAAGCTGCAAGCAGCAGCAGCAGCAGCGGCAGCATTCAAGTTCAAGTTCATTTATTAGGTATAGCCCTGTGAGACATTCGGCTCTTGAATCGGGTGCAACCGCAACAAACAAAAACATGAACAAAAAACATCTTAAAGTGAATATGTGACTAAGTGCAAAAATAAAATCCAAGAAAAGACAGCAAAATATTGCAGAAAAAAATCACCGTACACCAACGCGGGGTGCAATAATCCCAGTGGGATGCAAGTCAAACAACCAACAACAACCACAAGACAACTTAGATTAAGGCCATCAGTCTAACTCTGTACTACAACAAACAAACATGGCTAAACCAATACACGTTTCGAAATCACCAAAATAAAGCCATGAAAGCAATGAAACAGTGATCATAGGAACGGTGACGGAATTTTCACAATAAATGGCATAAACAACATGTACTACCAAAACCCTGCAGCCATAGCTGGCTGCATGAGTCACTCCACAACAGCGGCAGCATCGCCCCCTACTGCTCACACGTGGCAAGAGCCTCACGAACACGAACCTTGGAAGAGGCTCCGACGAGCCTCTTGCTGGGCTACAAGCGGAATAAGGGGCCGTCCATAAATGACGTCACGCACCTAGGGAGGGGGAGTTAGACATTTGTGACTATGTGTGAGAAATGTGACGTCACATCAAAATGCGCAACTTTAAATAAATATAGACAACACGTTCTACTTAAAACTGGTAGGAACCTCTTGGTTACACCAGCCCCCAGGGGATTATTGTGTCCGTCGGTCGTGCATCAAAAAATGAGAGGGGTGGGGCTGGGTGGAGAGGGGAGGGTGGGGAGGGGCTGGGTAGGGAGGGTGGGGCTGGGTAGGGAGGGGCTGGTCACCCCGTGGTGCCCTTATAAAACTTAACGTTTAACCTACTCACGCCGGCTTGTGCCCGCCCTCACAGTCGGCCATATTTTGCGGAATACACCACGCCGCCGTTGACCCTGCAGGCCATTGACCGAGCAACCCAACGTTCCTACCAGCTCCCTCCGCAAGAATGTGTTTAAATAGATGTTTTAATAAATGGTTTCTCCTACAACATCAGAGTGCAGCACCACATTAAATACGCACTACAATGACAATAGTTTAAAGCGTTTTGAAGCTTGTTATATTTTCAAAATGGAAATATGGTTTTGGGGGGGGCAGAGCTTTGTGACGTCATATTTGAGGGATGGTCTGACATTTTGTGACGCCGTGTGACGAGGGGGGGGGGGGTAAAAAATCGTCCAAAATCGCGTGACGTCATTTATGGACGGCCCCTAATGCACAAGAGTAATGTACACTGCGAGATATATTCTCAAAGATAAAGATTCCTCGGTATAACTTGGATGGACTATGCAGTTAGCCTCGTACCTGTGCAGGCCGACACGGCACCTGGCTGGTTGGGTGGCCAGCAGCACGCCCGACCGCCTTTGTCTCCCCGGTGGCGATGTTTACACATCGCACCAGGTACTCATTCGAGGCCGAGTCGACCTAGGGGAGGCCCACTGACCGGTTCAGATAATCGATTGGGTCGCAAGGTTCGTAGCGCGGGTGCGCTAACCGCTGCGCCACCGCTCCTCTTACGCACCTGCACGCACAGACAGCCGTCTCTGT
The DNA here is from genome assembly GCF_015708825.2 of Lethenteron reissneri. Taxonomy (NCBI): domain Eukaryota; kingdom Metazoa; phylum Chordata; class Hyperoartia; order Petromyzontiformes; family Petromyzontidae; genus Lethenteron; species Lethenteron reissneri. The sequence continues at coordinate 7,293,807 of NC_083839.1, forward strand.
GGCTCCACTGCTGGATGAGGCCCCCCCCCCCCTTCCCCACACCGTGCGGGCCGTGTCGGTTTCACGACCATATGAGATCTTCACTCAAAACTGCTTTAGAGGAGTTGTACACCCCTAGCTGCCACTGCTATTCAGTGGCCTAAAATAGAATGTTTCGCTCCGGATGATCGCTGCAAAGTATGACCTGTGTTTTGATTCAGTGTGCTGATCTTAAAGGTGCATTGAAAAATTATAATACTCCGATTGATGCTCCTGCTGTTGTGGAGTGGCTCATGCAGCCAGCTATGGCTGCAGGGTTTTGGTAGTACATGTTGTTAATGCCATTTATTGTGAAAATTCCGTCACAGTTCCTATGATTGCTTTTTCATTGCTTTCATGGCATTATTTTGGTGATTTCGAAAAGTGTATTGGTTTAGCCATGTTTGTTTGTTGTAGTACAGAGTTAGACTGATGGCCTTAATCTAAGTTGTCTTGTGGTTGTTGTTGTTGTTTGACTTGCATCCCACTGGGATTTTTGCACACAGCGTTGGTGTACGGTGATTTTTCTGCAATATTTTACTGTCTTTTCTTGGATTTTCTGTTTGCACTTAGTCACATATTCACTTGAAGATGTTTTTTGTTCATGTTTTTGTTTTTTGTTTGTTGCGGTTGCACCCGATTCAAGAGCCGAATGGCTCACAGGGCTGCACCTAATCAATGAACTTGAACTTCACCGCGCTGGTCACTGCGGGAAGCATGGGCCATGGGAGCACAGTACAGTACTGTACAACAGTGCAATTGCTTTTGCTGCACCTTCCTCTACTGAGAGGCCGCCCACCGCGGAATCAACAATCAATGCACTTCATCCAGCAGTGGACTTGACCATGGCTCTGTGTTTGTTGATCATCACCGGCTGATCGATGAAGAGGATTACGATCAGCTGGCGTGACGTCACACGACCCGGGGGAGCGGCGGGGGGGCGGGGCGTAGGGGGGCGGGGCGGGGCGTCGAGGGGCGGGGCATCGAATTTCGTAACGCGGATAAGCGCCGCGATCCGCCAGCGGCCACCTCTGATTGGCTGCCCGGACCCCCCCCCCCCGCCCCCTCCATCGCGCGCTCGGCGCGTGCGGACTTGACGAGCCAATCACGTGCGACTCTCGGGGAGGCTTTCGTCCAATTGGAAGCCGGGACTGGGGCCCCCTCCCTCACCCTCGCCGCCTATGCCGTGTAGGGAATTTGAGAGCGGCTACTGCCCATTCAATTGTATCGAGTGAGCGGGAGCGAGAGGGTTTGGTGGTGGTGGTTTTGTGGTGGTGGTGGTGGTTTTGTGGTGGTGGTGGTGGTGGTTTTGTGGTGGTGGTGGTTTTGTGGTGGTGGTGGTGGTTTTGTGGTGGTGGTGGTGGTTTTGTGGTGGTGGTGGTGGTTTTGTGGTGGTGGTGGTGGTTTTGTGGTGGTGGTGGTGGTTTTGTGGTGGTGGTGGTGGTTTGTGGTGGTGGTGGTTTTGTGGTGGTGGTGGTTTGTGGTGGTGGTGGTGGTTTGTGGTGGTGGTGGTGGTTTTGTGGTGGTGGTGGTGGTTTTGTGGTGGTGGTGGTGGTGGTTTTGTGGTGGTGGTGGTGGTGGTTTTGTGGTGGTGGTGGTGGTTTTGTGGTGGTTGAGACGAGGCCCCCAGGGCGTTTGGTGGTGGTCGAGGCGACACCGAGAGAGGACTGTGTTTTGGTTGTACGTCTGTCTGGGGGGAAGGGGGAGCGGGGGGTAACAAGAGCTTTATGGCTCATCGGATTCCACCGGTATAAATACACATTCAGATTCTGGACAGCAGAGCAGAGGATTTGGTACAAGAGACCACGGGATTTTTTGTTTTGTCTGGTGGTGGCGGTGGACACGAGACCAGAGAGGATCTGGAGCAGGGGAAGAAGAGGCCGCCAAAGAATTTGGTGGAGCTGAGTCTGCAGGGAAACCACGTTTAGAAGATCGAGACCATGGCCAAGTTCAGGAAGATCGCCATCCTTGGCTACCGCTCCGTGGGTGAGTGTCGAGCCGACGATCAATGTGCCAATCGATGTGCCGATCAATGTGGGATAATCAACCGTGTTCGACTTGGTTCAATCCCACTGGCGTTTCCATCGATCCGATTGAACACGGCTGATGATGACGATACACAACGAGGTTCTATAATCTATATCATCATCAGCCATGCTCAGTCCACTGCTGTATTGCCCGGTGGCTGCCACCACCCATCCATCGTTCCCGCGTGTGACCCTGATTCCATCGCTCCGTCTCCAAGGCGGAGGTAGTTCTCCTCTTCGTCGCGTTCCACCCCCCCGCTCCTCTTGCTGCCATTCCATCACCGATCTCGACCACTGCTCGCCATCTCGGCTCGCCACCACGAGGGGGCTGCCCAGAGCCCGGTGGTTCTTGTTGGCTCCTGTGGTTAGCGTCAGGGGTAGGGCTGTGGTTAATGTGGTGAGGCTAGGGTCTCATTGGCTAGTGTGGTTAGTGGCAGTGCTGTGGTTAATGTGGTTAGACTAGAGTCTAATTGGCTAGTGGGTTAGTGGTAGTGCTGTGGTTAATGTGGTTAGACTAGAGTCTGGTTGGCTAGTGTGGTTAGTGGTAGGGCTGTGGTTAATGTGGTTAGACTAGGGTCTCATTGGCTAGTGTGGTTAGTGGTAGTGCTGTGGTTAATGTGGTTAGACTAGGGTCTGTTTGACTCGTGTGGTTAGTGGTAGGGCTGTGGTTAATGTGGTTAGACTAGAGTCTGTTTGGCTAGTGTGGTTAGTGGTAGTGCTGTGGTTAATGTGGTTAGACTAGAGTCTGGTTGGCTAGTGTGGTTAGTGGTAGTGCTGTGGTTAATGTGGTTAGGCTAGAGTCTAGTTGGCTAGTGTGGTTAGTGGTAGTGCTGTGGTTAATGTGGTTAGACTAGGGTCTGTTTGACTAGTGTGGTTAGCGGTAGTGCTGTGGTTAATGTGGTTAGACAAGGGACTGATTGACTAGTGTGGTTAGTGGTAGTGCTGTGGTTAATGTGGTTAGACTAGAGTCTAATTGGCTAGTGTGGTTAGTGGTAGGGGTAGTGCTGTGGTTAATGTGGTTAGACTAGGGTCTGAATGGCTAGTGTGGTTAGTGGTAGGGCTGTGGTTAATGTGGTTAGACTAGAGACTGGTTGTCTAGTGTGGTTAGTGGTAGTGCTGTGGTTAATGTGGTTAGACTAGAGTCTGAATGGCTAGTGTGGTTAGTGGTAGGGCTGTGGTTAATGTGGTTAGACTAGGGTCTGATTGACTAGTGTGGTTAGCGGTAGGGCTGTGGTTAATGTGGTTAGACAAGGGACTGATTGACTAGTGTGGTTAGTGGTAGTGCTGTGGTTAATGTGGTTAGACTAGGGTCTGATTGGCTAGTGTGGTTAGTGGTAGTGCTGTGGTTAATGTGGTTAGACTAGGGTCTCATTGGCTAGTGTGGTTAGTGGTAGGGCTGTGGTTAATGTGGTTAGACAAGGGACTGATTGCCTAGTGTGGTTAGTGGTAGTGCTGTGGTTAATGTGGTTAGGCTAGAGTCTGACTGGCTAGTGTGGTTAGTGGTAGTGCTGTGGTTAATATGGTTAGGCTAGAGTCTGGTTGGCTAGTGTGGTTAGTGGTAGTGCTGTGGTTAATGTGGTTAGACTAGAGTCTGGTTGTCTTGTGTGGTTAGTGGTAGGGGTAGGGCTGTGGTTAATGTGGTTAGACAAGGGATTGATTGGCTAGTGTGGTTAGTGGTAGGGCTGTGGTTGATGTGGTTAGACAAGGGTCTTAATGGCTAGTGTGGTTAGCGTCAGGGGTAGGGTTATGACTAATGTGGTTAGACTAGGGTCTGAATGGCGAATGTGGGTAGGGGTAGGGCTATGGTTAATGTGGTTAATGTGGTCGTGTTTCGTTTCGTCATGAGTTACGCTTGGGTTGTGAGGTCGTCGTGTATTTCAATCGTGAACGACAGCCCTCCACCACCCGACAGAGCCACTCGGGGCGCGTCGTCACGGGGAGAGCGTGCTCGTCGGCCGGGTTTATCGGGCAAACTGCGGGACGAATTAAATTTCGATTTAAAGATTTCGTGACTGCAGGGATTCATCTTCTTGGCTCTTTCGGTAAAGTCACGTAGAATGGAAGTAATAAAATAATAAAAGAAAGCAATAAAATAATCTCACTGAGAATTATCTTATTATGTTTTAGTTTTTATTATGTATTAAATAATAATAAAAACAGACTTATTTTATTATGTTTTAGTTTTATTATTTTATTATTAAATAATAACAATAAAACAATAAAATTATTCTCACTGAGAATTATTTATTATGTTTTATTTTTATTATTTATTATTAAATAATAATAAAACATAATCAAATAATTCTCACTGAGAATTATTTTATTACGTTTTATTTTTATTACTTTATTATTTCCATGCTACGTGACTTTACCGAAAGAACCAAGAAGATGCGGGACGAATGTTGACCGCTTTTGAAATGTTGCGTTGTGCTTCGCAGGCAAATCGTCGCTGACGATCCAGTTCGTGGAGGGGCAGTTTGTGGACTCCTACGATCCGACCATTGAGAACAGTGAGTGCACCGTGGCCCCCCACGATCCGCACGCCAACACCCAACACTCAACTGAAACTATTTCCAGTTTTTGTTTTATTGTTAACAGGTGTAAGGCCCCCACTGAAATTTGTAGCTCTTGGTCAGAAGCCACCTGTCCGTCACAAATGATAGGTCGCACGAAGAGGCGGACAATCATCGTCGTCGTCGTCGTGTGGAAATGTATGGCAGCCAAAAACTCTTAAGGGGCCGTCCATAAATGACGTCACGCACCTAGGGGGGGGGGGGGTCAGACATTTGTGACGATGTGTGACGAGGGGGGGGGGGTTTGAGAAATGTGACGTCACATCAAAATGCGCAACTTTAAATAAATAGACAACACGTTCTACTTAATTAAATAGACTTTTAATAAATGTTTTCTCCTACAACATCAGAGTGCAGCGCCACATTAAATACGCACTATAATGACAATAGTTTAAAGCGATTTGAAGCATGTTTTATTTTTGGGGGGGGGGAGGGCAGAGCTTTGTGACGTCATATTTGAGGGGGCGGTCTGACTTTTTGTGACGCTGTGTGACGAGGGGGGGGGGGGGTAAAAAATCATCCAAAATTGCGTGACATCATTAATGGACGGCCCCTAAACGCGCGTGACCTTGATTCTAAATATCGAAGGAAAAACCGGGAGGACCCGGAGAATAATCCATGCGACCACGGGGAGAGAGACACCGCAGACTCCAAACACACAGCAGGCGTCGGGGTCGGGATCGAACCTACGACCTCCTGCGTACCAGGCGCGGGAGTTAACAACTCGCCATAGCGGCACCCCATACAGATGTCACACGCAAACAACTACAGCTGCCGCTAAGTGGCAGTTAGTTTACCGCCGGTGCCAGGCTAGGTGCACTTTGAGGCCGTTACACGAAGTATGGGAGGCTGTCGCTGCAGGCAGGAGGCCACAGGCGAGAGGCCTGGTGCCGTGGGTTGACTGACTTGAGATGAGTGGCAGATGCACTCCCCACAATCCCGCAAACAAAGACAAAGGTCCCTCGTATAGCCTCCTCGATAAACTTTTGGGGCAAGTGCCGTTAGTGAGCACCTATGAAGGCACACGAGGAGATGGGTGGCCAGCTCCATGCCGGGCCGCAAAAACACACGCGCATATCACATACACACTCGTACGTCACAAAGACATACGCAAAGGCGTCACGCGCAAACACACACACACATCGCATGCACGCACACACATCTTACACATTCACATCACACACATTACATGCACATTCACATCACACACATGCACCCATAATATGCATGCACACACACCGTGCTAATCGGAGGTGCGGGCCATACGTCATACACTCACCAACACACATGCCACATGCAGACGACGCAAACATCCGAGTCTCACACACACACACACATCGTACGCTCACACGCACAAGGGTGGACGGGCAGACATGGATCGATAGACGGAGGTGCAGACTGGCACACAGACAATTGAAGTTGTTTATATATCTGTATACTGTACGTGCATGTGTGCGTGTGTGAGGAGCGGTAGTGTAGTGGTTAGCGCGCTGAACCTGGCGATCCGGGTTCGATTCCCGCTCACGGCCAACACCAGTGACGATTATCTGAACCGGTCCTGGGCCTCCCCTAGGTCGACTCAGCCTGAAATGAGTATCTGGTACGGTGTGTAAACATTGCCACTGGGGAGACAAAGGCGGTCGGGCGTGGTGCTGGCCACCCACCCCCTCGTGTACCGTTCCGGCCTTCATAGGTGCTCGCTAACAGCACTTGCCCCTACAGTTTGTCAAGGCTATACGGGGGATATTTGCAGTAGTGTAGCGGTTCGTGCACTGCACTACGAACCCGGCGTTCCGGGTTTGATTTCTGCTCACGGTAAACATGTGACAAATATCTAAACCGGTCCTGGGCCTCCCCTAGATCAACTCAGCCTTAGTCCTTGGTGTCGTTTGTAAACATCAGCATTGGGGAGACAAAGGCGGCCGGGCGTGGCGTTGGCCATCTACCTCGTCTTTGCGGCGTTCCGGCCTTAAATAGGCGCTCGCTGGCAGGACTTGCCACCCCCCCCCCCCCCCGACAAGTCTTGTTAAACGCCAAATGGGGGAGACCTTTGCATTGATATTTGTACACGACTCTTTCCTCTTGCAGCGTTCACGAAAACTCTCCACATCAACGGACAGGAGTTCAACCTGCAGCTGGTGGACACGGCTGGGCAGGTGCGTGCTGATCTTGTTTAACCAGGTGGGAAGTCAAGTGACCTGTGCGACTGAGTGGGTGAGTGAGTGAGTGTGAATGGTTGAATAGTGGGCGAGTGGGTGAGCAGGCGAGGTGAGATTGCGAGCGGGAGATTGGGTAAATGGTAGAGTGCGGTGGCGAGTTGAATTTTTCAACTTAATTTTGTTGAAGCAGGCGAGAGCTCAGGAGACCAGCGTAGTCTGATTTGCAGGTGTGACCCCGAGGTATTAGCCTGTCAGTAGGGGGGCGAATATCGTTAACTGTTCCTGGGCCTCCCCTAGGTCGACTCGAGCTTCCTATGATTGCTTTTTCATTGCTTTCATGGCTTTATTTTGGTGATTTCGAAAAGTGTATTGGTTTGGCCATGTTTGTTTGTTGTAGTACAGAGTTAGACTGATGGCCTTAATCTAAGTTGTCTTGTGGTTGTTGTTGTTGTTTGACTTGCATTCCACTGGGATTTTTGGCACACAGCGTTGGTGTACGGTGCTTTTTCTGCAATATTTTGCTGTCTTTTCTTGGATTTTCTGTTTGCACTTAGTCACGTATTCACTTTAAGATGTTTTTTTGTTCATGTTTTTGTTTGTTGCGGTTGCACCCGATTCAAGAGCCGAATGGCTCACAGGGCTATACCTAATAAATGAACTTGAACTTGAATGAGTACCTGTGTCAGTGCTGGGGAAACCCAAGGCGGAAGGGCATGTTGTCGGCCACACCGCCCCGTCAGCGGAGCACCATGGCAGCCTTCGTAGGTGCTACCCGCTAACAGCACTTGCCCCGTAAGTCCACGAAGGCTACGACGCGATGGAGCTTTGTCTTTGTGCTCGTTCCTGCAGGACGAGTACTCGATCTTCCCCCAGTCGTACTCCATGGACATCCACGGCTACGTGCTGGTGTACTCCGTCACCTCCAGCAAGAGGTCAGCTGAGCACCTGCGTGGTGAAGTATGGCCAAATGAACCACCCGTGATCCGCACGGCCGCTGGGGTTGGGGGGAAGCCCTCGCATCCAGCAGTGGATTGACAAAAGGGCTGTACACGTCTTTTTTTATCTTGTTATCGGCCTTCCGCCTTCTATAACTTGGCCCACTTTTTGCGGATTGCTTTTGATCCAGTTCGTGGCGTGCTTCTCGCGGCCACGTGCGTAATACGTCCATTACGGAGCGCGAAAATTTCGTCGAGCTTGACCGCTCTTGTTAATGAGCGCACTTTCCAAGGCTCAGCTGACATCCGCAGTTGTGGTGGAGACTTGCGACCGTCTCGGGAGCCAACGGCTCTGGCCGGCGATAACGTCCTGATGTTTGGTTATGAAGACCAAGCTGCCGTCAATGTTGCAGTTGTAGTTGTGTGTGCGCGTATGTGCGTGTGTGTGTGGGGGAGCAGTGGCGTAGCGATGAGTGTGTTGTGTTACGAACCTGGCGATCTGGATTCAATTTCCGCTCACGGCCAACACCAGTGACTTATCTGAACCGGTCCTGGGCCTCCCCTAGGTCAACTCAGCCTCAAAACGAGTACCTGGTGCGGTGTGTAAACATCGCCGCTAGGGACACAAAAGCGGTCGGGCGCAGTGCTTGCCACCTACCCCCTCACGTGCTGTTCTGGCCTTCATAGGTACTAGCTAACAGCACTTGCCCCTAATATCTGTTAAGGCTATATGGGGGGGGATATTTGGGCTTTGTCTGCACGTGCGTGTGCATGCGTAAACGCGTGTGCGTGTGTGTGTGTGTGCGTGTCTCTTTTATTTCCCCCACTCGCTCCAGTTTTGAGGTTGTGCAGATAATCCACGACAAGCTGCTCGACATGGTGGGGAGTGTCCAGTAAGCAGCAACGAGTCACACTGCCCCTCGCTCGCTCGCTCACTCAGCTCCACTACGCCCCCTTGGCCCAGGCTCTGTGCCAAGAGCGCGGTGGTCAGGACATCGGTAAAGCCTTTGGCCCGCGGTGTTTGCCGTCAAGGCTGTGATTTCCTGCTTCGCCGCAATTAGCGGTGGTTCACATCTCGTGTTGACAGCCCCGCAGAGCCAGCGGTGGAAATTGCGCATTTCTACGGCAGGGGAGTGGGGGACGTGAGTTTAATGGTAGGATAACGACCGCTGTTGATCTAAACGCCCTGCCGCAGAGCCATCGACATCACTGTCGGTAGTCTTATTCTTGGTTCTTTCGGTAAAGTCACGTAGAAGGGAAATAATAAAATAATGCAAATATAAAACAATAAAAATTCTCACGACGTTTCGACTGCAACACAAGCAATCATCATCAGGTGTGAAGTCTACAGCAAGAAAATTATTTTACCGAAAGAACCAAGAATATGAATCCCTGCATCACGAAAGCGTTAAATCACTCTCGGTGTCGGTGTTAATCATCTTCTGGTACATTTGGAAGTCGTGCCCTTCGTAAACCGCAGGGCTACGTCATGGATGGCCTCACGGTGTGTCACCGATGGGTATAGTAGGCGGCGATGTTGCTGCGTGGTTTTGCCCCATTAATACATTTTCCGCGCTTATTTATCAAATTAAAAAAATTTGGACCGTGATGCCAGCACGCGGTGGCCGACTCGATTTAGAACGACTTCACGGGGATCTTTAACGCCCACCGTGAGTAGGAGGATTGTTACGGTTATTAGACCCTGTAGTATTAACCAGGGTGGCCGCATGGCTCGAACCGCGTGAACCTCTGCAACAAGCGGCGAACCATTTGGTTGTGTTTTGTTTATTTTAATTTTTATCTATTCCAGAGTTCCAATCGTGCTGGTGGGGAACAAGAAAGATCTTCACTTGGAGAGGTGACGATGCATGCGCACACACACGTACACACATGCACTTACACACACACACACGCACTTACACACACACGTACACACACACGTACACACATGCACGTACACACACACGTACACACACACGTACACACACACGTACACACATGCACTTACACACACACGTACACGCACGTACACACGCACGTACACACATGCACTTACACACACACACACACGTACACACACACACACGCACGTACACACACGCACAACAACAACCGCCATTCGCCACTAAGTGGCGGTGACGTCACCACGACGCTTGTGCCAGGCCATGTGCACCTTGAGGCCACGTGAAGTGTCGAACCCCCGCTGGCAGGAGGTCACGGGGCAGACCCAGGTGCCACGGGTCGACTGACTTGAGATGACCGAGATGACTGGCTGATGCACCACATGTGCCCCCTACTGTGCCAACTTGCTGTGCTTTAGCCACCCGGCGCTCCGCTCGTTGTTGTGAGCGTCGCTCCTCGCACTTACACACACACACACACGCACGTACACAGACACGTACACACACACGTACACACACACACACGTACACACGCACGTACACACACACATACACACGTACACACACACGCACGTACACACGCACACACGCACGTACACACACACGCACGTACACATACACACGCACGTACACACACACGCACGTACACACATGTAACGGCTGCTATAGGGCTCGGAGGTGTAACGGGCGCTATAGGGCTAGGGGTGTAACAGGCGCTATAGGTTTGGGGGTGTAACAGGCGCTGAACGCTGCCGGGGGTGTTGTGCTGCCCCCGTGGTGCAGGGTGATCCCCTGCGAGGAGGGGAAGCGCCTCGCCGACGCGTGGAAGGCCGAGTTCATGGAGTCGTCCGCCAAGGAGAACCAGGTTAGCGCCGCCTTGCCGACTGCCGTCATCGTCGTCACCGTCATCGCCATTATCTTCATCATCCTCATCGTCATCATGACAATCGTCATCATCGTTGACATAATTGTTGTAGTCACCATCATCATTCGCACAACTCTCTATATTCTCCGGGTCGCCGGCAGACTGGAGTAGGTGGCACGTGACCAGTCGTAAATCCCAGCCCATTGCGAGAGAGGGGGAGGCGTGAATACTGGATGTGGTGTGCCGAGTGCAGGCCGCGGTGGACGTCTTCAAGCAGATCATCGTGGAGATCGAGAAGGCCGACGGTGTCGTCCCCCAGCCCAAGAGCAGCTGCCTCGTCATGTGACCCCGCTGACTTCGGGTCACGTGACCACCTCGCGGTTCGAGCCCAGCGGCCGCCCCGGTGAACACCGGTGTGTGTTAACCGTAGTAGTAGTTGTAGTAATACTGCTACCACGCGCCGTCCGCTTCACCGTGGGCGTCAAAAGATCCCGCGACGTCGTTCGCAAGAGTGGGCCCCATCGTGTGCTGGCGCCGCGTTGCAATTTCGCCAAATTAGAGTTACTACACCGCGGTAAAAATTACATGATTGGGTAAAACCGTAAAGCAACGTCGCTCCCTCCACCCCCCCCCCCCCACCGCGCCAGAACACAGCACCGGCTCCCCACTGTCAGGCCGGTGCTGTGTTCAAGCTTGTGACGTGCAGGGACAGCACCCAGCGGGGGGGCCCCTAGGCTGATCACCTGTGCTGTGAGATGTTTTTCGTCATGTGTGATTGGACCGATTATAGATTCAAGTATTATGATTCATAACCACCCCCCCCCCACTGACCTCCACCCCCCCCCACCCCCGCCTGTCCCCCAGTCTTCCCCTTCCCTCTGGGCAGTGCTTGGGCGATGTGCAGGGAAGTTTCCGAACGAGTCAAGTTTCCCTCCCAAGCGACATTGGGAGGCATACTGAATGTGGTGTGCTGGGGTTCGGAAATCTAATGGAGGTCGCTGGTAGACTCCAGTCGTAGGTGGCACCTGACCAGTCGTAGTCACGGCCCACTGCGAGAGAGAGAGATGTATACTGGACGTGGTGTGCCGGGTGACGGAGAGAGAGGTATTACTGCAAGTGGCGGCTGATGTTAAGCACTGGTTACGTATCTGTAGGAGGGAGGGGGGAGGTTATGATTTTCGTACATTAAGTCAGAAGTTTGTACATTTTAGTATTTAGCTCCCTCCCATACCCCCAGCGCATGCCTCCTGTTTCTAGTGTCCCAACGCCTCGAGTTGAAAGCGTTTGTGCGTTGCCCCTGTCCGTCCGCGTGTAACGGCGGGGGAGAGGATTGTTGGGGGTTTCAATGACTCTCGTGGAGGTGATCCCACCGCGAGCGTGAAGTTCGAGGTCGGAACACCTCCACGCTGGGCCCCCCTCCCTGTACAGAGCGACATTACGAAAATCTAGAAGTTTCGTAAGATGAGACGTCACAGCTGCCATTCCATAAGGGAGTTGGGACATTTTGGTAAGTTAGGAGGGTGGTTGGGACCACTCGCTCCTTTGCGCATTTGTCAGCGACAGTCACAATAATAATGCTTTATGATAAACCTTAATCACAAATATGCTTACCTCAACACAGACTGGCTGAAGGAGAGGTCGTGATGACTTAGTGGCAGCCATGTTGCATTGGGGGGGGAGTTCACGGCGGCCATGTTGCGTGGGGGGTTGTCCTGGCAGCCGATTGGTTGGCGCAGTGGGACTGATGACATCACCCCCTAGCAACCGCTGTCACGCCCACAGCGTTGCGAGCTCACTCGGTTTTCTCTTGACTTTTCGGATACTTCGATAATCTTTAGAGTTGCTGGATTTTACGAAAAAATCTCTACACGGGGCCTCTAGTGTGTGCTCCACCACAAGAAAGTCGCTCACCAAATCAGTTTTAACGTGGTTATTTATTTGCCTCTTTCCCCCCAAACCCCCCCCCCCCCCCCCCGATAAAGCGGTGCCCAGGATTCGAAGAACTCGATAACCCACGTGGATAATTGGCACGATAGGGTAAGCAACTTCGAGGTTACGAATATAACTGCGTGTGTAACGAGAAATGTGATAATGGTGTTATATTTATTTGTGTTTTTGTTTACTTAACTTGGGGAGGCCCTCTCCCGAGTCTCAAGGCTGCTTTTAATGAACGTCTTAACTGCGTTTGGGATCGTTTGGCCAATTCCGCTGTGAACGAGCGTTTAGCTTAGCGCACATACGAGGGGAGATAACGGCTGGCTGGGATCGCGATGACCTCTTGACCTTTTAGATGACTCGCGGGCGCACATGTCGCGGATTCCGTCGGTTTAGAACAAAAAAAAACGATCGGCGCGTCTCCAGATCTCGTAGCGATTTCCCGCTCGGCGCTTTCTAGCGGAGGGCGCAGTCTCAAAAGGCCGTCGTCCACGAGGGTGACCGTCCACGGCAACTGTTGCCGGCAACGCGGGAACCATGAGCAACTGGCAACTCGGTAGTGTTCTCACTAGCCCAGGGGTGCGCCAACCTGCGGCTCAGAAACCGCATGCGGCTCTTCCAAGGAACTGCTCCGTGATGTTATTCAGGACCACCATCTCGTATTGACGTGCAACGCGGCTCTTGAAATATTATTATTAATTTTTTTACCGAATTCGAAAAGAATGGCTACTACCATTGTAATTTTGGCTGCAGACCCCCTGGCTCTTGCCAATCACTGTGTGTGTCTGTGGCTGCTTGGCAATGGTGAGTGCAGACTGTGAATTCATCTGCTGCTTCAGTTCAACTTCTGAAATGGGCCCCGTTACGTTCATCACGTCACACCACAACACCATCATGCCACCACACCGTCGCATCACACCATACCGTCACGCCGCCCTCACGCGACCACAACACCATCACCACCACCACCACACCATCTAATCACATCCCATTCAAGCGGAAGCAGCCGTCCTCACCTGAGGGACGGTTGCTTGCGTTGTGGCCGAAACGTCGTGAGAATTATTTTATTATGTTATATTTTATTATTTCCCTTCTACATGACTTTACCGAAAGAACCAAGAAGATGAATCCCTGCAGTCACGAAAGCTTTAAATCGAAAAATGTAATTCGGTCATGCGGCTGCTGCTACGTTGACAGTGGTGCACAAGCAACAACAACAACAGCTTTGTCAATAACACAAGTGGCCTTCAAAAGAAAAGCATATAATCGGCAACGTTTTGGGATAAATGGCCTAATTTTTCGGAGCACGTTGCCAGGTGCTATGATAAAGGGCCATTGAACGATACGTCACCTATTATATATTTATGTATTTGCTTTAAGGCCACGTGTGTCGTTGACGAAGCTGTCGTGTTTCATTTGCCGGGAAGGTGCCAGCCCAGAGGTGTCCACTATGGGGCGCTGCGATCACATGTGTTCAGTCCAGATACGGGGACTCTTCTACTTATGAACATTCGACTTACGCATTTCTAGAGATACCAACAAACCCGTCCGTATGTCCAAGTTGCCTGTTCGGACCGAGAGTCGTAAGTTCAACCGCCGCGCAATAGATGGCGGCGGTGACATCTACATCTGTAGAACGTGAAGAACCAGTTGCATCTGCAGGAGATTATATAACTTTTAAATCCATTCCCCCCGTGTTTAGTGTACACGCCGTACAACACGTTTGGAATTGACAGGAGTAAAGTTGGACTTACGAACAAATCGACTTACGAACAGACACCTCTGGAACCTAACCCGTTCGTAAGTAGAGGAGTCCCTATATTTGGGCCGCGAGGTTCATACAACTTTGGCGGTGGCAACAGCCCCTACAGCCCCCCCCCCCCTGTTGCTGGTGACTGTTGCCCTAAGATTGCCACCAAGTGGAGGGCTGCCCTCGAGTGCTCCACGTTTGCACTTTACACAATTAAAAGGACATTTCACGTTGCTCCGGAGGTGTGCTTTATCGTCCGTCACGAGCGACTGTTGTTGTTACCCGCGACTTGGCCACGGGAAGCAGTGTCGAGTCGAGGGTGCAGCGGATTGGGGAAATTAGAGGAACGGGAAGAGAAGGAACGTCACACCCGGGGCCGCCTTTGTCGCCCCAGTGCTGATGTTCATACACTCCACCATGTACTCGTTTAATGCCGAGTCGACCTAGGGGAGGGCCCGGGACCGGTTCAAATATTCGCCACGGTTATTGGTCGTGAGCGGCAATGGAGCTCTGGTGGCCGGGTCCATGGCGGAGTGCGCTAACCACTGCACCACTACTCCCTCACAGTGGCACACAGAAAGAGAAAAGAGCCTCCTTCGTTCGCCACGAATTGACGGTTACATCACCACAGCGCTTGTGTACCAGGCTAGGTGCACTTTGATGCCACGTGACAAAGATCCCCGTATAGCCTTAACAGACTGTAGGGGCAAGTGCTGTTAGCGAGCACCTATGAAGGCCGGAACGGTACACGAGGGGGTGGGTGGCCAGCACCACGCCCGACCTGCCTTTGTCTCCCCAGTGGCGATGTTTACACACCGCACCAGGTACTCATTTAAGGCTGAGTCGACCTAGGGGAGGCCCAGGACCGGTTCAGATAATCGTCACTGGTGTTAGCCGTGAGCGTGATTCGAACCCGGGTCGCCAGGTTCATAGCGCAGCGCGCTAACCGCTACGCTACCGCTCCCCACGTGACGGACACACCAACACACACACACAATGTGGGTGAACAGTGTGGAGGTGTCTGTAGGCGTCCAGCGAGAATCGGCTGCTCAGAACCACGCATTTATTAATCGTCACCGCGCCACCAAATTACCGCCCGGCTCATAGAACCGGCGGCACAAACGGAGCAATGGATGCGGACAACCGCGCAGACATTCACAGTTTACCGCGAAAGGGAACGCCGCGGGAGATGGAATTGCGTCTACGCAGGTGAAGGAAACGCATGTAATTGCCGTGTCGGAGACGCTGGGCCGATGCTACAGATTCTGGGTCCTATTCCGGGTCTTCAGTGATTACACGGGTTCTCAAATCTAGCGAGTTGATGGTTCGAGCCCGGTCAACCAATGACTCGCACAGAGATCCGTGGACTCGCACAGAGGCTCAGGCTCGGATGGACTGAGTGAGTTAATGGCCTCAGCCTGGTCACCAATGACTTGCATCGAGACCCATAGACTCGCATAGGCCTGAGCTGAGCTGTGACTAAACCGGGTTTCTCTAGCGAGTGGAAAATGTTTGCCCGGTCACCAATTCCCGTCACGTTCAAGTCTCCAAATTACAGTTCCGAAGTCTAAAATGTTCCGGTTTGACTGCCGCTCGATGAACGCGTCTTGGCAAGGGAGCACGAAGAGGCGGGCGTCGGGGATACCGAGGGAAGCGTTGGAGATAACGGGGCCGATCGAATCGAAGTCGGAAATTAAAGAGTCCGTGACGTCATCTCCTTCCTCGTCCAACGAGTGTTCCTCGCCAGGGGTTGAAGGAGGCGACGCGCCGCACACATTTCCGTAATAATTATGGGGTCTGCAGGGGTGGGGGACTTAGAAAAATAGCATTGTCTACGAAGCAGCAGGTCAAAGGTTATTAGTTTGACGGTTGACAAGAGGACGGGAGCTCGGGACACCGCACCACCGGAGCCGACGACGATGGCCGGTGGGCGCGGTGAGCTACCCCGCGGGCAGCCCGGGGTGCGGACACGCCCAAGGGTACCGGCTCCACCGGCCGCGGAGACGGAGCGACGAAATCGGACCCGTGCGCAGGCGGTGGGCGGACCGCCGCATCGTGAAAAACGTGAAGGATGGCGACGGCTTGGGGGAGGGAGGCCTTCATCCAACGGTGGATCGATCGTGGCCGAATTGTCGCGGGGTCCCCGTCGCATCCCGGCGTTCGCTTCGCAACGACCACTGCGTTCGGGTGTCGGTGACCGCTTGCGTCAGCGTCCCTCCGCTCCCTCTGGTGCCTCCGCTCCCTCCGCTCCATGAGTGGAAGAAGCGGGGGAGGGAAGGGGCCCGCGTCGTCTCACGTGAGGTACTTGACGACGGCGATCATGATGAGGCAGGTGATGAGCATGCCGACCACCATGATGGCCTTGTCCTGCGTGGCCCTCTTCTCGATGAGACGCATCACCGTGTTGGACAGGCCCAGCATGTTGGCAACGTCCAGGATCTTCTTCTGAGCGCCCTGCCGTAACAAAGACAAAGATCCCCCGTGTAGGCTTTCGCGGAATGTTGGGGCAAGAGTGCTGTTGGCGAGCACCTATGAAGGCCGGCACGGCACACGAGGGGGTGGTGTGGCTAGCACCTGTGCTGATGCTTACACACCACACAACGTAATGAAGCGACCTAGGGGAGGCCCAGGAACGGTTCAGATATTCGTCACTGATGTTGGCTGCGTTCATAGCGCTACGTGCTAATCACTACACTACGGCCCTGTAGTGCGCACACACAGACAAAGATCCCCCATATAGCTTTAAAAGACTAGGGGCAAGTGCTGTTAGTGAGCACCTATGAAGGCCGGCACGGCACACGAGGAGGGGTGGGTGGCCAGCACCACGCCTTTGTCTCCCCAGTGGCGATGTTTACACACCTCACCAGGTACTAATTTTGAGGCCAAGCCGACCTAGGGGAGGCCCATGAGTGCGCGCACACACGCACACGTAAATAATAAGTGTAAGTGCGCAGCCCCGTGACTGCACACTCGCGGCGCTGCTGGCGGGAGATGGGCCTGGCGCTGGCGGACAGCGCCGTCGTCGCACCTTGAGCGTCCTGCGCTGGTCACGCAGCCCGTCGATGATGCCGCTGCCGCTGGCGATGAGGTCGTCCATCCCCGAGTGGGCGTTGCGCAGGGACGAGTTGTACTGCAGCGCCTCGTCTATGGCGATGGACGTGTCCGCGTCCTGCATGCGGGCGCCACGGTGACGAGATGTTAACTGCCTCGCCCTGTGGGCACGTGGATTTTTCTCCGGGTTCCCCAGTTTTTCCCTCCACATTTACAATCAACGTGCGTTGATATGTCCTCGTGAGAAGCCGCTTCGTTGAGCTATCATTTGTGGGCAGGTCGCTTCTGAAAAAGAGCTACATAGCTCAGTGGGCCTTATCTGGTAATATAAAACTAATTACATGTCCGGACACACAGGACACGGACATATGGATGGACACGTGAATTGACGAACGCACACATGGACGGACTCGCGGACAAGCGGACAAACGAACACATGGACAGTGGGACGCACAGACAGACATCCGGATAAACGGACGGAGGGGCACACAGGCAATAAAACAGATGGATGGACAGAGATCGTCATGCGGAGAGCCAGATGGACACTTTGACACGTTGACGGACACAAGACGGACAGCCGGACACACGGACAGACATGCCGTTGGGAAGACACGGGCACACGTGCCGCTTTCAAGGACAGCCCGAGCGAGCGACCACAAACACTAGACCCCAGTCGACTCCATGGAGCCCGTGCGTACGTTGGTGGTGAAGGACTTGGCGAGCAGCTCCTCCCGGTCGCGCTCCGTCTGCTCGCGCTGCAGGCGCCGGTGAGCAAAGTTCTGCAGCGCCGCTCGCAGGTGCTGAACGTCGTACTTGAGCTGGTCCACTCGCCTGGGGAGCGGGGGCGGGAGGGCGGGGGGGGTGGAGGGGGCGGTGACACGACCGTGCGGCAGCGAGTTAGCCGCTTGTTGTAGGGGTTCGCGGTGGTTCGAGCCTGGCGGCTGTCCTGGATAATACTGCCGGTTGTATGAACCATAACGCGGAGGAGCTCACGAAAGGACCCGTGGCTTCATTCAAAAAAGTCAGGAGCGATCTGCTCATGTTCACAGCCCTGGACCAGTGGTGCAAATTCCACATTGCTGTGGCCCGGCGTGAGTCTATGCATATCACAACCACCGCTAACTTCCTCACTAAGTAGTACCCTATTTTATTGACCACGGCGGTAGGGAGGAAGGGATGATGGGCTCAATCCCCAGCTCCCCCATGAGCCAGGATTTGAATTTGCGATCTTACGAATTAAAATTTGACAAGTGTAGTGACATAAGAAGGGAGGGGCTGCTGTAGGCTCTGGGTTCCCAGGTGGGTCCAGACGCGTAATCCCCTGGGCGCCAGGCGCTGGGTTCCCAGGGGGTCCAGACGCTTAAGCCTCTGGGCGCCACCAACGGGGGGGGCTGTGTGTGCTCTGTGGGATGTCTGGTGGCGCACACGGCCCCACCCCTCGTTGGGGACTGGGCATATAACCGGAGCTCCCTGGACGATCGGCCCCAGTTGTAACTCAAGACCCAAGACCCACGACCAGCCATCTGAAGACCCTGGGATGCTGTGAGAGCCAGCGCTGGGACTCTGGAACTCCCGACGCTACGACCTTGTGAGGGCGAGTTCCGGAGCGTAGCCAGAGTAGAGTATCTAGGCTGTGTAGCTAGGCTGTGTACCTAAGCTGTAGCAGAGTACCAGGACTGTTGGAGTGTTGTGTTGTAATAAAGAAGTTACCTCTACAAGTGTCTCCGGAACCTGTTACATTTGGCGTCAGAAGTGGCAATGGAGACAAGAGGTGAACCACGTACCTTCAGTCCTGACGGCGATGAAGAGGAGCAGGCAGCGATGGGGCGGCCAACGCCGGCCGACAGCGACGCTGCACCGCCGGCCGACAACAACGCCGCACCGCCGGCTGAGCAGCTGTCTGCTCCGCCGACCGTCCCCTCTCCAGCGTCGGGAGCAGAGATGGAGGAGGCGCTGCTTCGCCTCGCAGAGCTGCTCTGCGCCACCGCCTCCCTCCTGGGCGAGCTGCGGTGCTCGCGGCCGATGGCGGGAGGGAGAGAGGAGGCGCGGCGCTCGCCCGAGCCCAACGCGCCGCCATTCCCCCCACGGATGTGAGGGACACTTCCGGGTGTGTCATCACTTCCACCAGAGGAGCAGTGACCGCTGGGAGCGACGTCACTTCCGGGCCCAGCGTGTGCCAACCCGACGACGCCGCGTCATCAGCGCTGCGTCCCTCACCGCCGGGTGACAGCTGTTGGCAACCTAGCACGCCGCGTCATCAGCGCTGCGACCGGACAGTGAGGGCGCCATTCTTACTGTAACCGGCGCCGGGGCCGGCACATGGACCGACACGCAGCTCGCCGCCTTTGCTGCTCTGGCCAAAGGTTGGAGGTCGGGAGACCAGGCCCCTGACATTTCGTACATTTACGCGCTCCGGATTAATGATTTTTTTGTTGATATTTTCTTCGTTGTCGTCGGGGAGTCGTGACTGTTGTTGGGTAAACTGTGTGGAGCTTCGCTCGTGAGTGTTGTCAATGTGTGTGCGAAACTTTGCTTGTGATTGTTAACAATGTATGGTTTATATTGAGCTTTGTTCGTGATTGTTAATGTATAGCTTGTGCTGTCATTGTTAACGATGTATATACTGTATGGGGCATTTATCTTGAGATGGTGACATGCTGCCAAGGATTGGAATTGTCATGCTGGCTCTCAAATATCTTGGGGTGCAGATCCTGACCAGGATGTCCCAGCGGGTGTTGCGTGTCTAACACGAGAGTTGTGGTCCCGTCATGCTATGGCTGACGGCTTGACCTGACAGCCCGGAGATAAACACTCCGTGGCATGTCTAGCCTAGTGGGCTGTGCGCTCACATGGCTCGGAGAGTGTGGTCCCGTCATGGAATAGCTGACGGCTTGACCTGACGGCCCGGAGGTTGAGACCCTCCGTGGTACGTCTGGAGCAGTAGGCTCACCCTGACGGCCCGGAGATTGAAACACTCCGAGGCGCGTTGAAACAGTGGGCTGGAGATTCGTGGTGTTCAGGTGTAGTTGTCCCGTTACGTTGGGACTGTATCCCTCAGTTGTTAGGGTGCATGTTGTGCAGGGAGTGAACAATGGGTCGTCTCAGATCGGTCGGTACAGCTATATGCTGCGATGCGAGTCTTGGAGAGAGATTGGGTCTCAGATCGGTCGGTACAGCTATATGCTGCGATGCGAGTCTTGGAGAGAGGTTGGGTCTCAGATCGGTCGGTACAGCTATATGCTGCGATGCGAGTCTTGGAGAGAGGTTGGGTCTCAGATCGGTCGGTACAGCTATATGCTGCGATGCGAGTCTTGGAGAGAGGTTGGGTCTCAGATCGGTCGGTACAGCTATATGCTGCGATGCGAGTCTTGGAGAGAGGTTGGGTCTCAGATCGGTCGGTACAGCTATATGCTGCGATGCGAGTCTTGGAGAGAGACTGGGTTGAAGTCCCCCCCGATATGGCCGACGTGCGCGGTTTTAGGATGGAGACGCCACGTTGGAAAGGCGGGGGGTGCAAACGGTTGACATGTAATGTGGGTGGTGGTCCTCATTGAGGGCTGCTGGGACGCAAGCACGGGATGCCTTTTGGAGATGCGGTTCATGCGTGCGGCCACCATTTATGGACAGGAGCAGGCAGATTTATTTTGTTTGTGTCATGTAAATTTTATATATATATATATTTTTAAAATGTAGATACTGGAGCAGCCCTGAAGTACGACTTCTTTGCCCAGTACATGGGTCGGCCCTGAAGTACGACTTCTCGACCCGGGACGTAGACAGACGTCCGGATAAGTGCGTGTAGAGGGATGCTCGACATGTTGGTCTTCGCCTTCTCTCCACCTGACGGATGGGAGGCTGGCAGGGTGGTGTGGATCCCTGCCATCCATGCGGTGATTGTGTGATTTCGGTTCGATTACCGGTGTTGGTTGGGCATCCAACGCGTCGGAATCTATATATTTGTTGTTGTTAATTCCCCGTTTTCTATGCGGATCCCGAGGAGGGCTAGGTGGGCCGCGGGTCGTTTGTTCACGTGTCATTGCTTCACCTTTTTGTTGATTGATGCTTGTATATAGTGTAGAGTTGTACAGGTTGGTTATGGTATTTATGGTTGCTTTGTTGTTCTCTTTTCTTTTCCTGTTGAAGCTCGCGTATTTTTTTTTTCTTCTCTCTCTCCCTTTCGTTAATTTAAACTTTCTAATTATTGACAGCCGGGACGGCTGGAGGCTACATAGAGGGGGGTAATGTAGTGACATAAGAAGGGAGGGGCTGCTGTAGGCTCTGGGTTCCCAGGTGGGTCCAGACGCGTAATCCCCTGGGCGCCAGGCGCTGGGTTCCCAGGGGGTCCAGACGCTTAAGCCTCTGGGCGCCACCAACGGGGGGGGCTGTGTGTGCTCTGTGGGATGTCTGGTGGCGCACACGGCCCCACCCCTCGTTGGGGACTGGGCATATAACCGGAGCTCCCTGGACGATCGGCCCCAGTTGTAACTCAAGACCCAAGACCCACGACCAGCCATCTGAAGACCCTGGGATGCTGTGAGAGCCAGCGCTGGGACTCTGGAACTCCCGACGCTACGACCTTGTGAGGGCGAGTTCCGGAGCGTAGCCAGAGTAGAGTATCTAGGCTGTGTAGCTAGGCTGTGTACCTAAGCTGTAGCAGAGTACCAGGACTGTTGGAGTGTTGTGTTGTAATAAAGAAGTTACCTCTACAAGTGTCTCCGGAACCTGTTACACAAGTATTGAAAATGTACCCGCAAATTACTTTGTTTGGAAATCACAGCGGCATCGCCCCCTCCCGGCAGACTTTATGCCGCCCACAGGGACAGCTGCCGATGGGGGTCCCCCCCCCGTGGCTAAACTGCCGCAGGGCGCTTCGACACGTATTGAGGTGCAGTGCAAACGCACGAGAGACGGTGATTCGGTGACGATGCGGGGAGAGGATGGGGTTAGAGTTTGCCGAGACGGATCTGGTGTCAAGAGGCTCTCGTGTGGAGGGCCCGGTGAGAGGGGTGGAGGGGCCCTGGCTGGCAGTAGCCGGGAACCGGAGTGGTCATTAATTAGCCGTTGTTAGGTGTCTAATAATGGCGGCCCAGGCAGAACATGCGCCCAAGGGGTGACGGCCGCCGCGGAGATGGAGCCAAAAGATCAGGGCCACGCATGGGAGTGCGATGGATGGTGGCGGCACCGGGCGGTAAGGAACTGCAACAGTGTGGGGAGGCCTTCATCCAGCAGTGGACGGACCATGGCTGATGATGATGATATTATCACCATGGTCAATCCATTTTTGGATGAAGTTGATTGTACAGTTGTATATAGCAGCAGCAGGAGCATGAGCAACAATCTACCACTGAGTGAAGCGGATCGATGGAACTATCATCTTCACGGAGAGATATGATCGAGTGCATTGCTTTCATTGCCAGTGTGTTCAACACATTGGCAATAATCGTCACGGCAACGTGCAGCGTGCCACCACCGCCGCACGTCCGTCGCTCTGTTGAAGAGAGAGGATGACTCCCAGGTGCGGGGAGGAACCACAGACGGGAAGGACAGGCAGCAGCAGCCAGGCTCCTAATTCTCACCAAAGCTCTGCAGTCCTCTACACATTACGGCGTTATCAGCCAATTCATGAGTATCCACGTATGGGAGGAAACTGAAGCACCCAGAGAAAAGCCGCGAATGCGCGGAAGCAACAGTCTAGCCCATACAGAAGCACAGCTGTCAACCCGTACGGTTTACTCCGTATTCTTGTACAGGGAAATTGAGTTTTCAGGTCCATACGGCGTACAACCGTTTCAATGCGAGTGTAGTGACATAAGAAGGGAGGGGCTGCTGGGGGCTCTCCCAGGGTCCCAGAGCCCCCAGCAGCCCCTCCCTTCTTATGTCACTACACGAGCAACAACAACAAATTCGATGTGTTTGTGTTTCTCCCTTGTGATGGGACTTTGTAGGATGAACGTTGACATTTGTAAGGGGCACGGGGTGACCAGTAAGGTCTGAATATGTCTGTAATCAGGTAGGCACTGATAAGGGGCTGACAGGTATGCAGAAGGGACGACCGGCGATTAGTCCGCACTGTTCTATACCGCCTTCTCCTGGCGAGCAGGGCACGGTCTCCTCCTCGACGCCCACGGGAAGAAGTTTCGTAGCATCCGTGGCGCGTGACCCACCAACCCTCGCTGCTGCTGCCTCCACAGCGCTGGATTACAGCAACGTGGCTGCCCCCCCCGGCAGAGGTCGCAAACGGGTTTTGATTCCTTACCCGTATCCGTACCCGGCCGCACCAGGGTCGCAAACGGGTACCCGTACCCTACCCAATACCCGGCCGGGTACGGGTAGCCGGGTATCGGGTAGGGTACGGGTATCGGGTACCCGATTGCGACCTCTGGGATGAAGCCATGTTGCAGGCGCGGGTGGGTTGATTCTAGGAACTTGAATTTTGAGAAGAGACAAGACGTTGGGAAATGAGTGACAAACGGTTACTCACCAGTGACTCACGGCCTTCTCACTCATTGGTTGGGGTGAGTCACGTGCGGCTACCTGTACCCGTACCCGTACCCGGCCGCACCAGGGTCGCAAACGGCTACCCGTACCCGTAGCCGGCCGGGTACGTACGGGTAGCCGGGTATCGGGTAGGGTACGGGTATCGGGTACCCGGTTGCGACCTCTGCCCCCCGGCCACACTGCTCTCTCTCCCTGAACACCGTTCACTCACAGCTTTGCGTTGGGTCTCCGGTTTGGTGGTTCCTTGCTGGCGAGAATTTCCAGCCGCTCGCAGCTGCTGAAGATCTGCTCGATGTGCTCCTGGATTTCTTTCTCCACCACTGACAGGGGGAGACAGATCATCTTTGTCTCCGTGGAGCAGCATACCCAGCCACACGTTTCGGAGGGGGGTGAAGTTGTAATACAGTCACTCATTTTGGGAAACAAACTTCATCTATATATATAAAAGGCAAATTTGTGATTACGTGTGTCTGTTCAAAATGTTTAGCGTACTTCCCGACATGCAACAAACTTGAAATTTTCCATATCGGTACTTTTCAGACTGTACACCATGCAAAAGTTCTAAAAATATATTTAAAAAATTGGGAGGTGGGGGGCGCAATAATGCATATATTTTGCACAGCAAGTGAGCTGTGACGTCACATCTGTCATGTGACCCGTGTGCGGAAGCGTAAAGGAGTGTGCCTGCTGATCGCGGGTAAACTAAAATACAAATGTGTTGCAGGTCTAAGGCATTCTTCGCGCAGCATTGCTTTATTATTTCAGTCGTTTACTACCGTACGCACCCTGAAAGTTGTGTGTGTCCGCAGCAAACGCGTGTATGTGTACCTATGGACGCGCGCGCGTGTGTGTATGGGGAGGGAGCGGTAGTGTAGTGATTAGAGCGCTGCCCTATGAACCGGGCGACCCGAGTTCGATTCCCGCTCACGGCCACCGCCGGTGACGATTATTTGAACCGGTCCTGGGCCTCCCCTAGGTCGACTCAGCCTCAAACTACTAACTGTTGTGGTGTGAATATCGCCACTGGAGAGACAACGGCGTCCGGGCGTGGTGAATCCAAGTCCCGGGCGAAGCCGGGTAGTAAAGCTAGTTGTGTATAAATAAAAGTTGACATCGTGTAACATATGGGAAGATAGTGGTGGAGTGGGGATGCCTTCATCCAACAGTGGATTGGCTGGAACCCTGGATTGGGGTTGATCCTGGAGATCGGCAGTCGGGTTTTTTTACTGAAGGAAAGGTTTTTGCTAAGACGTAGCCAGGGCTAGGACTGAGATGGATGGAGCCAGTGGTGATTAATGTTGAGGCTGGACCTCGGGTTAGATGGAGCCAAGGTTATCGTTGAGCAATGACTCACGGTGCAGGGACTGCTTGTCACTGGTCTCCAGGCGACTCATGTGTCCCTGCACCTCGTGGATCCTCCTGGAGACAGAGACAACGGGGACACAGGAAGACAGTGAGACAAGGGGGGACACAGGTGGAGCCAGGGGGAGAGACAGAGGGGGAGAGACACAGAGGCGAGACATAATATCATGTGAGTTGACAGGAACCTATCCGCATCACAAACAACAATTGAAAGAGTAACATCAACCCCGGAGTGGTCCTGTGCAGCACAGTAACACCACCGTGCACCCAGCAAGTTCCGTCACAATCAAAAACAGTCGTCAAGAATGACAGGCTTATCAGGGCCATCACGGTATGCCTAGGAATTACGATAGCGCAGCCAGCGCCAGCATGGCACAATGACCTAATCGTGGCACGTAACAGCACGCATCAGCACTGCGAGTACGGCAAAGTCCACTGCAGGAGAGCAGAGTGCAGCCAGCGTGGTGGCATCAGATGACAAAGGTCATGGGCACGACTCACTTGTTGGTCTGGTGGTAGAGGGCATCCATGGTGGAGAGCGAGTACGGACCCCGTGGGGGTCACAACCCAGCGTGGACAGATCCTGTGCGAGGGATGAGAAGGCAGGTAACCCTGAGACAAGGATTCTAGCGAGGTCGCAGATAAACCGGGGACAATGTGACGCAAATATCCCACAACCGAGATCTTAGATTGGCCGATTCTGGTCGAGTCCATTATTCTAAAGACAAGGCTGCGATGTTCTATGGAGGACACGGAGCCTTCTGCAGTCTCCTTCCTCGGGGCATTCGGGAATTCCGAGTCCTTTGAAATCGCTGTCTTGAAACTCACCTATTTATACCGCAGGCTTTCCCCGTAATGTAATATTTCAAACCAATTGTGTTGTCCGATTGTTTTACTCTGCGTTTATTATTATTTGGCGTTAATCATAGTTCTTCATTTTATTTGAATTTCGAGAGTGGCCATTGATATTGTTATTTCGCTTGGATTTTACCCATATTTGTGAGTGTAGTTTTATTTTTATGTACAGCGCTTGGGGACACTTCAAAATGAAAGGCACTTTATAAAATAGAGGTTATTATTATTATAGCTCCTGAGACGAGACCAATCAGGCGAATAGACCCAGAGGCAATGCTCGTACATCGCAGAGATCTAAGCAAGACCAGGATAAAATATCTGAACGCCGTAATTGCGGGATAAAACAAATGCACACCCAACGAGATCCGAGGGTATGGGACAAGATACCTCAAGACAAAGACGGTGAGACCGTGAATCACGGGAGGTAAGACGTCTCTGGAAAAATGTCACTGGAGAGAGAATTCCTGTGAGAAATGTTCAAGGAGAGAGACACAAGGAGAGAGACGCAAGGAGATAGCAGTGATCCACGATCCCGCCTGTCTCGTGCTGGGACGAGCCTCTTGGGGCAAAAAGACGAAGAGATCTCAAACCGGGAGACACGGATCCTGAGACACGATAACAGAGATCAGGCGACCAGAAATTAAGAAGCAGGGAGAGACGACAGGGAGACACCTGGAACGGGAAACAAAACTTCTGGGACAGCGAAACCTTTGAGAAAGAGCTCTTGGGACAATAGCAGGAGACACCGGGAGACAGATCTGGAGACACTGGGAGACAGATCTGGAGACACTGGGAGACACATGGAGACACTGGGAGACAGATCTGGAGACACAGGGAGACATATCTGGAGACACAGAGAGACAGATCAGAGACACCGGGAGACAGATCTGGAGACACAGGGAGACAGATCTGGAGACACAGGGAGACACTGGGAGACAGATCTGGAGACACAGGGAGACAGATCTGGAGACACTGAGAGACAGATCTGGAGACAAAGGGAGACAGATCTGGAGACACAGGGAGACAGCAGGAGACACAGGGAGACAGATCAGGAGACACTGGGAGACAGATCAGGAGACACAGGGAGACAGATCTGGAGACACAGGGAGACAGCAGGAGACACAGGGAGACAGATCAGGAGACACTGGGAGACAGATCTGGAGACACAGGGAGACAGATCTGGAGACACAGGGAGACAGCAGGAGACACTGGGAGACAGATCAGGAGACACAGGGAGACAGATCTGGGGACACGGAGACAGATCTGGGGACACGGAGACAGATCTGGAGACACTGAGAGGCAGATCAGGAGACACAGGGAGACAGATCAGGAGACACTGGGAGACAGATCAGGAGACACGGGGAGACAGCAGGAGACACAGGGAGACAGATCTGGAGACACAGGGAGACAGATCAGGAGACACAGGGAGACAGATCAGGAGACACTGAGAGACAGATCAGGAGACACAGGGAGACAGAACTGGAGACACAGGGAGACAGAACTGGAGACACAGGGAGACAGATCTGGAGACACAGGGAGACAGAACTGGAGACACAGGGAGACAGATCAGGAGACACTGGGAGACAGATCAGGAGACACGGGGAGACAGCAGGAGACACAGGGAGACAGATCTGGAGACACAGGGAGACAGATCTGGAGACACAGGGAGACAGATCTGGAGACACTGAGAGACAGATCAGGAGACACCGGGAGACAGATCAGGAGACACAGGGAGACAGATCTGGAGACACTGAGAGACAGATCAGGAGACACGGAGACAGATCTGGAGACACTGGGAGACAGATCTGGAGACACTGAGAGACAGATCTGGAGACACAGGGAGACAGATCAGGAGACACAGGGAGACAGATCTGGAGACACAGGGAGACAGATCTGGAGACACTGAGAGACAGATCAGGAGACACTGGGAGACAGATCTGGAGACACAGGGAGACAGATCTGGAGACACCGGGAGACAGATCAGGAGACACAGGGAGACAGATCTGGAGACACAGGGAGACAGATCAGGAGACACAGGGAGACAGATCTGGAGACACAGGGAGACAGATCTGGAGACACTGAGAGACAGATCAGGAGACACAGGGAAACAGATCAGGAGACACAGGGAGACAGATCAGGAGACACAGGGAGACAGATCTGGAGACACAGGGAGACAGATCTGGAGACACAGGGAGACAGATCAGGAGACACAGGGAGACAGATCTAGAGACACAGGGAGACAGATCAGGAGACACAGGGAGACAGATCTAGAGACACTGAGAGACAGATCAGGAGACACAGGGAGACAGATCTGGAGACACAGGGAGACAGATCTGGAGACACTGAGAGACAGATCAGGAGACACAGGGAAACAGATCAGGAGACACAGGGAGACAGATCTGGAGACACTGGGAGACAGATCAGGAGACACAGGGAGACAGATCAGGAGACACAGGGAGACAGATCTGGAGACACTGGGAGACAGATCAGGAGACAGATCTGGAGACACTGGGAGACAGATCAGGAGACAGATCAGGAGACAGATCAGGAGACAGGGAGATAGATCTGGAGACACTGGGAGACAGATCAGGAGACACTGGGAGACAGATCAGGAGACACAGGGAGACACAGGGAGACAGATCTGGAGACACGGGGAGACAGATCTGGAAACACTGGGAGACAGATCAGGAGACACAGGGAGACAGATCTGGAGACAGATCTGGAGACACTGGGAGACAGATCTGGAGACACTGGGAGACAGATCTGGAGACACTGGGAGACAGATCAGGAGACAGATCTGGAGACACTGGGAGACAGATCTGGAGACACTGGGAGACAGATCTGGAGACACTGGGAGACAGATCAGGAGACACAGGGAGACAGATCAGGAGACACAGGGAGACAGATCAGGAGACACAGGGAGACAGATCTGGGAGACACAGGGAGACAGATCAGGAGACACGGGGAGACAGATCAGGAGACACAGGGAGACAGATCTGGAGACACAGGGAGACAGATCTGGAGACACTGGGAGACAGATCTGGAGACACTGGGAGACAGATCAGGAGACACAGGGAGACAGATCTGGGAGACACAGGGAGACAGATCAGGAGACACGGGGAGACAAATCTGGAAACACTGGGAGACACAGGGAGACAGATCAGGAGACACATGGAGACAGATCTGGAGACACAGGGAGACAGATCAGGAGACACGGGAGACAGCAGGAGACACAGGGAGACAGATCAGGAGACACTGAGACAGATCAGGAGACACA
This sequence comes from Lethenteron reissneri, assembly GCF_015708825.2. Lineage (NCBI taxonomy): Eukaryota > Metazoa > Chordata > Hyperoartia > Petromyzontiformes > Petromyzontidae > Lethenteron > Lethenteron reissneri. The sequence continues at coordinate 7,323,013 of NC_083839.1, forward strand.
GGGAGACAGATCTGGAGACACAGGGAGACAGCAGGACACTGGAGACAGATCAGAGACCTGGGAGACAGATCTGGAGACACAGGGAGACAGATCTGGAGACACAGGGAGACAGCAGGAGA
>NC_083839.1:7331007-7351455 GCF_015708825.2 Lethenteron reissneri
TGGAGCAGAAGGGGCGCCGCGGTCACTAGGAGATGTTAACTACCTCGCCTGGTCTACAGGAGGGCGTGGGTTCGATCCCGACCCTGACACCTGCTGCTGTATATTTGGAGTTTGCGTGTCTCTCTCATCATCATCACGGTCGCTAGGAGATGTTAACTACCTCACCTGGTCTACAGGAGGGCGTGGGTTCGATCCCGACCCTGACGTCTGCTGCTGTATATTTGGAGTTTGCGTGTCTCTCTCTCTCTCTCATCATCATCACGGTGGCTAGGAGATGTTAACTACCTCGCCTGGTCTACATGAGGGCGCGGGTTCGATCCCGACTCCTGCTGTATATTTGTAGTTTGCGTGTCTCTCTCTCCCCGTGGCATCGTGGACTTTTCTCCGGGTCCTCCGATTTTCTTTCTCCCCGCCTCCGAAATTGAGAATGGACGTCGCCACGCGTTTCGAGTCCTCGTCCGCTCCACGTTGCCACGTGACGCGCCACGTCGTTGAGTTGCTGCCGTTTGTGACGGCCAGGTCGCTTCTTACAAAAGAGCTGAGTAGCAGCTCAGTGGACGTTGCCTGGTTTAAAAAATAAAAATATATAAAGAGTTAGATAGTTAGAATGTCCTCGGCGCCTCGGGGTGACGCCACCACGAAGAGCCCCGGCAAGTCCTGTCACTGAGCAACCACAACAACCCACGGCCACGCGAAACACTCCTGCCACGTTTTGTGTGGTCCGGTCTGTGTGTGTGTGTGGTGCGGTGTGTGTATGTGTGGTGCGGTGTGTGTGTGTATGTATGGAGCGGTGTGTGTGTATGTGTGGTGTGTGTGGTGTGTGTGTGTGTGGTGTGTGTGTGGTGCGGTGTGTGTATGTGTGGTTCGGTCTGTGTGTATGTGTGGTGCGGTGTGTGTATGCGTGGTGTGTGTATGTGCGGTGTGTGTATGTGCAGTGTGTGTATGCGTGGTGCTGCGTGTGTATGTGCGATGCGGTGTGTGTGTGTGTGTGCTTGCGGTGTGTGTGTGTGCTGCGGTGCGTGTGTATGTGTGGTTCTGCGTGTGTATGTGCGGTGTGTGTATGTGTGGTGTGGTGTGTATGTGCGGTGTGTGTATGTGTGATTCTGCGTGTGTATGTGCGGTGTGTGTATGTGTGGCACGGTGTGCGTGGTGCTGTGTGTGTATGTGCGTTGCGGTATTGCTGCGGTACGAACCTAGCGACCCGGGTTCGATTCCCGCTCACATCCAATAACACCAGTGACGATTATTCGAACCGGTCCTGGGCCTCCCCTAGGTCGACTCAGCCTCCAATGAGTATCTGGTGTGTAAACATCGCCGCCGGGGAGACAAAGGCGGCCGGGCGTGTTGCTTGCCACCCACCGCTTCGTGTGCCGTGCGGCCTTCATAGGCGCTCGCTAACAGCACTTGCCCCAACACTCTGTTAAAGCTACACGGGAGGGGAGGTAGGGAGGATTTTTGCCTCTGCCTTCGTGATCCCGTGACGCCGGCACACCATGGCCTGCCCTTGCGAATGACGCCACGGGGATCTTTAACGTGCGACCTGTTGTAGCAGGGAGTGCCATAGTGAACGTGCATCGCAGTGCCGGGTGGCAATATGCCTGGTGTACACGAGGGCGTGGGTTCCATCTCGACCACCGAACTCCCGTACAGATGGAGTGCGCGTGTATCTTCACGTGGTCGCGCGTATTTTTCTCCGGATCCTCCGGTTTTTCCCTCCACATTTAGAATCGACGCGCTTCGCCTTAGCAGACTGTTTGGGGCAAGTGCAATGAATGGCCACATGCTAAGCCACTGTGTTGCGCTATCATTTGTGGCCAGGTAAATTCTGAAAACAGTGATCTGTAGCTCCAGTTGGGCCTTACCTGATAAAGCCAAAATATAAAGAAATTGTGAAATTTGTTTAAATCACGATTGCTGAGCACCACATGTCCCAATGAACCCTAATAACGCCAAGCGGCCAGCAACACACAGCACTGTTCGCGTTATCATACTGCGGGCCCTACACTTATGTGTCTATGTACTGTCAGTGTCTATGTACTACGGGTGATTGTGTACTATGGGTGTCTATGTATGTCACTGGGTCTCTGTGTAGGTGCATAATCGTGTGACTGTGTGTATAAAACGAGTTGTTTGGTAATGAAGTATTGAACAAATACAAAGCAGTTAATAGGTGACGTTTCGGGCAATGACCCTATGGAGAAGGGCCATGATATACGTTTCCTTTAAAGGCATTGTTATCGACGAATGCGCTGAGATTATCGTTATATGTGAGTGTTTAGATCTCTACGCGAGTCTATGTGTCTCGATGCGAGTCTATAGGTCTCCAAGCGAGATCATTGGTCTCTAAGCACGATTATGGGTCTCTCAAAGCCTATGGGTCTCTGCGAGTTTAAGGCGCTCTATGTGAGTCTATGGGCTTTTATGCAAGTTTATGGCTCTTTATGCGAGCCTATGGGTCTCTGTGCGTGTCTATGGGTCTCTATGCGAGTCTATGGGTCTCTATGCGTGTCTATGGGTCTCTATGCGAGTCTATGGGTCTCTATGTGAGTGATTGGTGGCCAGGCTGATACCATCAACTCACTCGGCTAGAGAACCCGGGTTTAATCCCGGGCGGATGTTTTGTCTGTGAGGGGGGGGGGGGGTGTGGGAGGTGATAGGGGAGGGGCCAGGTAAGTGGGGGGGCGAGGGGGTGGCTGATTTATGGGATGAGCACTTGCTTCTGCTTTGCCCGGGGCTCGGAATAGCGACTCGGGCTGCAGCTATGCGCGCTATGCTGCTCAGCCCGGTCCTGTCTCCGTGTCTCCTCCCGTCACTGTCTCGTTTCTCTCCTCTTTCTCTCTCTTTCTCCCGCGTCTACTCCCGTGCCTCTGTGCCAAATCGGTAACCTGGATGTTGTGTCTCGTCCAAGACGTTCAGAGACCTCGACACGTGGCCAGAGGCGCGGTCACTTGGCCACGGACGTGGCCACGTGGTCATAGTTGGCGCCACGTGGTCATAGACGCGGCCACGTGGCCAGAGACGGCGCCACGCGGCCATAAGCGCGGTCACGTGGGTCCCTGTATCGTGAAAGAAGAGAGATAACCCAGTTGTGGATGCGACGGGCCCACGTGTCCGCGAGATGTGAAAATGAAAGCTGAATCTTCTCCCGCAGAATGTTCGCCCTCTCTGTAATTAGGGGGGGGGCTATGTATGCTGGGGTCATCAGTGGCAGGAGAGAGAGGGGGTGCTGGGGGGGGGGGCATGGGACGGAGGGGGAGGGGTCGGCCAGACCGATTCACGTGGTTATTTAGGTGACTGATCACAGGAATTAGGAGTCACACGTCGCTTTGTCAGTGCAGCTGGCACGGTCATTATCCTCCCGGCTTCTCATTAACTCATTAGGGGGCGTGTGGCTGGGAGTTAACTGGGATCACGTGGTCGATATGGTCTATCCTATAGACGAATCTTACAAACTCTGATCCTACAGGCACACGAGACAAATACTATCCCGGGCAATGTACACGAGCTGTTAGCGGTCAAGTGCTGTTCGCGAGCACCTATGAAGGGCCGGCACGGACACGGGCGATGTGATGTATGGGACAGGAAGAGAGAGAGACAGTCAAAGCAGACAGGCCAAGAGTTGCAGGCAGGCAGACAAAGGGGACGGACAGAGATAAACGGAGGCGCAGACAGGGAGACTTGACAGATGTATAGCATCCGGGCAAGAAGACATACATACAATCAGACAGGCTACCACGTAGAGCTGGAGAGACACCGGTGTACACGTCTATGCTGCATAACCAGGTGAGAACTCAAGAGACCAGATTAATGTCTCATGTGCAAGAGCGACCTGGGTTGTCACCAACATGACGAACAAATAAAGTCAAATACAGACAATCACAGAGACAGGCACATCAGATAGACAGCGATAACAACAGCCGCCATTCGCCACTAAGTGGCGGTGACGTCACCACGACGCTTGTGCCAGGCCATGTGCACCTTGAGGCCACGTGAAGTGTCGAACGCCCGCTGGCAGGAGTGTCATGGGGCAGACCCAGCAGGTGCCACACAGGTCGACTGACTGAGACGACTGGCTGATGCACCACCTGTGCCCCCTACTGTGCCAACTTGCTGTGGTTTATCCACCCGGCGCTCCGCTCGTTGTTGTGAGCGTCGCTCCTCCGCCCTCCGTTGTTATTGGAGGGCAACTGCCTCCAACTGTCCAGAGACAAACAGACAATGTACGTAGCCGTCAAAACACGCGCGGGCAGACAATGAGACGTATCATTAAATGTTGGACAGACACGTGGATTGGGATGGCACCGGCCTCCGCCATTCACTCCAATTTATCCCGCCATGTCCCTCCCCCCAACTCCCCTCCTGTCACTTTACTCCTCTGAGCGGCGGATCTTCATTCTAGTGGAATCTCGCTGTGGGTTTGGAGCCCCCTTCAACCCCCACCACCACCACCACCCCCGTAATGAGATTAGTGGCGAGCGCGTGGATTCCTCTCGCCCGATGATTCGCCTCCCACCCCGCCTGCCCGCCCGGCGCAAAATTCGTCTCAAACTCCTTGACAGCTCCGTGGCCGAGGCGGCCACCACCGCCCCCCACCCACCCACCCCGTAATTACCACGCCCTCCGGATTACGGGACCGAAAAAAAAGTGACACTGGCCCCAGCCGCACCCCCCCCCCAAGCTAAGATTATAATTATTCAACAGAAATAGGCGGACGAACTTTACGCCGCCTACCACACGCATCTTGTCCCTCTGCTGATACTCTCACTATACTAGGGGCACCGCGACGGCGAGATGGTAACTGCCTCGTCCTGGTGTGCAGGAGGTCGTGGGGTCAATCTAGATCCACGACCCTGGCGCCTGCTGTGTATATGTTGGAGTTTGCGTATCCCTCCTCCCGTGGTCGCGTGGATTTTTCTCTGGATCCTCCGGGGTTTCGCCCCCCTCCCCTCCCCATTTCGAAGCGTTTAGAGTATTTGGCTGCTATAAATGTCCACGGGATAAGCCACTTCGCTGGGCTATCATTTGTGGCCGGGTCGCTTCTGAAAGAGAGCTATAGAGCTCAGTGGGGCCTTGCCTGGTAACGTTGGGAGCACACACGCACAAGACAAAGACCCCCCGTATAGCCTTACCAGACCGTAGGGGCAAGTGCTGTTAGCGAGCACCTATAAAGGACGGCACGGCACACGAGGGGGTGGGTGGCCCACACCACGCCCGACCGCCTTTGTCTCCCACAATGGCGATGTTTACACATCGCACCAGGTACTCATTTGAGGCTGAGTCGACCTAGGTGAGGCCCAGGATCGGTTCAGATAATCGTCACTGGTGTTGGCCGTGAACGGGAATCTAACCCGGGTCGACAGGTTCATAGCGCAGTGCGTTAACTGCTACACTACCGCTCCCCACACACACACAGACACACACAGACACACACACACGTTGCGCACACATAGACACACTGACACACACACACTGACACACACACGTTGCCCACACATAGGCACAATGACACACACACACTCACACAGCAGAAACATCGCCGCCTGCTGCTAGAAACTGGTAGGACCCTCCTGCCGAAAACACATTCCTGCGGAGGGAGCTGGTAGGAACGTTGGGTTGCTCGGTCAATGGCCAGGGTCAACGGCGGCGTGGTGTATTCCGCAAATATGGCCGACTGTGAGGGCGGGCACAAGCCGGCGTGAGTAGGTTAAACGTTGAGTTTTATAAGGGCACCACGGGGTGACCAGCCCCTCCCCACCCAGCCCCACCCTCCCCACCCAACCCCTCCCCACCCTCCCCTCCCCACCCAGCTCCTCCCCACCCTCCCCACCCAGCCCCTCCCCTCCCCACCCACCCCCCCAGCCCCTCCCTGCACGACGGACGGACGGACACAATAATCCCCTGTGGGCTGGTGTAACCAGGAGGTTCCTACCAGTAAAATAGTCTTTACACGTCCCATCAGCCTCCTTGGGAGGGCACTCCTTATCATCAGCATTGCTTCCACACGAGCAAAACTCTGGACCGGTTTCTACATTCGATGTCTCATCAGTAGAGTCACGCTCGCTCGCTTGAACCAACGCTGGCAAACTGCCACACGTTCAACGAACGCAAATGTCGAGACCGGTCCAGAGTGTAGCTTGTGTTGCACCAATGCTGCTGAAACAATGCACTGCCATAAGGCCGTGTGGTCGCTGATGGGACGTGTAAAATATATATGTGTATTGTTTGTATGCGGAGGGACGGGTGTGTGACGGAGGTAGATTCATAGCTCCATAATTAGAGGTTTTTTGGGTTAGATCGCGTAACTGTATAAATGTTTCGTTAAACTCCGCCACCACCCGACACAGCCAATTAGTGAAGGTTTGTCACGTAAACAGAACGTGCCAATTCGTCACTAGTACAGCACCACCGGTGTGTTGGAGAGCCAAGCCACAACATTTACCATCTGAGTACGATGTTTTGCCAGTAATTACAACCGGCTTCATCAGGCGACAGCCAGATCTGGCTGTAAATGTTTTGGCTTGGCTCTCCAACACACCGGTTAGTGCTGTACTAGTGACGACTTGGCATGTTCTGTTTACGTGACAAACCTTTACTAGTTGGCTGTGTCGGGTGGTGGCAGGTTTAACGACACATTTATATATTTACGCGATCTAACCCAAAAAACTTATATTATGGATATTTGTTGCGAAAGCCTACGTGTTAAACAGATGCATAGCTTCTACACTATGGGGACCTCATTTGCCAGTAAAAATATGATAATTGGTTCTTTACCCTTATATCTGGCAACAAAACTGACACCTTTTTACAAGGAGTCATGTTTGCATAGACCGCAATACCTGCAGTCATAATACAAACAAAAGAGATAACTCTGATAATGTGCACTGTCCTTGAAGTTGATTGGTCCACACCCGAGACAGCTTTCCTTCGAGCCTAGTCTCATATGGGTTGGACCAGATGACGCCAAAAGGCGCACTTTTGGCGTCATCTGGTCCAACCCATATGAGACTAGGCTCGAAGGAAAGCTGTCTCGGGTGTGGACCAATCAACTTCAAGGACAGTGCACATTACCAGAGTTATGTTCTTTTGTTTGTATTATGACTGCAGGTATTGCGGTCTATGCAAACATGACTCCTTGCAAAAAGGTGTCAGTTTTGTTGCCAGATAGAAGGGTAAAGAACCAATTATCAGATGCATAGCTGTCAACCCATGCGGTTTACCCCGTATTCTTGTAGAGTGAAATTGAGATTTCAGGTCCATACGGCGGTACAGCCGTTCCAATACGGGTAAAAAAAATGTTGGTCTATTTATCTGTGTTTCTCCCTTGAGATGGACTTTGCAGGATGAACGTTGGGATTTATAAGGGCACGGGGTGACCAATAAGGTCTGAGTTGGTCTGTGATAAGGTAGGGCACTGAAAAGGGGTTGACAGGTACATTTGAAAACGAATTTCCTGCCTAAAATATAAAAACATTCACTAACACATGGGATGGACTTTTTATAAAAATTTTGCAATAATGTCTAATAGTGTATTGTATTACATTGCTCTGTTTTTATTTTTTTTTACATTTCTTGATTCATTGTATGTAATGGCAGAGATTGGGGATTCATAAAGTACAACCATAACCACAATCATATAAACAGAAATCTATGCATTGATTTGTATATGAAGGCAAGTCCAGATATTGTGGCCAAGGTTTAGCAAATTTTTATTTTTATTTACATAGCATGGCAATTATATTTGTAGCAATATATTGGGGGGGACATTTTGAGCATATTTTAATATTTTTTTAATTATAATTACGGCCTTGTATTCGATATCCCCCTGGAGGCCACGCGCTGGGAGCCCACGTGTTCAGGTTGCCTTCACATTGTGCTCCGGGGTCCAGCTCAGGTCTGCTCGACTCTGGCGCCCTCTCGTGGAGACGTCAGGCCACGTGTCCCTTCGAATTACAGGGCGGGCGGGAACTCCTCCACATCATTCATCACTGGCACAGCGTGTGGCCTTCATAAAGCGGGAAAAAAACGCGGAAACAGAAGTAGGCGACGTTTCGGGCAATGAGCCTGCCGCTGCTGATGAGACGCCGCATTTGGAGATCGGTCCAGAGTTCCGCGTGTCTTGACGCAATGACGCTGATGGAATGAGTTCAAGTTCATTTATTAGGTATAGCCCTGTGAGCCATTCGGCTCTTGAATCGGGTGCAACCGCAACAAACAAAAACATGAACAAAAAAACATCTTAAATTGCAAAAAATATCTTAAATTGCAACAGAAAATCCAAGAAAAGACAGCAAAATATTGCAGAAAAAACACCGTACACCAACGCTGGCGGCAATGGAGCCATGCAGCTCACGAAGCTACATCGGAATGATGTCCAGACCTCCCAATCGCGCCTTATTGATAAATGACGTCACAGCTTCGCGAGCACGTGGCAGAGCGACGTTGTTTTGTTGTTGTCGGGTGACGTCATCTAAGAATCCTGATCGGTGACGTCATCGAAACTGCGCAGGCTTGGTTCATGACGTCATCGTACAGGAGCGACTCTTGGATCCCCCTGCGAACCTTATCGTGCCGTCACCCCGCGGGGACGAGCCGATGACGTCATTTTTACCGTTCGCGGAACGGTGACACGTGACGACATCACAAAGTAGGCTCCCTATTTTGATGACGTCACCACAGCGCAATAGCTTTGTCTTGCTTGCGCGGTGACGTCACGCGTCGCTTTGCGCGGTGACGTCACGCGTCGCTTGCGCGGTGACGTCACGCGTCGCTTGCGCGGTGACGTCACGCGTCGCTTGCGCGGTGCCGTCACGCGTCGCTCGCGCGGTGACGTCACGCGTCGCTTGCGCGGTGACGTCACGCGTCGCTTGCGCGGTCACGTCACCCGTCGCTCGCGCGGTGACGTCACGCGTGGCTCGCGCGATGACGTCCCGAATCATTTGCGCGATGACGTCACGCGTCGCTCGCGCCCCCCCCCTCCCGCAACAAACAAAGCGGGCGCGTGACGTCACGGGTGACGTGGCGCGAGGTGAGGGGGAAGCAGCCGGACGCCATTTTGAGCCTCGCCGGGAGCCGCCAGGTACCGAGTTCGTCCCCGCGCGGCTCCGCGTTCCCCCCCTCGCCCCGCCGCTCTCGTGCTCCCCTCGCCTCCCTTCGCCCGGGCACCCGCGGAGTCAGCGCGGCTTGCACCGCGCCCGCCGCCCGCCGACGTCGCCAGCGCCGAGGCGGCGACGGCTGAAGGAGACGAAGCGGCCGCCGCCCCGCGCCGCGCGCTTTCCCCGCCGCTCTCCGCCATTTCCACCCCTCCCCTCCCCTCGCCCCCCCACCACCATCATCACCACCGCGGAGGCTGCGGCCTTGTTCGCTAGGCCGGAGAGCGGAAGCCTTCGGGCTCGCCTGGAAGCTCCGCCTGGGGAGGCGACCCACACGCGGCGGGCTCAGCTATCCGAGAGACGGTACCGCGGTCGTCGTCGCCGTCTTGGGAGGATATTTTGTATTTGTTTAATTTCGTGTCGTTGGGCGTGTTGGGAATGCCCTTTGAGATTCCGTTCTTTCATAATGTCATTGGGTTTATGATGGTAATCGTTCGGCTGCGCCCGAGTATAGCTTTATCGTGTGACGTCCCCGAAGTGTCTTGTGACATACACATCACTTGTGTTAGTGCAGTCTCTACAGGGAGGATAACGCCGTAGAATGTCAGTGAGCATACGAACGTTAAAGACGTCGTCTGGACTGCGACCGGGGAGTGAGGTGGGGTCTGCGTGCAGGACACGTCGCCAGGAAGGACGATCGGCCTGTGAGCGAGACAAATTTGCGGTTTGGCAGCTAAAGGAAGGAACGCTGTCTCGAGAACGTCCACACGGGCGATGGAGAAGATGAGAGTGTTTAGCTCTTGTGCGAGATGATGCTGGCCCGTGGGTCGTTAACATCGCAGGAGATTTGCGGCTGCTGTTGGGGGCCTTTAGTCAGCGAGTGGATTTGACCCACGACTGTTTTCAGAGTGGAAGGTCGACGTTTCGGTCTTGGGAAACAATGTTCGGGGTACAGTTTGAGTTCGGTTTAAGGCAGAGAGGGATAGGGAAGTCCTACGGTCACCGCGCTTGTAAAGCACGTTTAGTGTTATTCCAAGTGCCGAAGTAAGGGTAAAAGTTCTAATCGCAAGGCCGGGGGTCCTTAAACGCCGCCAGAGAGGTTACATTCAATGTTAATGTCACCGCTTCATGTTCGTAGCTAGGCTATTTAAATGCATCAGGGTGTGTCGTGGCTTGTAATGCTATAACTGATGTGTTGAAAGTGAATGTGCTTAGGGTGTATACTTCACGTGACAATCACATTCAAATTTGTATTATTTGAAAATAACAGTCGGACTAATCGATTAACATTGTTCACAAGTGAACTTTTCGTCATCGGTCATGGTAAGTCCACTGTTGGATGACGGCTTCCGCAAACCGTGCGTCTCGCAATGCAAGGATCCGCCTAGCGCTCGAACACGATATTTCCTTGGAGCGATGTGTTCTTATTGCATCGCTTTACATGACGGAACTGAGGACGAATCCCCACCATACGTGGCCGAGTTTGAAAACACATCCTCGTATGTGTGTGTTTCTTATACGGCAGTTTCTGTTCCATTGAAGAACAAACGAAGGGAATATCCTTCAATGTCCCAGCACCTCAAGCGATTATATTCGTGTTAATTGACACTTGTTTTTCAGCTTAAAAAATAAATACATCTCTGCTTCAAAAATAGCGACAATAAATAGGTTCATGCTTTTGCCAATCCGTTGCCAATTCAAGTCTCCACACGAGATGTATTTTGTGTGACTTTGCCCACAACTTAACCACGTCGGTTTGTTGTTCGATGATGAAGTGATGGGGCAGGGACGGGTTAAAGATATCCATCACCACCGATGATGCCAGCTTTGGCCAGTATTCTAACTCGAGTTGTCAGGTGCAGTTACGCTTTGTATTTGGCCATCGTTTATTTATCTCATATTGCTTTAAAGTGAATGACAAAACGAGATGAACTTTAAAAAAAAAATGTTGTGGTTATTAAACCACCCATCGAAATAAATCTGCTTACTCTTTGGTTCTTTCGGTGAAGTCGCATAGAAAGAAAATAAATTAAATAATAAAATACGACGTTTCGATTGCAACACAAGCAATCGTCATCAGGTAGAACTAAAAAAACTAATTTAGTTCCACCTGATGACGGTTGCTTGTGTTGCAATCGAAACGTCGTATTCTATTATTTATTTTATTTTTAAGTCACTTTACCGAAAGAACCAAAGAGTAATCCCTGCAGTCACGAAAGCTTCAAATAAATCTGCTTGTACAGTGTTTTCTTTTTTTTAAGTGTCTTGGCAAGCATCCAAAAATAAGCAGCACTCCACAACTCGTCCAATCGGAGAGACATTTTGACTGGTGCTAAAGTGGAGATTGGGATAGGGCCCTGTAGATTGTGTCGCTGGACTGTGCTCGTTACCAAATCAGCACTGCGGTTTGTGTGTGTGTCGAGAGTTGGCAGAGTGCCGTAAATCTGCCAATCAGTCTGCGCTGTTGATTCATAAAACCTGCGTCTTCTCTTCGATGACACCTGCTGTGCCAGTAAACTTTTGCCACACCACCCATAGCGGCTGCAGTGCCCCGTGCTGACATCACTGTCTTTGGGTGGTGTATGCCATCTGGAGGTGAATCTGTGTGTGTGTGTTCACGAACATCACTTTCCATAGCAGCCTGCTATAGGCTCTTTGAGATATATTGGTCATTGAGTGTAGGTTTGTATGTGAGCAGCATAGAACTTAGCATATTGCTGCATGAAACTGGGCTACTCGAGTTTGATTCCTGGCCACGGTTAACATCATTATCAAGTGCTATCCGAACAACTCCTGAGCCTCGTTTAGATCGAATCAGCTCTTTAGTTAATACTTGGTGCAGTGTGTAAATGAAACATCAGCACTGAGTAATACACACGCAGCTGGGTGTGGTGCTTCGCCACATCACCCTCTAGCACTCGCGGCAATTGCCCCAGCATCCTGTATGGCTATAGAGGCGGGGGGTGGGGGTCGGGGCGATCTTTGGCTGCCGGAGGGCCCGGCTAAAGAGTCTATGTGTTGGTGCCGCGTGGCACCAAAGTGTCCGCCCCTTGACTGTGCCACACGCTTTCCCGGCTGAGTAAACAAGGCGCAGAGTAATCGCGCCCCCCCCCCATTAAAGTGACACTCGACAAACGCACTCGCTGTGTCTAGAGACGCTCGCCACTGGAAGCCTGACGATGAGACACAATGCCCCAGGTTTGCGTTGTGCGAGTTTGGGTTACCACCATGCAGCTGGGATATCCGATTAGTTGAGTCCAGCGTGACGTGGCTGATTTTGCCTGCGACGTCACCATGCACCCCGCCACCCGTGACCTCCCATCCAGCGGCGCACGTGGGGACAGGCGACACTTTTTAAATCCTTTATATTAAGTTCACTTGCTTGCTTACGACCGTGCAAATCTTTCGGTCGTTTTTTAACCCACTTCCCGTGATCCAATCGAGCTGACATTTTGCACAGACTCGTTGTGCGTGACAATTAATTTTCGTGAATTTTTTTCCCCAAAATTTTGCACTGTTTAGGGAATTTTTTAAAAATATTTAATTACCAATTGCTTAATGGTGGCAGACAATAATCTAACCCATAGGTGGCAGCCATCTCAAGCCAGAGGACTCTAGCCGCCACGCATATAAAGGATTTATAGTGAAAAACTTTGTTTTTACGGGTTAATTTTTTCCCCCCTCCAGTTCATGAGTTGAGTATCGCTAATCGGCAAAGTCATCGATTACCGAGTAGGTGTTGCGGTTGTGCTGCCCTGGAGCTTAACGTCGGGACATTTTAGCATTTTGCTTGTCCTTTGCCCGCAGCACCTCAGATTAGCACGGTTGGCTCCACCGTACGATGCAGGAGAAGTTCAACATACACATTGTGCCGAACAGCAAGTGGCACAACCTGAGTACACATCAGAGAGCAACTGATCTAGATCTAAGTGCAGATCCATGGCTGGATGAGGGAGTGGGGGTTGGGGCATTTGTTTAACTATACTTGACAATGCTTGTTGTTAGCGAAGATGGGGAGGGGGGGCAGGACTGGTTCGGTTGTCACTCACCGCTGACGTTAGCCTTTGTCTCTTGTCGAGTCGTATGTTCGGCTTGGGCCAGAGCACATTGGCCACTGAGATACAATGGAAGAAATCCGTTATCGGCTCTTGCGTTTGATTGTCGAAGCTCCAGAGGCATGTGCAAAGTATGCTGGCAGTGTGAATGTCTGTTGACAGGAGGAGAGGTTCTGTTTGTACAAGGGTTCTTGTGTTGTTCTCCAAGCGCACCCTGGCAGTGCCAGCGTGTGCCCTGCGCCAGGGTCTCGTCAGTTTATAGGTGTGTGCCGATGGGGTCACGTGACGCCACACGATGTGACATCGCGATGTCGTCATCTGTACGTGTGACCACTCATCTCCCGCATGTCTACAACTCTCTTATCGCTTTTATATCTGACTCTACTCAAGTCACAAGTCAGTTGTTATAAATACACTGCTGTATGAAGGCGTTCGAGAGCTCTCACCATCTCAGTCATGCGACGTAACATGTATGTTGAATTTATTTCGCACACTACGTAGCCAACCGTGTGCTAATCCTAATTGCTTGTCTATCTATCGCCTTTATCTCTGACATCTCGACAATTGGTATCTTGTATGCGTCTTGTTTTGTCTCTTTCAACTCGACGATCGGTATTTATCATCCAACTCTTATTCGGTCACCCTTTCTTTCCCGTCACCCGTCCTATCGTCAGCGTACAGCTCTCTCATCTCTGTCTGCGCTCCGCTTCTCCTCTGTCTTCACCGACCCCGCACTGGCCAGCGCGGTGAAGCTCGCTGAAATGACCCCTGCCGCACGCACGGCGCGAGGGCGAGAAGGCCGCTCCTCCAGCAGTGGATTGAAAGAAACCGACCTCGTTAGAGGTCGACACGCGCGTCGTGGCAGTTTTGACGGTGACGTAGTTGAGCGCGCGCGTTAAAAGGGCGCTCCTGTGACGGCGGTTAATTTTTTGTTGCTGTCATGGCCGAGTGGGGTTTTTTTTTTGGGGCGAGGTTCAGGATTGCAAAATAGTTTGCGGCGTGGGTGTCCCGTTTCCCCTCGCACTTTTGCTGCCACTGGCAGCCTCTCGAGTGAGTGCATGAGTCGTGAGACTATGGGAATCGGACGCGCACTGTGTCACTACAGCGTGGCCGATTTTTAGCAAGAAACACGTACGTGCGTGCACCGTGTGTAATAGCCACGTCGTTTTTTAAGCATAGGCCCAGATCAAGCGGCCAGAAACAAACAGCTTTCAACTGCATACGAGTGTAACAGCTTTATTGAATTGAGCGAGGTTATTGTAAAAGTTTGGAGAATAGAGACTATGATGGGAGGGGAATTCCGAAGCGGAGCAGTGCGAGGGGAAAAAGCAGAGAGAATATTGTTGCGACCTGCAGTGTGGTCGGTGGGTGGGTGAGTGGATGGATGAGTGTTGTTGGGACCTTTAGTGTGGTGGTTGAACGCTGTGGATGTGACAATGCGAGTTTATTCTTCCAAAAAACACATTCTTCAATAGGGTTTTTTTGTTTCGTGCTTGTGCACCACCGCTAATGCAGCAGCAGCATCACCGAATAATCATTTTAAAGAAAGCTAATTTCAACAACTGCAGTCAATATTCTTTGGGTCTTTCGGTAAAGCCATATAGATAGAAAAAAAATATTACGACGTTTCGATATCAACACAAAAATATAGCGGGAGAACTACTGAGGCAGGAAAGAAAATGTTCTGCCTCAGTAGCCTCTCCCGCTATATTTGTTCACCTGATGACGATTGCTTGTGTTGTGATTGAAACGTCGTGATATTTTTTATATTTTTTCTATCTACGTGGCTTTACCGAAAGACCCAAAGAATATGTATTCCTGTAGTCACGAAAGCTTTAAGTCAACTGCAGTCAATCTTCGCTTATTGAGAGGTTACCCATTCTCCTTTGCTGCCACCACCTCCCAGCAATCTGTGCTGTTCACTCCCTGCCCATATTCAAAGCTATGCTCAGGACCATTCCTTGTTTTCCTCTGCCTGTGACTGCTGAATGTCTTAAGCATGATGAAATACATACGCCCGGTTATTCTGTACAGCGCCACGGGGCGCGGTCGCATTTCCTGTTTGGCAATCCACTGCTTGATAAGAACCTCCCTGCGCTATGAGGGTCGTGAACGTTTTGGACTATATTTCACCACCCGGGTCAGTGCAGGTTGTTGAAAAGGGCATTCCGGGGGGGACCGCTTCGGATATCACTTGACACTGATATTAGCCACGGCCGGGAATCGGAACTCGTGTCGCCGGGTTTAAAGCTGTCCTGTCGTGGCTATGCCTGTTATCTAGCACCGTGGAGACGCGTCTTGGTGGATTGCACCAAGTCTTTTGAAACATTTGAGATCCTCTGAAAGGTGCTTTATAACGATAATTCTCATTTTGACTTAACTCCCTTCGCGTGGGCGTCGTTCGAAGAGGTGCTAAACACCCTGGCTCGCCCAGGAAGTAGGTGGTATGGCAAAATGTGGACTTGTGTCACTGGTCCCCATCTGTATGGGATAGTGTGTTATAAAGATAATTATCATTTGGACTATAAAAACTTCCTTCGCGCGACTGTCAAGGAGGTGCTTACACCCCAGCTCGCCAGGAGTAGGTGGTATGCCAAATGTTGACTTGTGTCACCGGTCCCCATCTGTATGGGATAGATGTTGGAAAGCGTTCTGCATGGAAACTTGATTAGAATCTCTTTTAACCGTTGGTTTTGTTCTGCCCAACTTCCACAGGGCAGGTGCCACCACGAAACCGCAGCCATGGGGAACATGTTTGCGAACCTCTTCAAGGGCCTCTTCGGAAAGAAGGAAATGCGAATCCTGATGGTGGGACTCGACGCCGCTGGCAAGACCACCATCCTCTACAAGCTCAAGCTGGGAGAGATCGTCACCACCATCCCCACAATAGGCACGACCCCCTCCCCTTCCCCTCAACTGACACCTTCTTTGTGTAGATTATGTTAGAGGCAAGTGGACCCCATCCTATCAACTGTGGGCATAATGGGATTGTCCCACCCTCTCCACCATCGCCAACATTGTGTGGATAGAACGGACCTACCAACACCCCCCACCCCATCTGCCTTATGTGCATAATGGAAGTCTACCTCAGTCTACCTTGCCTGTACAGACGGTGGAATAATCTGTCACCCTCCACAAACCCAGTATATAATTGTGGTATGGTCTGTCCCCCCTCCACCTCATCTGTACACGTGGTGGAATGGTTTGCTACCCTCGACCATGCTCCGTGGTGGTCAGCAGAGGGCAGTGCAACACCATTGTTGTGCCGTAAATCTATGCTCCATGCTTTTATCAACCCGCTCTCACCAATGTGGCGAAGGTTGGTCAAATAAGCCTTACGACCCATACGGTGTGGGCAGGCCCACATCCAGCAGTGGATTGACAAAAGACTTGTCAGTCATGTATTGTTAGGTTTTTTGGTAAAGTCACGTAGGTAAAAAATTAATAAAATAAAAATCACGACGTTTCGGAGGCAACACAAGCTTCCGGCTTCAGGTGGAACCGCCACAGCACGATAGCTGTATCAAGTAAGAGAAATTCCAAGAAAACAGTCCTTCTTGGTTTTTTCGGTAAAGTCACGTAGAAGGGAAGTAATAAAATAATAAAAATAAAACATAATAAAATAATTCTCACGACGTTTCGGCCACAACGCAAGCAGCTTGCGTTGTAGCCGAAACGTCGTGAGAATTATTTTATTAAGTTTTATTTTTATTATTTTATTACTTCCCTTCTACGTGACTTTACCGAAAAAACCAAGAAGATGAATCCCTGCAGTCACGAAAGCTTTAAATCGAAAACAGTCCTTGTATATATACTGGTTGAGGGTGGGAGGAGCCAAGGTAGGCCCTGGATATTATTATTGTGAGGTTCGGTGCGGCTGAACCACGCTGTTAGGAATGAGCCTTTGTTGTGTAGACTGGTTGAACTCGGAGGTTCCAAGAGTTGTTAAGGTGTGGCTGATGTAAAGGTGCGTGTAAATGGGACCGAGCCTTTTGTTATGTAGAGGTGGTGCGGCTGAAACCGCTGCCAGGAATGAGTCTTTGTTGTGTAGACTGGTTGAACTGGGAGGTTCTAAGAGTTGTTAAGGTGCGGCTGATGTAAAGGTGCGGCTGCTGTGAATGGGACTGAGCCTTTGTTATGTAGATGAAACAGCACTTTGCTACGTTGCTGGGATTAATTATAGATTTGCCAAATATGTGTGGTAACTTAAAAGTAGGAAAACCAGTGTGTGAAAAAAGAAGAAGAAACTATACGGTAACTGAAGAATAGTGCCTGTCAAATAAGATGGTCCAAATATGTGTAGTTAAATCTTTTTTGCATCGTTAATAACATCTTTCCAATGATTACTAAGTTTGTACCCATCATCACGGTTGAAATGATGTCTGTGTTTGTATATTTGGATGGCTTCGTGTACAGGAGGTTTGCAGAGCACCTTGGTCTCAGAAAAGACAATTTCATGAGAGCCCACAGCGTTGTAGCAATGATCGGCAACGGCGGAAGCATCAGTTTTGCCGTGTTTCAGATCTGACTTGTGCTCGCGGACACGATCAGAGATATGACGTTTTGTTTCTCCAATGTAGCAATCACCACAACTGCAACTCAGTTTGTAGACTCCAGGGTATAGTAAGTCAGGAATGACATCTTTCACAGATGGAATTAGATCACGGATTTTATGTACTGTACTGAATCGGACTTGGATGTTATGTTTGTTTAGAATTTTGGAGATCTTTTTGGACACACCTGCTATGTATGGCAACGTGATAGTTTTGATCGGAGTTACATGTGGCTGTTTCTGTATGGTGGGAGAAACAGCTTGGTGGATAGTGAGGTCAGAGTATCCCTTCATCTTGAGGGCCTGATGTACATGTCTTAATTCACTGGCCCGGTGGTGTTGGTCAGAAATGCCATGAGCTCTATGGTATAGCGTTTTGATGAGAGAATTCTTTTGAGATGGGTGGTGGTGGGAATCAGGTTTCAAATAGGAATCTGTGTGGGTGGCTTTCCTGTAGACAGAATGTCCCAAGGATCCGTCAGGTCTCCTCTCAAACAGAATATCTAAGAATGGTAGTTTACCATCTTTCTCCACTTCCATGGTGAATCTGATGGATGGGTGTCTGGAATTGATGTGATCCAAGAAGTGGTTCAATGCTGGGAGGCCATGTGGCCAAATGACGAAAGTGTCATCCACATACCTCTTCCACAGGGAAGGACGCAGGGTGGATGTCTAGATGGCGTCTGATTCAAACTTTTCCATGAACATGTTGGCTATCACTGGTGACAAGGGGGAGCCCTTAGGGGTACCCTCATTCTGTTTGTAGAAGGTGCCATTCCAGGTAAAATAAGTGTTGGTGAGGCAATGCCTAACCAGCGCAGGTACATCCGAATTCAATCCATGTTGGACCAAGTCCTCAATTATTGTTAGGGTGTCAGGTACTAGGACTTTGGTAAACAGAGATATTACATAAAAACTGACAATATCATCAGGAGATAGTACCGTGTCCTTGACCATAGAGACTAATTGGGTTGAGTTGAGTACTGCCGAAGAGGTCTTGCCTGTGAAGGGGAGCAGAGTATCTGACGGGCTAGTTTGTAGGTAGGAGAGTTGATCATCGACACGATGGGTCGTAGCGGGGTGCCTTCTTTATGGATCTTGGGAAGACCATAGAGTCTAGGAGGTCTTGCCGCCGATGGTTTTAGAGAGGGACGTTTGGTTGGTTTGATAAGGGAAGTCGAACTCGTGATGATTTTGTTAGTTTTTGTCGTTAGGCTGTTAGTAGGATCGTTTTTAATTTTGGAGTAACTCCCATCATTAAGTAGGTCCAGGATTTTGTTGTATGAATCTTTATCCATGATGACCGTGGCATTGCCCTTGTCCGCATGGATGTGTCCTATGCCTCTGAGGGCTACATCAATCTGAGAAATCACATCCTCTACTGGTATATATTTAGGGGTGACAGCGAAATTTAGTCCTTTGGCCAGTACCGTTTTCAGATTGTCAGAAATTGGAATGTTACTCTGATTAATAACGGTCTTGTTGACGTCTATCTCTGATCTGATATCTCTGATCGTGTCCGCGAGGACAAGTCAGATCTGAAACACGGCAAATCTGATTCCTCCGCTGTTGCCGATCATTGCTATAACGCTGTGGGCTCTCATGAAATTGTCTTTTCCCGAGACCAAGGTGCTCTGCAAACCTCCTGGCTACCATCAAAGGTTTGTACACGAAGCCATCCAAATATACAAACACAGACATAATTTCAACCGTGATGATGGGTACAAACTTAGTAATCATTGGAAAGATGTTATTAACCATGCAAAAAAGATTTAACTACACATTTGGACCATCTTATTTTACATGCACTATTCTTCAGTTACCGTATAGTTTCTTATTCTTTTTTCACACACTGGTTTTCCTACTTTAAGTTTTACCACACATATTTGGCAAATCTATAATTAATCCCAGCAACGTAGCAAAGTGCTGTTTCATCTACATAACAAAGGCTCAGTCCCATTCACAGCAGCCGCACCTTTACATCAGCCGCACCTTAACTCTTAGAACCCCCCAGTTCAACCAGTCTACACAACAAAGACTCATTCCTGGCAGCGGTTTCAGCCGCACCACCTCTACATAACAAAAGGCTCAGTCCCATTTACACGCACCTTTACATCAGCTGCACCTTAACTCTTGGAACCTCCGAGTTCAACCAGTCTACACAACAAATGCTCATTCCTAACAGCGTGCTTCAGCCGCACCGAACCTCACAATAATAATATCCAGGGCCTACCTTGGCTCCTCCCACCCTCAACCAGTATATATACAAGGACTGTTTTCTTGGAATTTCTCTTACTTGATACAGCTATCGTGCTGTGACAGTTCCACCTGAAGACGGAAGCTTGTGTTGCCTCCGAAACGTCGTGATTTTTATTTTATTTTCATTTTACTTTTATTAATTTAAATTTTTTACCTACGAGGCCTGGGCAGGCCCTCAATCCACCGCTGGATTGACGGACAAAATAACTTTACACGTGACATATTTGCTTCTGCCTTCATAGCTACGGAGCCTGTATGGTCATGAGGTCCATTGCTGGCTGGCATCCGTCTCACCACTTCCGCGCGTGTCTGTGTTCCTGTCCGTCCAGGTTTCAACGTAGAAACAGTGGAGTACAAGAACATCAGCTTCACGGTGTGGGACGTGGGCGGCCAGGACAAGATCAGGCCTCTGTGGCGTCACTATTTCCAAAACACACAGGGTACGCCGGTTTTTTTTCTCTGCTTTGCGAAACTTTATTGCGTCCGCTTCGAA